>NW_024070210.1:94578313-94680345 GCF_014754425.2 Oryx dammah
GGAAAAGGGCCATAAAATGCTAATAGGCCTCCTGGCCAGAAGATGATGTAAATCACCTAAGACCTGTGTATACAGCTAGGTATGCAGAAAGAAAGCCTGGTCTCAATAAGGGTCAGGGCTGCTGACCCTGCATGACTTTGTATTATCCATTGATCTCTATGTACAAAAAAAGTATAAAAGCTTTCCTGGAAAATAAAGGACGGACCAGTTTCTCGGGCCAGTTTCTCGGAAATCTGGCTCCCCCTGTGTCGACTCTCTCTCTCTTTCTCCCTCTCCCTCCCTCTCTTTTTCAGGATGATCCCTTGGAACACAGAGACTCTCCGTGTCTACTTATTTGCCTGGGCTTCTAAGACCCACCCGTGAGGGAGCCCAAGGCAGGGCACCCTCCGCTATTCAAGTGGGTGCCAGTGGCCTACATAGATGGTGCAAGTTTCTTGTCTTGAGACTTTATTAGCTTTCCATATAAACCAAGGAATATCAGCCTCTTTTCTCCTCTATTTTTTCACTATATTATTCTTCCCTAATCTCCCTTTAAGTTTCTAATAAATCCCTCTTTAATCGCCAACTCCGTCCCCACTTTGAATTCCCTGAATCCACCGGGGCTGAACCCCGGCAGATGAAACTAGAGCTTGTTAGACAGAGTGAAGTAAGCCAGAAAGAGAAAAACAAATATCATATATTAATAGATATATATGGAATCTAGAACAATAGTAGTGATGAACTAATTTACAGAGAAGAAACAGAGATGCAGACCTAGGGAACAGACTTGTGCACACAGTGAAGGAAGGAAAAGGTGTGGCAAATTGAGAAAGGAGCATTGACATATACATACTAAGAAGAAGAAATCAAGTCGCTCAGTCGTGTCTGACTCTTTGTTACCCTGTGGACTGTGGCCCACCAGGCTCCTCCATTCGTGGGATTCTCCAGGCAAGAATACTGGAGTGGCTTGCCGTTTCCTTCTCCAGGGGATCTTCCCAACCCAAGGATTGAATCTGGCACTGCAGCCTCCAGGGAAGCCATATATATACCCTATTGTGTAAAACAGATAACCAGGGGGAAGCTGCTGTATAACACAGGAAGCCCTGCCGGGTGCTCTGTAACGACCTAGAGGGGTGGAATGGGGGGTGGGGAGGGAGGCTTAAGGAGGGGATGTATGCATAATTATGACTGATTCGTGTTGATAGATGGCAGAGACCACCACAACGTTGTAAAGCAACTATCCTCCAATAATGAAAAAAGAAGCAGCCATGTAGTGTTGTGGTGAGCACAGGAACTCAAAGTCTCACTGATTGGTTTCAAAGCTTGGCTGTGACTTTGGGCACACCACTTAAACATTCTGTGCCTCAGTTTCATCATCTGTCAAATGGGGATAATAATAGTGCCTACTTTATAAGGCTGTTGGGATGATTAAAAGAGTTGATGTGTTTAATCATATAGTATAGTGCCTGGCATATAATGAGTCCTTCAAGGTTATTTTTATCAGCATCTATTGCAGGCTTACCCTGTGTCAAGCACTGTCTCTTTTAATCCTGGAAACTGACATTATCCCTATTTTGCACATGAAGGGACTTGAAATCACTGTCCAAGACCCAGGGGGAGGCACCCAGGGGGCTTTGAACCTAGTTGGCCTGACTCCCAGCCTGTGCTCTTGTCACTGTTAAGCGGCTTTCCTTCAGCTTGTGACCCAGGATGGACACACTAGGACACCCCAAAGTGCATCAGACATGCTCCCCAGACATTCTCAGAGGGCTCAGGAGAACAAAAGACACTGTGGAGATAGAAAACATCAGGAATAGACACCACAGGAAGGGTGGAGATTGGAGATGGTAGGTGGCTGAGGGTCTTGAATGACTCACTGAGACTTTACACTTTAATCTGAAGACAAAGTGGGGGGTGGGGGCTGAAGATTTCTGGTAGGACAGACCTGGACAAATAGTGTGTGTGGGACTTCAAAGAAGAAAGCAGCTAATTGTCTTGTGTCCTGCTGGGTCAGGCTGTATGAATGGGGAGCAAAGAAGAAGGGCCTGAAAGCCAGCAGGTAACTGGGGATTCCCGGGTTGAACACTGCTTGTTAGCACTAAGAGTGGAGGCCAGAGCAGCTTAGCAGAGATTAAGGTGAACTTCAGGGTGGGTGTGATACAGGCTGGCTGGCGGTACTTACCTTGAACACTGGCCTCTACCTTCACACGTGTCTTTGCTGGGACACCTCACAGAGGAAGACAGAAATCCTCTGAAGCAGCAGAGAAGGGAAGGGGAAGGGGAGGGACACATGGGGATTACACTTCTAACAAGAATTCTTATTTTTGTGCTAAATTCCGTTGGGAGAAGAAAAAACAAAAGTCAACTCTTGGGGCCTCTTTATAAATATTTCTATGAAAACTGAGTTACTCGTATGCCTTAGAGGGGTCCAGTCCTTAAGAGAAATTTTGGTGGACCACACCTTTCCTGTACTGGTTATATGAGCAGCATGTCAGGAGTTGGGGCCCTCAGGTAACAGCCTAGTTGCCTGGTGGGTTCCACTGCTGGCTTTTATTTGTGTTTTGCATTGGTAAGAGGAGGGCTGGCCTCAGTTTCCTCATCGGTCAAATGGGGATAGCAAGAGTGCCTACTTTATAAGGTAATTAGAAAGATGAAAAGAGTTATGTTTAAAACACTGAACACAATGCCTGACATTTATTGAAGCCTCCATCAATACTATGTTTATCAGCATCTATTGCAGGCTTATTCTGAATCATGTATTGTCTCTTTGAATCCTGGAACTGATTTTGTCTGTTTTGCATGGAAAGAGACTTGAAATCATCGTCCAAGGTCATACAAGTCCCAGAGAACTCCAACCCCAGGCCCTGGCTACTCTGGGTGGGTGTTTCCCTGCAGTAACCAAAGCCATGGCACAAAGAAGTAATTCACATCATGGTTTGGGGGGCAGGAGGACGTGGAGTCACCACCAACAGGCATCAACTGGCAGGTCAGAACCAGAGAGCAGAAAGCGCAGAGTGAAGTGGGCCAGGTCAGAGGTTCAAAGTGGGAGCTGTGGACTGTGTGTGTCAGAAGCCGCCTTGCAGGGCCATGGGTTAGATGGCTACATTCATCAACGACTGCTGGGTCAAACCTATCCCAACACCAAGTGACTTAAAACAATTGCTGCTTACTTTGTCTCATGTGCCTGTGGGTGGGCTGGAGATTGGCTAATCTAGGCTGGATTTGGCTGGTACGACTCTGCTTTAAGTGTCTTTTATCTTCTTGGGAACAGGAGGCTAACCTGGGCATGTTCTTCCCACGGCAATGGCAGAGATGCAAGAAAACATGCCCCAAAGTACAAATACACTTCAAAACCCTGATTGTGTCATTTCCACTAACCATCCATCAGCTAAAGTAAGTATGACATGGCCAAGACCAATGTCACAGGGGGTGGGGAAAAGACCTCCCTCTTGAGTGGGAGATGGCAGAATCATGTGGAGAAGGCGTAGAGTTAGAGGGGTGAAGAATTGGGGCCCACCTACCACTGTGGTCTCAGATAGACCTATATAGGTCTAGATACCCTTTTAGCAGACTTCTGCTAGAAGAACAACCAATACTGTTCGCTTTTTAAAAAATTTGTCATTTTACCAATCTACTTTGGTCTTTCACCCATTCTTGAATAAAATGCCTATTTCCTTGGAATTTGACTGAGAGCCTCCACTTGAGTTTATGTTTGTGCTGTTTCCACATCGTTGATAATGTCTGTGCGTGTCAATGCTATCTACTAAGGATGAAAGAAGCCAGTGCCTGACCCTTAAGCCAAAGAATGTAGAGATCAGAGAAGAGCTTGAACTCGGGGTCCCAATGCAATCCTGTCTGCAGTGAGGGCTGCTGTCACCTGATCCTCTGAAGGGAGAAGCTCATTCATCTGCGTGCTCATTCATTTATTCACTTGTTCAGCAGCTCTTCTCTGATCACCTTCTTTGGTACAGATACTGGTTTAGGATCGGGGAATCTACAGTGAAGATTCTAATTAGGGAGACAAAAAATGAAAATATCAATATATACTCAATGTATAAGTGCCAAGAACTTGAAATTTGATAAGTGCTATGAATTTGAAAATGCAGAGAACTAGGGTCATATCCATAGTGGGACGGACGTGGGGTGGGGCTATTTTGGATGAAGTCAGGGCCAGATTCTACAAAAGCACATTTGAGCTGAGGGTAGCAAAAGGAGCCTGTTATAAGAGTCTGGAGAAGAATGTTCCAGGCAAAAGGAACAGTGAGAGACCAGTCTGAGGCTTAGGTGGAGCCACATTGAGAAGGCTCCTGTTAGGAGCCAATTGTAGGAGTAGTCTATGGACCTTGGTAGGAGTCTGAATAGTCTAAGTGCAATGGAGTGCCTTTAGGAGGTGTTGAGCAGGGATGAAGTATGGTCTTAGTAACATTTTAAGAATAATAGACTGTTGGGTTGAGAATGGATTGAAAGATGGCTTGAGAGGGAGCCAGGGAGACCAGCCAGGAGATGACATGTTTTCTGTCACGACTTGAAATCTCATTTCAGAAGCAGCCTCTGCACATATGGAGAACTAGGAAGGCTTAGAGGAAGGGAGAGAATTTAGAGCACCAGAGATAAGGGGGAGATTCTTTATTAGCATCTCTCTGACTCCACAGTGTAAAGATGGAGTTCAGGCATAGGGAACGTGGAATCTGGGACCTGGATCACACTGTATTTTCTTTACCAATTACCTCTGATGGCAGGTGTGGCAGAGATGGCTAACTGACCACTGAGGTCTGTGTGTCTTTCCTGTGGTAGAGTTGTTACTGGCAGGTGACTGCCCCGCCATTGGCTACATGTCCTGCCCCCTCGAATCTGGGAAGAACCATGCAGTTGGTCCTGACCAGAGTGAGATGCTAGTAGAAGTGAAATCTGTCACTGTGGTATCTAGCTGGCTATGTGGCCGGTGTGCTTTCACCATGAACTCTTCTTTTCGATGGGGACCTTTGTCCCCAAGTGTTGGCCTGATTTCGTAAGAAGGAGGAGAAATGCCTAATTGGGAACCAGCATTCTCAACTGGCAGACTTCAGCTGGACTGGGTGGCAGATGTCACCCATAGAAAGGCATGTCTCCACCGCCCCCACCAAATCCTTCTTGTCTTCCCAATCCTGAGCCCAGGACACAATGGCTATTTCTCACTAGCCCTGATGCTTTGCTTTTAGAAGAATATTTTTCTATAATCCACCCCTCTCTCAAAAGAGGGAAACCAAAGTGTTGAGAAAAAGGAGCCATGTGTTTCGAGAAAAACTGGAGAGAACATTCTTTTTCGGTGGAAGATAAAAATATTCATATGAGTTTAATATGCAAATAAAGCAAGTCTATATTGAAAGAATAAAAATGATGACAACATTAAAAAAATAAACACTTAAAATTATATCCAGTATACGGGAAAGATGTGTGTTGAGAAGATTAATGGACTGAAAAGGCAGTGAAATCACGACAAGATTTGTATTTGAGTGCCGATAAAATCAGCTCTAGTGAAAGTAAGTAGGTACATTTGATCATTTGATCCACATCACTCACTGGGGTTACTTGCCTGGCCCTTTAGACGTTTGAGCTGGAGACCCTAGGCCATCGGCAAGCACAGTGGACCTCTGGCAGTTCTGGAGAAATGGAACACAGTCAGAGACCAGGGCAGAGCTGAAGAGTCTGGTGACCCCGCCCTGAGAACGCCATGCCTGTCTTTCCCACGCCCTGCTCCCTGCCTCCCCTTCCACTCCGCCTCTCACCCCTACGCCCTCTGTTAGCTCTCAAAGGGGTCTGAAGGCTCTCGCGGTTTCCCATTGCATGCTGCGCTAGGCACTCGGAGGAGGGAGCGCCAACCCCTTCCGGGCGTCTGGGGCCAGTTCAGCGGGCAGAAAGCTGAGCCGGGCCGCAGGTGCAGCCCTCCGGGGACCGTGTGTACAAATGCAAAATCGCAAATCCCTCCTGGGTGCTCCCTCCAACTGAACACGGAGATCCAAGGAAAATAGATTTATAAGGAGAGAAGAGATTTTAAAAGTTTTGAATTTTATACTATTTTTAAAGTTACTTTCTGATAACACGGGTGCGTGCTCAGGGTCAGACTCTTTGCCATCCCATGGGCTATAACCCACCAGGCTTTCTGTCCATGGGGAGTCTCCAGGCAAGAATACTGCAGGCGGTTACCATTTCCTACTCCAGGGGATATTCCGACCCAGGGATTAAACCGGCATTTCCTGCACTGGCAGCCAGATTCTTTAAGGCCACTTTCTATTTACAGTTATTACAAAATATTGGCCATGTTCCCCTTGCTGTACAACGCGTCCTTGAGCCAATCTTACACCCAGTAGCCTGTGCCTTCCTCTCCCCTACGCCTGTTTTGCACTCCCCTCCCCCCACCGGTATCCAATTGTTCGTTCTCTGTGTCTGTGTCTGCTTCTTTTTGTTATATTCACTAGTTTGTTGTAGTTTTTAGATTTCACATGTAAGTGATATCATACCATATTTGTCTTTTTCTGACTTATTTTGCCTAGTACAATGCCCTGCTGTCCATACGTGTTGCTGCAAATGGTAAAATTTTGTTCTGTTTGATGTCTGAGTAGTATTTGTACAGCGCGCCTTCTTTATCCATTCATCTTTTGATGGACACTTAGGTTGCTTCCATATCCTGACAGTAAACAATACTACTATGAGTATCTTTTGGAATTAGTGTTTCTGTTTTCTTCAGGTATATAGCCAAGAGTGGAATTTGCCAGGTCATGTGGTAGTTCTCCTTTTTAGTGTTTTGAGAAGCCTCCATCCTGTTTGCCACAGGGGCTGCACCAATCCACATTCCCACCAACAGTGTACAAGGGTTCTCTATGTCCTTGTCAGCATTTGTTATTTGCATTTTTTGTGATGGTAGCCTTTCTGACAGGTGTGAGGGGATATCTCATGGTAGTTTTGATTTGCATTCTCCTGATGCTTCGTGATGTTGGACATCTTCTCAGGTGCCTATTGCCCATCTGTATGGGGTCCTCTTTGAAAAATGTCTATTCAGTTTCTCCGCCCAATTTTAACTGGTTGTGGTTTTTTGATGTTAAGTTGTGTGAACTGATTATAAATAGTATAAATGATATATATATATAATATATATTAAATTCAATACATTATACTATATATAGTAATCCTTTAACAATCATATCATTTGCAGACATTTTCTCCATTTGGTACATTGTCTTTTTGTTTTGTCAGTAGTTTCCTTTGCTGTGCAAAAGCAAAAGCTTTTAAGTTTAATCAGGAGGAGGGAAGAAATTTTAATTAGAGAAAAGGGTATTTAAAAAGAAAGATAGGGAGGAATGGAGGAAGGTAGAAAGAGAAATGGATACTGTCTGAGCCCCATTGTCTAATCATGACACTAAATGGCAAAATAGGCCAATGACCCTGAAAGTGTCTAATATAGATCCCATGGATGAACCTTGAGGGGATGATGCTAAGTGAAATAAGATTTCACAAAAGGCAAATACTACTAATACATGACTCCTCTTAGATAAGATACCTGGAGCAGTCAAAATCACTGAGGCAGGAAGTAAAGGGGCAGTTGTTGGGGGTTGGAGGAGGAGGGAGTGGGAAGTTAAGTGTTAAAGAGTATAGACTTTCAGTTTTGCAAGATAAGAGAGTTCTGGGGATGGATGTTGGTGATAGTTGCCCAACGATGTGAAGGCATTGAATATCACGGAACCATATACTTTAAAATAGTTCAGATGATGAATTTTATATTTATATGTTTTTACCACACACACAGACAAAAAAAAACCATGGCTCTGAGACCTGCAAGCCTTTATTATCCGTTCTCTTTTAGGATCTTTCACTTATTTGAAATACCGTTTTGATGATTAAAGGTTACATTTAATCTGCCTCGTTTGTGAAGTCTTGTGTCTCCCGAAACCTGAGGAGGGAAGAATGCCATCGTGTGACCGCTTCGTTATGCAACACTTCACACAACACCCGGGAGGAAATGACTCCAGGAGAAGATAAAAATACACTCTGAGATTAAAAAAACAAACAAACAAACCAACAACTGCTGCTGTCTCCTTTTTCTCCATGACTTCAAATCCAGGCAGGCAAAGTGAGTAATTTAAAAAAATTCGGGTGTTATTTAGAGTGAACTTGAATAACAACCAAGTACGCACATTAATAGCATGGCAGGCACGTCGGCATGTTGCATTCTGCCACCCAAATGCCTAGTGTTCCAAAAGATTTCCCCACAGAGTCTAGATTCTATGTTTAGGTGTGTGAAGGCTGTTTTCAGTTTTCTCTCTCTTTTTGTGTGTGCCAAAAAAGATGAAAAACTCACCTGGCTCATAAACTGTCTTTCACCTTCATTCCCCAATGTGTGGATAATCTTAGATGATGGACAAAGTCAGGGAAATGCAGATTCGGGGAACTTGAGAGAGCCACGTATGTATGTCCATGGACACACACAGGTAAGTAGGCAGCTATCTGGATATGAAAGATAAATAGAAAGAGAGAGAGGCGGATTCAAAGAGTGATATGGTTACATTCTGGCCTTAGGATGTATGCTGTTAGGTACTAACAGAGGGTGTTGAATAAATAGTGCAAAGAGAAAGACAGTACTCTTGGAGCACCCTCTAAATGTGTCTTAAATGTTTGGCTTTTACATTGCTTTCTCTAATATTCTTTCATTATGGGCCTAACAATAGTTATGTTGACATAGTCAAAGTAACGGGAAGAGGACTACTTTTGGAGAATGAAACTTGTGAGGACTATGATTATCCTTGCTTCTGGGGTGTGTGTGTGTGTGCACGTGCGCATGTGTGTATGCATGCATGTATTAAATACCACTTATGGTAAGAGATCCAGGAGGGTTATAGGCATGAATAAAACATAGTTCCACTTCCCAGGAGTTAACAATCTTGCGAAGCTCAAGACAGACACAAAGACAGGTCACCATATTTCAGAAGCTGCTAACCCAGCTCCCAGAGGGATTGAGCAGGCTAGTGGAAGTGGATGAAATGGACCAAGCGGGATGAACTGCAACTCAGAGCACATGTGCCCCATCCAAAAGAGGAACCTGGAACTTGTCTCTGCTTGATTGTTACCCTGCAGTAAAGCCGTCCAGGATGGTGGGAGCCTCTGATTTTTAAAAACAACCCAAATATAGTTTTTGCATGTGTGTGACAGTTCCCAATACGGATGTTTGCCAGTTAATTTTGTTTTATAACAAGCAGTGTGCAGGCCAAATGTAACACAGATGAGGTCTAGGTTCAGCAAGTGCATCCAGTAACAACCTCTGATATCATAAAATATTAAGACAATAAGGGAGGAGACAGACTAATTTCATGAGCTGAGGGAGGGCTTAGGGAGGGGGAGAACTTCATAGAGTAGATGATATCTGAGCTGGACCTTGGGAGACCAAATTGCCAAGAAGAAAACTAGAGGGAGCAGCATTTCTGGCAATAAGAACAACAGGCACCAAAGCACAGGGTTCCCAGGTGGAACGAGTGGTAAAGAACCCGCCTGCCGATGCAGGAGATGTGAGACACAGGTTCAGTCTCAGGGTTGAGAAGATCCCCTGGAGGAGGGCGTGGCAACCCACCCAGTATTCTTCCCTAGAGAATCCCATGGACAGAGGAACTTGGCTGGCTACAGTCCATGGGCCACAAAGAGTCGGACACAACTGAAGTGAAAATTACTCTATGTGATTGAGGCAGAGCATGGGTAGGCTTGCTGAACCCAAGGCTGAAATGGTATTGAAGCCAAATTGTGATGAGTCTTGAATGCCAGTGCAAAAATGCTGTTTTCAGGGCAGTGGGGAGACATTCTGGATTTGTAACAAGAGGAGGATAATATAACAAGATTTTGTTAAAGAAGAGTCACTGATGGGTCTCATAAAAAATGGGAAGGTGTCAAGACACTGGAAGAATAATATTGTATATTATTTTTAACTTAGTAAAAAGTCAAAGAAATATGAGGTAGAACAGAATTTCTTAAAAACCTGTAGTGTGAAAAGTAAATTTTTTTAAAGCTACTGGGATCTGGAGGATTGCTTGTCACTACAGCAAAATCTAGCCTATTCTTAAAGGAGAAAAGGAAAGAGATACCCATCTGAATGCAGGGTTCCAAAGAGGAGCAAGGAGAGATAAGAAAGCCTTCCTCAGTGATCAATGCAAGAAGTTGAGGAAAACAATAGAATGGGAAAGGCTAGAGATCTCTTCAAGAAAATTAGAGATACCAAGGGAACATTTCATTCAGATGGGCTCAATAAAGGACAGAAATGGTATGGACCTAATAGAAGCAGAAGATATTAAGAAGTGGTGGCAAGAATACACAGAAGAACAGTACGAAAAAGATCTTCACAACGCATATAATGATGATGGTGTGATCACTCACCTAGAGCCAGACATCCTAGAGTCTGAAGTCAAGTGGGCCTTAGGAAGCATCACTACAAACAAAGCTAGTGGAGCTGATGGAATTCCAGTTGAGCTATTTTAAATCCTGAAAGATGATGCTGTGAAAGTGCTGTACTCAATATGCCAGCAAATTTGGAAAACTCAGCAGTGGCCACAGGACTGGAAAAGGTCAGTTTTCATTCCAATCCCAAAGAAAGGCAATGCCAAAGAATGCTCAAACTACCGCACAATTGTACTCATCTCACATGCTAGGAAAGTATTGCTCAAAATTCTTCAAGCCAGACTTTAACAATACGTGAACCGTGAACTTCCAGATGCTCAAGTTGGATTTAGAAAAGGCCAAGGAACCAGAGATCAAATTGCCAACATCCATTGGATCATTGAAAAAGCAAGAGCATTCCAGAAAAACATCTATTTCTGCTTTATTGACTATGCCAAAGCCTTTGACTGTACCTGACCTGCCTCCTGAGAAATCTGTATGCCGGTTAAGAAACAACAGTTAGAACTGGATATGAAACAATGGATGGTTCAAAACTGAGGAAGGAGTACATCAAGGCTGTATATTATCACCTTTCTTGTTTCTCTTATATACAGAGTACATCATGAGAAATGCCCGGCTGGATGAAGCACAAGCTGGAATCAAGACTGCTGGAAGAAATATCAATAACCTCAGATATACAGATTGACACCACCCTTTTGAAAGAAAGTGAAGAGGAACTACAGAGCCTCTTGATGAAAGTAAAGGAGGAGAGTAAAGAAGCTGGCTTAAAACTCAACATTCAAAAAACAAAGGTCATGGCATCTGGTCCTATCACTTCATGGCAAATAGATCCTGAAACAATGGAAACAGAGAGGACTTTATTTTGGGGGGTTCCAAAATCACTGCAGATGGTGACTGCAGCCATGAAATTAAAAGACGCTTGCTCCTTGGAAGAAAAGCTATGACCAACCTAGACAGCATATTAAAAAGCAGAGACATTACTTTGTCAACAAAGGTCCATGAAGTCAAAGCTATGGTTTTTCGCATGTATGGATGTTAGAGTTGGACCATAAAGAAGGCTGAGTGTTGAAGAATTGATGCTTTTGAACTGTGGTATTGGAGAAAACTCTTGAGAGTACCTTGGACTCCAAGGAGATCAAACTAGTCAATCCTAAAGGAAATCAGTCGTGAATATTCATTGGAAGGACTGTTGCTGAAGCTGAAGGTCCAATACTTTGGCCAACTGATGTGAAGTACTGACTCATTGGAAAGGACCCTGATTGATGATGGAAAAGATTGAGGACAGGAGGAGAAGGGGACGACAGAGGATGAGATGCTTGGGTGGCATCACCAACCCGATGGACATGAGTTTGGGCAAGCTCCAGGAGTTGATGATGGACAGGGAAGCCTGGTATGCTGAAGTCCATGCAGTCACAAAGATTCAGACATGACTGAGTGACTGAATTGAACTGAACTGATATTAATTTCAGGTGAAGGATATAGTGATTCAATATTTTTACACATTTAAAATAATTGCCATAATAAGACCAGTTACCATCCATTACCATGCAGTTGTTACAACATCATGGACTATATTCCCACGGTGTATGTTTTGTATGTTACATATCTATGAATTGTTTATTTTATAGCTGGAAGGTTGTCCGTCTTAATCTCCTTCACCTACTTCCTCCACCCCCCAACCTTCCTCCTCTCTGGCAACCACAGCTTCGTTCTCTGTATCTGTGAGTCAATTTCTTTTTCATTCTGTTTCTTTATTTGTTTTGTGTTTTTAGATTCCACATATAAGTGAAACCATACAGTGTTCGTTTTTCTCTGTGTGACTTATTTCACTTAGCATAGCACCCCCAGATCCATCCATATTGCTGCAAGAGGCAAGATTTCATTCTTTTTTATGGCTGAATAATATTCATTTATTTATCAATCTTCTTTCTCCATCTGTCAGTGGATACTTATGGACACTTAGGTTGCTTCTGCAACTTGGATATTGTAAAGAGTGCTGCCATGAACACTGGAATACATACACATTTTCAAATTAGTAGTTTCATTTTCTTTAGATAAATATCTAGAAGTGAAATCTCTGGATCATATGGTAGCTCATATTCATTTAGAGGCTAATGGAGTTTCCACCTTCTGGCATATAACCAGTCATGTAGTAGGGACAGCAATATGGTAAAATGCACACTGGTTCTTAAAAGCTTCCATCCAGAAAGGACACAGTCATTTATAATCCCTTTTGTTTCACCAAGACAGGTGACATGGCCAGTAACCAACTTAAGGGGATCAGAAGGCGTAATCTTATCTTTTTCTCTAAAGGTGGGAAACCAGAAATATGGGTATACAGTGCTACAAACTGACAAATTTAGTGACTGACAAGGTAAGACATCAAGAAGGGTAAGGAGGAAACTTCCATTTGTGGGTGTGACTGAGTAACAGATACTTTCTGCCAGTAACAAACATGAAGTTGTACAAAGCATATGAAGTGACTGTTTTCAGACATTACAGCAGGAAGTCCAAGACACTGACCCTCGAGAGAACAAAATCCTGCAGAGTAAATCCCTTCGTTTGCCTGGGCTTTTTGCCTGTGATCACTTTCTGGGCCACTGTGCAGGCTGTGTGGTATCAGAAGAGCAGGACAGCCTCACTGACCTGAGGTGGCAGAGACCAGAGTTTCATGCCCCTGAAGTGACTGGGATTTGCTGGCCAGGCTGCCAGAGGGGAGGGAAACAGGCAGAAGGAGGGCCCCCAAATCTGCATGTGCATTCCCCTGGCCAGGGCCCAGGTGACTCGTGCATAAGCAGGATTCCACAAGGCCTCAGGATCACCCCACACTTTCAGCAGAGATGCTCAGAAAGGACATGCTTTATAAGGTCCTAATGTAAGGGCCATATCTTGGGACTCTAGACAAAGCCAAAGAATAAAGTCAATAAAGGACCATTGGAGTATACTAGTACTTTAACTGCATACCAAAGCAAAACCCCCATCCTTCAAAGATGAAAAAATAATGATCAGGTCTTCCTATAATGTGTTGACCACAATGTCCAAAAAATAGAAGGCGCAGGAAAATGTGACTAAAAGTCAAGGAGAAAAACCAGTCAGTACAAAGAGACACTGATTTCCCACCTTTAGGGCATAAGATAGGATTATACCTCCCTATTTCCTTGAGTTGGTTACTCGCCATGTCACTTGGCTCAACAAAAGTGAGTAGAAAAGACACGTGTCCTTTCTTTTGCAATAAGCAGACAAGGATGAGAGTAAAATGATTAAAAAACTTTTTGTTGTTGCTAATTGACTTGAACAAACCTCAGTGACTTATAGAACAACACCAAGTGGCCTGACATATGGGTCATTGGAGTCCCAGAGGACAGGAGAAAGAGACAGTGGGCAGAAGAACTATTCCAAGAAGATTCCCAATTCATCAGTCCCCACATATGAGGAAACCATGAACCTAAAGAGCCAAAAATCTCAGTACAACTGAAGACATAAAGACAGATAAAGCACACCTACGCACATATTACCAAACTACTAAAAACGAAACAGAAATTTTTAAAAAGCACCCAGAGGGGAAAAGACACATTATAAATAGGAGAACAACAAATGGATAATGACTGACTTCTCTCAGAAGCCCTCAGAGAACAACTGGATAGCATCTTCAAAATGCTGAAAGAAAAAGTAAGTTAACCCAGAATACTATATCTGATTAAAATATCCTTCAAAATGAAGGTAAAATAATGACATTTGAAAATAAACAAACTCTAAAAGAATTTGTCTCCAGTAGAACTTCACTATAGGGGATGCTAAAGGAAATTTTCCAGAATGAAGGGAACTGACTTGAGATACAAACTAAGATCTCAGAGAGGAATGAAGAGCATCAGAAGTGGTAAATATATGGAAGAGCCTAAAACACTAGGTCTTTTACTTCTCTCTATTTCTTTAAAAGACAATTATCAGTTTGAGCAAAAAATAATAATATTAATGTTATTATAGGGTTTACAATGTATGAGGAAAAAATATACAATGACAGCACAAGGCATGGGTGTGGTAAATGATACAGCTGAAGATTCTTACATTTTATTGAAATGGTATGTTAATTTTAATTATATTGTGAGAAGTTAAAGATACATATTATAATTCATTGGGCATCCACTAAAATATTATGAAGTGATAAGGATAATAGGAAATAAACTTTTAAAAATATTTGATTAACCCCTTAAAAGGCACAAGAGATGGAACAGAGGGACAAAACACAGAAGGGACAAATAGAAAATAAGTAGCAAGATGATGAAGTTAAACCCAAGTGTATCAATAATCATAGTAAATATACATGGACTAAATACGACAAAAAATGCATGGGGAAGAACAGGAGAAAGACACTGAAAGCTGATGAAACAATGGCCTACAGAAGGTAGACCCGGGTGGGAGGAGGGGAGGGGTAGATTGGGAGTTTAGGATTGACATATGCATACTGCTGTATTTAAAGTAATCAGCAAGGACCTGCGGTATAGGTAGAGAACTCTGCTCAATATTCTGTAATAACATAAATGGGAAATGAGTTTGAAAAAGAACAGATATGTGTATATGTATAAATGAGTCACTTTGCTATATGCTTGAAACTGATAACATTGCTAATCAAATATGCTTCAATATAAAATCAAAATTTTAAAAAGAAGGTAGGTGTAATTAGACTCAGGAGAACTCAGGCTCCCATGTACAAATGCATCCTTTAGGCACTGACCAAGGAGGTGATTGGATTAAAATCCAGGCTATTTTCAATTCTCCAAGCTGTGTGTCCTAGCGCAGAGCTCTGTCTGCAACATAGCACATTTTTCTTTCAAAGATGTCCATTGTGGAGGGTGGGGCGCACTGTGTCTGACTAGAAGGACTGTCTTTTTCTAAACTATACAAATCCCTGCATGCGCTGGCTCTGGCCTCAGACAGGAGGTACGACTCCTTGAAGGCAGGTAAGAATGGGGAACGTGGGTGCAGCTATGATGACCTTGACAAGTGGGTGGCCTGGGGAGGACAAGGCCTTGTGTGGGTGCTGACCTGGAGGCCCTCTCCCCTTCTTTCGTGAAGCAGAGTGTTTTTTACTACTTCCCTTGGGCTGCTGTAACAAAATACCACCAAGGGGCTTCCTTAACAAATTTATTTTTCACAGGTTTGGAGGCTAGAAGTTCAAGGTCAAGGTGTTGGCCAATTTAATTTCCAGAGAGGGGTATGTTCCTGGAATATAGATTCTGCCTTCTTGCTGTGTCCTCACATGGCAGAAAGAGAGAGGAGTGTAAGGGAGAAGAAAACATATGGGTTTTCTGGTGTCTTTTCCTATAAAGAATCTAAGGCTATCAGACCGGAGATCTGCCCTCATGATCTCAGTTAACCGTAACACCTTAACCTTAACTTTAGCCTTTCATAAAGGAAATCAGTCCTGAATATTCATTGGAAGGATTGATGCTGAAGCTGAAACTCCAGTTCTTTGGCCACCTGATGTGAAGAACCAACTCCTTGGACAAGACCCTGATGCTGGGAAAGATTGAGGGCAGGAGGAGAAGGGGACGACAGAGGATGAGATGGTTGGATGGTATCACTGACTCGATAGACATGAGTTTGAGCAAGCTCCGGGAGCTGGTGATGGGCAGGGAAGCCTGGTGTGCTGCAGTCCATGGGGTCGCAAAGAGTCAGACATGAATGAGCGACTGAACTGAACATTTACTTAACATTTACTACAAATACAGCTACCCTGGGGGTTAGGGTTTCAACTTGTAAATTTATTTGCCTCCAGATGAAACAGTTCAGTCAATGACAGACCTTCTCTTGTCTGACTGAGTTTTAGGGGAACTATGCCAGTGAGAAATAACCATAGGATTCTGACATAACAGCTTTGAGGAGAAGAGGTAGGTGAGAAACTTGTTCTGTTTGATGGACAGAGGTGGGGTTTGGAGAGGGGCCATCAAAGGTCCAAGGCTTGAGCTGAGCCCAGACTATCCTTTGGAGTGACTGTCCTGATGGAAAGACCCCCCACCACTTAGCCCTGGTCCCTTTCTGTGAGAAAGGAGGGATGTATGAAGTGGGTGGGGATGGAAATCCTGCAAAGGAGCTGTGCCCCAGGAGGAACCAGGGATTGCATCTGCCTGAGGTAGAGCATGCTGGGACCCACGACAATTTTCTGTTACAAGGGCTCAAACAGGTTTGGTAGGGGATCATATAAGATGTGTGTGCAAGTGTATGTGTGTGTGTGTGCACACGCATGTATGCAGAGTGTGAGGGCAGCCATGGAGACAGGTGCTAGACCTTTCCTGCCATTCCAATGCTTTCCCCTCTGTCTTCAACACAATCAATAGGCTTCTTGTCATAAAGAATCAAAGCTTAATAGGGTCCCATATGAGGGGCCATATGGGAAAATTGGGAAGAACTAAGATCAGACCTGTGAATTCTTGGAGCCTGCCTGTAAATCTGGGGAGAGATCTCTGGGAGGTTGGTGGGAGGAATGCAGGGGAGAGGGCATCCCTGGGTTTTTCCCTGCCTGCCATGCCAGGATTGGGTCAGATGTGTCTATCAAAAGTGAGTCCCCTCTGCCCCACCAAATGCTGCCACCACCAGAAATTTTCAGACATCTGGAAAAAGTCAAGACAGAGAAGAAAAGGAAGAAGGTATCTACTGTCAGGAAGCATCTACCAAACCATGGAGTGGAGAGGGGTCTCCAGCTGGCTACAAGTTAAATGTAGGCTGGGGGTAGCTTCCAGGGTTCCCAGGTCCTAGACAGATAAATCTGTTTTTGCAGTGAGAGTCACAGAAGCCCTGCATTTAAAATGCTACCATGTGGATGCATTCATTCTACCAACATCTGTGGGCAGCTGCAATTTGCTTGACCCTGTGCTAGTTATGGAGAAAAGCCCCACAGAATGTAGTGGTAGGAGCCTCCCTTAAATGCTGACAGTCCTGTAGAATAATATTTTTTTTTTGAAGTAAGCCAAGAAAATGGACCACACTTTTCTTTACTACCTAATGCACAAATAGTTTTGCTCATTCAATTCAATCATTCAACATTTATTGAGAGCCACTAACTGGGTTCTGTCCTGGGAATACAAAGATAAATAAAATATGATCCTTCCATCAAAGAGCTCACATTCCAGTTGGTCTGTTCACTTCTTAGGAGCAAAAGTTTGGACACTTGGTTTAGTTCAGAGATTACTCATTGATGTTCCCTTTCAATCTCTTCTCTCTGTCTTGTAAGCCTTCAGTTCAGTTCAGTTCAGTCCCTCAGTCGTGTCTGACTCTTTGTGACCCCAGCACTCCAGGCCTCCCTGCCCATCACCAACTCCTGGAGTTCAACTCAAACTCATGTCCATTGAGTCAGTGATGCCATCCAGCCATCTCACCCTCTGTCGTCCCCTTCTCCTCCTGCCCCAATCCCTCCCAGCATCAGGGTCTTTTCCAATGAGTCAGCTCTTTGAATGAGGTGGCCAAAGTATTGGAATTTCAGCTTCAACATCAGTCCTTCCAATGAACACCCAGGACTGGTCTCCTTTAGGATGGACTGGTTGGATCTCCTTGCAGTCCAAGGGACTCTCAAGAGTCTTCTCTGACACCACAGTTCGAAAGCATCAATTCTTCGGTGCTCAGCTTTCTTCACAGTCTAACTCTCACATCCATACATGACTACTGGAAAAACCATAGCCTTGACTAGATGGATCTTTGCTGGCAAAGTAATGTCTCTGCTTTTTAATATGCTATCTAGGCCTTAGGGACACTCAAAATTCCCATGCTAGAATGTGGAGAAATTGGAATCTTTGTGTACCACTGAAGGGAATGTAAAATGGTTCTGGTGTTGTGAAAACAGTATGGTGGCTCTTCAAATAATTAAAAATAGAATTACTATGTGATCTTGCAATTCTCCTTTTGGGTATTCACTGAAAAGACTTGAAAGAAGAGACTCAAAGAGATATTCATAAACCTATGTTCACGACAGCATTATTTACAATGGCCAAATGTTGGAAACAACCCAAGTGTGTATTCATAGATGAATGGATAAACAAAACATGAGATATACACTCAATGAAATATTATTCAGCCTTCCATATCACAGCATATGAAACGCTGTCATATGCTTCAACGCGGATGGACTTTGAGAACATTATACCGAGTGAATTAAGCCAATGATAGAAAGATAAACACTAAGATTCTACTTCTGTGGATTCCACTTTGAAATACTCAAAATCATAGAGACAGAAAGTACATTTGTTGCCAGGGACTAAGGGAGAGGGAGAGGGAGTTATTGTTTAATGAGTATAGAGCTTTAGTTACATTTCCATTGGCAGTGTACAAGGGTTCCAATTTCTCTGGAGATTGAATGGACAACAATGTTAGTGAACCATACACCCTTGAAAATAGTTAGGATGGCAATTTTTATGTTAACATATATTTTATCACAATTAAAACCAGACCTTCACACAGCACATGAGACAGGGCTGTCAGTGCATCCTTAATAGTGCCCAGAGCCAGGTACTGGTTGCCCTGCTTGTCTAACTTTCAACGGGCCCAAGGCCATGCTCTTGGGAATAGTGGGCGAGCCTCACTGCTGTCTGACCACACCCACCATGACTGCCTCTGCTAGCCTCTCCAAGACCCTGTCCAGCTACACTGCACTCCCTAGACAAACGAACTGAACTGGTTTGCTCACGAAATGAATTTTTGTGCCCATTTGCATAAGACACACGTTAGAGGGATAAGTTGAAAATCTTATTGAGGAACAAGAGGGCTAAGTTGTCTTTCTAGCAATTGATCTGATTGCTGCTTTAATGAAAAGCACTTTTGGTATACTCTTAAGAACCAGAGTGAGACTAGCTGAGCCGCAGAGGATTAAAGCAAAATGCTGATGGCATTTATACTTCTGTAGCTCCTAACCAGGATTTCCCCTGATTTTTCCAGTCTCACTTTCATCAGAAGTGTGGGAGTTTGGGGCTGTCTCCATCTTACAGGTGAAAATACAGAGGTTTCTCTGGAGGAAGGAACTTGCCCCAGGTCACGCAGCTCATAATGGCAGATGCAGGGCTGGGAACTCACTGCACAGCGGAGAGTCATTTAGAGCAGACCCTTTCTGGAAGAGGGTAGCTTCAAATATAGAACCCAGAACTTGATCAGCTTTTTCTCCCTGGACAAGAACAGCCTCTGACATTTGGAATCTGGCCATGTGCCCAGAGCTGGGCCTCCGTGTTTTTCTGTCCAGTGCGAAAACCATTTCTCAGAACATCACCATCAGACAAGGCCACTCTGTGACCACGATGTTTATCAAAACAAAAACAAGACCCCTCTGTAACCATGTCTGAACAAGCACAATTACACAAACATTGTCCAGACCTCACAGCCCAAACCTCCTCCTCTCCTTGTTATTATGAGTGGGTGTTGCTTCTTTACCAATGACACTGTCAGCTTCTCTCTGGTCTGCCCTCCCTAGAGATAAGACTTATTGAAATACCCAGTCATTTAATAATCCCCAGTTCTATGAACCATCCAATTCAGAGTAAAATCTCACTTTCTTAGGTTTTTCCTCCAGATCACCTAACACAAGCCCGGATCCTTTAATAAGTCCTTTCTAACATTCTCTTACTGAGATGCCCCGTGTATCCCCACTGTTTATACTCCACCTTGCTTCATGACTGACAAACCCAAGCTGGTTAACTACAAGTGTATTCCTGATGGTCTTTGACTTCAAGACATTGATTGACATCCCAAAGTCACCAATCAGGGGAGGAGTGAGGAAGCGGGAGGGGAGATGCCAAGCGTGTGTCTCACATTGTCTCCCTGTCCTTTACGGAGACTGAGGAGAAGGGAATAAATGTGATGTCCACTAATGGTTATCTTGCTGACTCAAAGGACACCGAATGCCTTCTATATCTACCTGCCAGCTGGTGCCCCTTGGCTGAATCGCAGGTGATGGAGGAGTCTCAGCTTCCTCTTTCAGCTCTTTAGCTCTGCAGGAAATTAGTCTGCTTGATGTCCCTACGTGGTTCCATGGTTGGCACCCCATATTCTGGAAATATCCAATGAAACGACAATGGAAAGACTCCTGATAAATGAGGGGATTGCCCAGACATAACAATGACAAAAACAGCCACCCCCAGAATGACTTATTTACCCAGAGGAAGAAGCAGGAGAAGAAAAAGAGATGGCAGAGGGCAATTTACAATGCCAACGTGGTTTCAGTCATCTGTCTGTGTTGTTGCTCTCCACCATGGTGGGAAAGTTAGACTGTGAAGCCTGGGCTGTAAGGTGAGAACTTCAATAAAAGGAATCTTTGTCATGGCCCCCATTCACACACTCTCTCCTATGCACCAGGCACAGAGTAGGCACTTTGCCCATAGGCCTCATTTAATTTCCAGAAAATAAAAACCTTTGTGGAAGAGTGATTTCATTACAGTTTTTGCTCCTGAAAAGAGCCAGACTCAAGGATACAAGGACTTGCCCCGGGTCACCCAGCTAGTGATGTCTGTCTGCTGCCAAATTCCACATGCCAAACCACTACAACAAGGCCTTTCACCATCCCCTAAAATCTAAACTATTTTAACTGCTCTGGCTAACCACCTAATCACTTTTTTTTTAAAAAGGAACATTTTATTATGTTAACCAAACCACTACTCTGCAATTAACTCTAATTACACAGGCAATTAAATTGGCAGTAAGATTATTTTGCTGTTTAAAGCTGTTTATGCTGACACTAGATTTTTCTCTAATTAATTCTTATTTCTTGGTTATAATGGTTATTTAATTAACAGGGCTTCTGACTCTGCCTGCACATTTGTCTAAGTGCCAGTCTGTCCCCTTGCTCACGTACCTGAGCACATCACGTCTGCTTTGGCGGGGCATTCCAAGGTAAGGACAGAGGGCTGGCCAGTTCTGTTGAGCCACGAGAAAGCAAGCTTGGCTTTATTAATTTGTCACTCAAAAGTAGGGAGGAAATAATTCCAACACATGGAGCTGGATAATATGGTCTATAGTATTGGGTTAGCCCCAAATTTTGTTCGGGCTTTTCCCTACCATCTGACAGAAAACCCCAAACAAACATTTTGGCCAATCCGATATGTTAGGCGCTCTACGTGATTAATGACCCCAACCACTACTATGGAACTGGGGTCCTCAGTGGTCCCTCAAGGTCCTAGAGCTAGCCTCGGGGTTTGAGAGTGTCCTAGTGGGAATAGTGAGTCCACACAGGCCACCTCAATCTGTGTCTGCCTGGATTCACACCAATTTAGGGCGACCCTGTCAAAAATGCCTTTATCATCAGTGGTTGACTCATGCCAGTCACAAACTCTGATAGGAAGTTGAAAAAGTTATAGAGCTGGGTGCCAATCAAAGGGCTGACATTAAGACAGCCATGGGCTATCAATAGAGAAAAATTTTAGTAAGAGTCCCCTGGGTGTGATAAGTTTAGAAATCATTGATTTAACTATATGGTATTCAGAAGTTGACTTTACAAATATTAGCTCATCTAACTCTTTATTTTCCTTCATTAAACTTGTCTTGTGTAGGTACCCTGAGATTCACCCCTTCCACATCCATGACCAGATCCTTTTGACCTTCACTCACAAATCTTCTTTGGCCCTAAAGAGGGTTGCCAGATATTACAAATATCGCATGAGATGTATGTGCACCTGTGTGCTAAGTCGCTTCAGTCGTGTCCAACTCTGTGCAACTCACTGTGGACTGTGGCCTGCCAGGCTCCTCTATCCATGGGATTCTCCAGACAAGAATGATGGAGTGTATTGCCATGCCCTCCTCCAGGGGATCTTCCCCACCCAGGGATCAAACCCAAGTCTCTTACATCTCCTGCATTAGCAGATGAGTTCTTTACCACTAGCGCCACCTGTGAAGCTCAGCATGAGACATACTTACTCTAAAACATGGTTCATGGTTTATCAAAAACTCAAACTGTAACCGGGTGTCCTGTATTTTTCACTTGTTAAATCTGGTAACTCTACCCACCTCTAATGGAAGACTACTCTGTTGCAAGAGAAGGTGGCCACTTCCCAAAGCACTTTCCCATGGTCTTATTATGTTTTAAAGGATCATAATGAAATAATAGCATGTAAACATTGCTGAAACAGGTTTTTTTTAACCTTTTTGCATATGAGGACTCTTACTATACGTAAATATTATAGGCTATTACATGAGAGCTATAAAACCTTGAAAAAACTTACCTGTATTTCAAGAAAGCTTTCATGATGGTGGGAAAGGGAGCTGTGAAGAACACCCTCTGCCAGGAGTTGAGAGCTGCTTCTCAGAGACCCTGGCCAGTACTAACCAGCTGCTTTGCATGGCCGCAGTCTCTCCAGGACACACATTCCAAAGATTGGGCCCGTCTGAAGTCCTCCAAGGGCCAGTAACTTCCAACCAGCTCAGGCCTGGTGGAGGAGGTAAGACTAACCTGGGCCCCCTTGACTCCCACCCCAGTGCTGCCTCCACGCTGCCGCCCCACCCAGCACAGCAAACGCCCTCTTCAGGAACTCAAAAATAGCTTCTCCTCACTTGGCAGTGGGGAGTTTCTAAGCTGGAGGGTCGTTTTCAGTCTCTGTCCCACGTCGTTAGCCACCTTCACCTCCATGCAAGGCCAGCTTATCACTTAGACACAGTAGAGCCCACAAAAATGTTTGCATGCCTTAGTCAGATGGGGAGAAAAATGAACTTGTGGGTCAAAGAAAATTTTTTTTAGTACAGGATACTAACATATTTGTCTTTATACCCATACAAAGTCATCAAGTGTCAGGTTTAACTTTCTTTTTATGAAGGAGGGGACCCACCAAGGTAAAAGTGCCAAGGGCCCGTGAATGTTGTAATGCAGCCCACCTCTTTTGAACTCTGAAGACAAATGCTTTTTAGATTTGTTGCCATAGGCCTGGAGGAATGTGTCAGTCATGTTATGGAGGGGGATTAGACTTGTGTTTAACCATCTGTACCTCTCCCTCCAAGATAACTTTCAAAAAGCCTTAGAGTGCAATGGAACAGAAAAAGCTAAAGAACTAAGAGGAGCTTCCTAGAAGCGAAAAAGAAGAGGGAATTCTATTCTTTTACAAGAGGTGCAGTATGTAGATGGTAAAAACACAGTGCTTAGGAAAACCTTTCATGCAGATACTCAGACAGATTCTTGGCTGTGGGGGTAGAAGGTGATTGCTCCCATTCCTTCTGAGCAATATTATCCAAATTGCTAGCCCAACATGTGAGGCCCTCGATGATCAGATCCGCACCTGGCTGTCTGACCTCAGCTCCCTCTGGGCTCCCTCCCTCACTGTAAAGCTACTGAGCATGGTCGTAACTTTGTCTTTGTACTTGCAATTCCCTCTTCCTGAAAAGCATTTCCCATTGATCTATGTGTCCTTCAGGTCTCCCTTCCAAGATCAAAACTTCAAAAGAGCCTCCTCTGACTTCCTGGCTGGTGTCTCCCCCACGTCATCCTCTCATTTTGACACTGCCTTATTTTATTTTGTCTGTAATTATTATGATCTAAAATTGCCTATTGATGGGCTGATTGCTTGTCATCCATCTCTCCCGCTGGCCTGGAAGCTCCTTGTGACCTCTGCTATCATCTTCTGCATCTGTCTGCCTTCTGCCTAGAACTCAGTAGTCATGTGGTGAATTATAGAATGAATGAATTTGGGAAGGCACATCCTGGTAGTCGGCAGGGAGCTGGCTGTGCCGTGAATTAGTGTCATGATAGAGTGAAAGTTTGCAGGGGCAACTTTGGGGCTAGGAGCTGGGACTGAGCAGAGTATTCTGGGTAATTATGCAGACAAGAATTTACAGTCCCAGGAATCCTGGAGGAGGAAGAAAAGGGCATGCTCTTAGTTTTTTCCTAATCACAGGCAATAATCTGTTTCTACATCAGAAGAGAACATTTTCTGATTGAGTCCTCTTAAAAATCTATCTCTACAGTGAAGGGTCTTTCTGACCAAGAAAGCATCTCTTAGTTGAGCCCTGCCATCCCCAGGCAGGACTCTGATGGCGACACATCCAGGAGAACAAAACCACACAGCCCCTGAATTGTTATATTTTCACGAGATACTTCCTCTGATGGCAATGTAAACATTGTGAAATATTGAAAACATCAGCAGGTCACACTCAGTGCATTTGTTCCAAAGCCACATTCCAGCCAAGTCCTGGGCTTGATGAATTGTCCTGAAAGCAGCTATATTTAGGCCCACGAATGTTTCTATTTGTCAGTGAGCCCCAAGGAGTAATTCCAGAGAACATCTCTAGTGTCCCGGTCTCCATGGAAACTGTTCTCCCGCTTTGAGTGCCAGCCCCAGGATCGAGAAGGAAGATCTGTGCCACTTCCTCTCTGCTGCTGACACAGAATCTGAATTCTGCTACATGAAACCAGCATGGCCTGTTCCCTGGTCCCTAGTCCTGCTCTGGAGAGAGTGGGTCAGATAAGTTCAGGGCAGAGCTAGCTTTACAAACATCTCTTCATCTCACTGTTCTCATTTTTACACCTTTGTTTTGAATTTCTATATCTTTGCTTAGTGTAATAGGATACTTGGGAGTAAAGAATCTAGGTATTCTAAATAAAAGCATCTGAATGGAGAAAAAGAAAGGAAGGAGGGAAGGAAGGAAAAGAGGGAGGGCGGAAGGGAGAGAAAGAAAGGAAGGAAAGAAGGAAGAAAGAAAGAAAAGAAAAGAACGATAACTATGTGATCATAGAAAAAGACGGTAACCAAATTGTTGACTATGTGCTACCTGAGGAGGCCGGTGTCTATCCAGGGCAGGGGGACACTCACGTATGTTTTGTAGTGTTTGCATTTTTCCAACAGCAGTCCTGGGTTTCGTCTATAATCAATGAAAGCAGGAGGAGTCACCGGTAATGAATGCATTCTGGGTTGGTCATGTGTGCTCCCCCCCATCCATTCCAACTGTGCAACCCCGTTTCACCTTTATCATCTGGAATCTTTGAAGCAATCATGGCAGCCCAGCAATAGGATCGAAGCAGATTTCCAAAGTCAACAGCAGAACCATTTACTTGTTTCTAGAACCTCACTCCTCCATTCACCTTGACCTTAAGTTTAGCCGTGCCAGACCGATTGCCTATGTCCCCAATTCTCAAGATGTGTGCATGACGCACGCACAGCCTTTGATGTAGCAGACCTCAAAAAGTTCAAATAAATAGACTGAAATTTGGTTTCCCTCAAGGTTACAATTTGTGCATAGTTTAACAATCAAATAGCACCACAAGACTTAACGTATAAAAATGTGACATTTTCCGCCCTTCCCGGGGGAAAGCTGGTTCAGTGGTGTGAGCTCTTCCTTCTGGCATTTCCCTTTGTGTTCTAGTAGTGTTTCCTGGAGTCCCACTTTTAGACCATCCATGGACTTCTTGCTATGGAAGATGATGCAGATTTAGATCTCTTCTACATCCTCCACTCCAACATATGCCTTCTTCCCACCCACCTCCCCAGTGAAGTTGTGTCAGAATGTTTAGTTAGAGTGAGTATTCTATCTGCATTGCAGGCAGATTCTTCACCATCTGAGCCACGAGTACGCCTCTATATACACATTTATGGTCACATATGTACTATTCACAGCTGAGTCTTGTATGACTGTATTTTCTTTCTTTTATAACTATTTGATATATCTGGAATGGTCTCTGTTTTTGATGTGTTCAGTTTTTTATAATGCCTGCCATTAATTCGTTCTAGAACTCTCTGACAAAGGTGCCAATCTCCTCTCAATACATGCATCAGGGATTTTATTGGCTTCATCTTTTCATGGTGACATTTCTCTAGGAGGCAACTTCTCCACTCCCACCTGGACTGGCTGCACGGCTGCTTCCTCGGTTCTCTGTTCTCCCCCTTCCTGGGTATTCCTTTCCTTTTTTTTTTTTTTCCTGGTTCTGCATCCCACATTTTCCTCTGCCCTGGATTTTCTCTCTTACTTTAGCAGAGCACATCTTCCAGTTAATTCCTGAAAAGGGAAGCATGTTTAATTATTGGATGGGTATAGGATTCCAGAGTGAACACCATATTCCTGCAGCTTTGAGAATGTGGCTCCAATTTTCCTATTGTTCTTGAGAATCCAATGCCATTCTGACTCTCTGCAGATAACCTGTATATTTCACTCATCCCATCCACTGATTTCAAGACTTTAATTTTTCCTGGTACTGTTAAATTTTCTTAATGAGGTGATTTGTCCCTTTTTTTTTTTCATTTTTATCCTGTATACTTAGTGGACCCCTTGGAATTCAGTTTTAGGAAAATTTCTTATGTCATTTCTATGGTAAATTATGCTCCTCTGTTTTTAATTTTCTTTACTCTGAAACTCCTATCTTTATTAATACTGAGCCCCCAAACTGATTCTGTAATTTTTAGAAAAATTTATTTTATTTAAGTACAGCTGATTTACACTGTTGGGTTAATCACACTGTGATTCAGTTATACATCTCTATATTCTTTTTCATAGTCTTTTCCAATAGGCTTGTCACAGGATATTGAATATAGTTCCCTATGCTATACAGTAGGATTTACACATTTCTATTAACTCTTATTTTTTTCCATTTTCTCCTTCCTGTTCTCTATTCTAAGCCATGATTTTTACTTTATCTTCCTAAACTTTCTCATGAATTTTAGTTTCTTCTGTCACATTTTTAATTTCTAAGAAGCCTTTCTATTCTCAGAGCAGTTTTGTTTTGTAGCCTATTCTATTTCACACATGTCCCATCTCTCTTATTTTTGCCTTTTGAATATATCTTTTGCTTTTTTTTAAAATAATATTTCCTTCTACTTTCACTCCTAGTGGATTTCTGGTTGGTTGCTTGTTGGATTGGTTAGTCGGTTGGTTTGGTTTTTCTGTTGAATGGCTCAAACATCTAGTGGTACTTGGTAGTCAATTGGCATTACAGAGTGAGGCATAGAGAGAAAATTCAGAGCTCTTGGGCAGGTCTGGTTGACTAGCTGAATGGTGGTCTTCACTGTGGGGTGATCTGGTCAAGTTAATTCATCAGGAAGCAGCTCCCCACAATTGTAGTTTTCTGTAGGCCTTTTTCCTTAGATTAGCCTGTTTCCTGAAAATTAATCCTATTTCTTACTTGGAATTTGGTAGAGAAGCCTGGATGAAACTATTCTTAGCCCCAAGATGGAAAAGGGGGCTGGTGGAGGAGGCATCGACTCACCTTGTGGCAGGTGGATTTTCATCTGATCTCCATGATCAGTATGACAGCTGTAGCCTCAGCTGTATCTGGAATCTCAGAATCCAGTCATTATCTGGTTCAACACCACCAGGAACTGAAACCTCAGTCTTCCGCAAAGATGATGGCGAGTCACATCTCTGGAAGCATGGGGTGGGTCAGGGGTCCCAGCTGAACTGCTTTTTATGCAAAATGCTAGCTACATCTTTTGCTGTCAATCTCATCTTTCCTATCCAGGCATCTCTTTTTAGGAATTTACTGGAAGGTGTGCTCTGCTAATACAAGAGAGAGAAACCAAGACAGAACCAAGTCTCCTGAGGTTCTGTGGGGTGACTCAGGTTACGTTTAAGTATTCTCCACTCTTAGCAGGGAGTTCAGTTTTCTCTTCTGCCAGGTCAGTGATCTCTTGACTTTCTATCTTCAAACTTCCAATATTTTATTTCTCTTGTCTCCTCTCCCAATCTCCACCCTTGTGGGTTTATGTCTGTTTTCAAATCTTTGTGGGGTTTCAGGAGAAGGCAGAAGTAAACTTGTGTTTAAGTCTAAGCAGAAGTCTGCATAATGACATTTTCTGTGTTTTCTGAACACAGGATGTATGTGCAAGTCTCTTTGCCTCTCTCCTCCCTTGGCTACTCAGCAAGTTTCCTCCGTGCATCTCTCCAGACACAAGTCAAATGGCATCTCAGCTCTCAGCAGAGTTGTCTCACGCTCTTGGAGTCTCTTGCGGCACTTTCCCATGCTTTCCATCGCGTGTGGATAATAGCAACTAGGAGAAACCACTCCCTTTTTTGTTGGTGTCATGGCTCATAGCCATTTCTTTCATGTTTTCATAACTGAGTTTTATATGTCAGTTTATTTCTAATTTAGCTACATTATATCAAGTACTTTTCTTTACATGGAAATGCATGTTGGTCCGTTTTTTTCTGAATGTTTGCTTTGCTGAGCGCTCTCTGTCCTTCCCTCCCACGAATGTCACTCAAGCTGAGTAATATCTGGGGGTCAGAGCAGAGGCAGCCTTTGGGGAGAAAAGAAGGCTCTTGCTCAAGTGCCTATGCGACCCTATATACAAGACAGCAAAAGAGACACAAATATAAAGAACAGACTTTTGGGCTCTGCAGGAGAAGGCGAGGGTGGGATGATCTGAGAGAATAGCATTGAACCATGTGGATGGCCATATGTGAAATACATGACCCATCCAAGTTCGATGCATGAAACAGGGCACTCAACGCCAGTGCACTGGGATGACCCTGAGGGATGGGATGGGGAGGGAGTCGGGAGAAGGGTTCAGGATGGGGGACACATGTACACCCATGGCTGATTCATGTCAATGTATGGCAAAAACCACTACAATATTGTAAAGTAATTAGCCTGCAATTAAAATTAATTAATTAATTAGAAAAAAGAAGGCTCTTGCTCAAGTGTAAGGGTATCTTCTCTGACTTTGTTGCCGTGGCTCCATTAGTTGGAGGGCATGTGCAGTCCCGCCGACCCCCTTCTCTGAGTGCAGTGCCCTTGCAAGCTGTGGATGCCGAGCGGAAGCAGGGGTGGCACATAGACAGCATCACTGCTCCTGAGCATCATCCCCCTTCAGTGCCAGCCTGTAGCAGCAGCAGAATGGAGCTTGCCCACTGCTGTCCTCCCCCTAGCCCAGCCAGTCTCAGTTATTTCCTCCCAACAGCATTTGCCTAAGAATCCTGTAGCATCTCAAGCAGGCTGGCACTATATAGTTGGTTCTATACTCTGGGGTATAGAACCAGAGTGCTCTATACTGTAGTGTGGTAATTCAGAAGTCACCCATCCTTGCTTTAACACTTGACCAAGGGGGGCCTCATTCCCCGCACCTCAGCTGAGCTGTTCATCAAGGTATCCAGCCTCCTGAAAGGTACAATTGACATGATTCAAGGGATGCTCACCTTCCAAGAACAGGAATTCTTTTTCTTATGATGTAGATTTCACATGTTACTGTACTCTTTTGGTAATTTTGCTGGGGAATTAGAAGGAGTGGAGAATTCAAGGCACGGGGCTCTGACCGGGCCATATCAGTCCTGCGGTTGAGAAAGCGACTCTCATCTTTCTGCTCCTGATGTTTACCTGGTGGGTTTGTAAATGCATAAACCAGGTACTTGAGGACACATGTTCCCAGTCGTATATCCCTTCTTCTAAAGGTACACAATCCATTTCATCCAGGCTCTGGATGTTCACCGTGGAGGGCAGCTGTCACACCAGCATCCTTGTCCCCGTGTACTTATTTTTCCTGGGATGGTCATAGGCTTTGCCTCTGTTTTGAGTGTGTCTGGGTTCAGAATCCAAATGCTTGAGTGATGTCCATATAAAGTGATGGCTTGTTGGCAAGTAGAATTCGCTGCCTTTCTGGGTCTGTCCCGTCCCATTTTGGCGGGTGGATAAAGCGACGTGATCCAAACAGAAGTCTGGACTGGACCTTTCACAGTCAATTAGGGTGGGCGGAGAGAAGTGCAGGCTCCTTTCTTCCTCTCAGGGTGACAATGTGAGCCATGCAGTTGTAAAAGCCAGAGATTTTGTGGCCAGACTCCCTCCACCACAGGATCTGAAGCTGGAGTACTGTCACATAGGAGGAGCCACTAGCAATGTTGCAAGGAGATGCAGAGAGGGCTGCTTTCCAATTAACAGCTTGGTGGGGTGGCTGGGTGCCTTTGCAAGAGCAGAGGTTGTAGGTACTAGATATGTCCACCACCATCATCTTAATAGCTACTCTGGGCCTCAAACAAATATGGCTTCACTTATTTCCTATACTCACCCCATAAGGTAGGTATTACTATTTCAGTCTATAAATGAGGAAATTGAGGCAGTGCTTAGCCAAGTAGGCATCCAACAAATAGTTTGTTGTTTGGTCGCTGAGTCATATCCTCAACAGCCCGCCAGGCTCCTCTGTCTATGGGATTCTCCAGGCAAGAATACTGGAGCAAGTTGCCATGTCTTTCTCCAGGAGACCTTCCTGACCCAGGGATCAAACTGGGTCTCCCGTATTGCAGGCAAATTCTTTACCACTGAACCACCAGGGAAGCCCTTACTGAGTAAATAAATGGATGAATGAAAGGACGTGCCCAAGGTTGTACAGCAATTAAGTGGAGAGTGGAGAAAATTCCAGATGAGTCTTTTCACCATGTGACAAGGAAGGCAGTATAAGAAGGTCAGTGCACGGCAGGGTCAACACCCACCCCGGTTTTCCTGGGACTTGTCCACGTTTAGCACTGAAGTTCTTGCATCCTGGAAAATCTTGGGCCTGGGCAAACCAGGTCTGCCTGGTGTACAAGATTTTCTTGCGTTTTGGAAAGTAAAATAAGGATTGGTTCAGGAACGACCAAGATTTACGAGAATGATGAACACATAAGCAACAGGTGTGGTACCTGGCAGCCCACCAGGTATTTCCCGATCCATCATTTCAATGTTCAGAGGATCCTGTGTGTTAAGCTTCTGTAATTTCCCATGGAAACTGAGATCAAAAGTATGCATTGGTATGTTCCAGGTTAACTTGTGGGTAAACACAGACATGACGTTTTTCAAGGAAAAGGAGAAGATCATTAATGAGGAAGCTGGTGCAGGCATGTGGATTTGGGGCAGTGGGGTGCGGACTCACAGCTCCAGGAGGGGCTTCGGGAGCAGCTGTGCGGCCTCTTGCCTGCCAAATTGGTCCCCATGGTGTGATAAGAACTCACAGGCCCTGCATTAAATACCAGCACATCCTGGCTAGGCTGTTCCCAGCTATGCTTGACCTTGAACAAGTCATTGATGTCTGAATTTTGGATTTTCCAGTTACACAGGGGGGTTAATGATTCATACCTGACATGACGTTTGCCAAGATTGGATGACATAGATCATATAAAGTACCTTCAATAAGAACTTGAGAGAGGCCCACTCCCATTCAGAATGCTCATATCTTTTTCTTTGTTGCAAATGGCAGAAATCCAATTTAAAACAACAAAAAAGAAAAGCAAGTGTATCGGCTTATGTAACTAGGTGCTTTAAGGTTCAGCATGGCACATGGATGGAGGGGTCCTCAAGTCCCCATGCTTATTTGCCCCCCATCCTGTCTCTCTGTCTCTCTCTCTCTCTCTGACTCTGAGCTCTGCTATCTTTGTATACCAGCCCACTCTCACTCACTCTCTGGCCAGGCCCACTCTATGCAGCTACCAGTGGCTCCAAGCATACATTTTACAAAATAACAACAAAAAAGTACTTCCCTCTCCCAACATTCGCAGATCCATCCTGGGAAGGATACAGATTGACCCTGCTTGGGCATGGTCTCAGCCCTGGACCCATGCTGTGTCCAAGTGAACTTGAGTCTCACCTAGGACATGGGTCTACCCTTCTCAGTGTGACCTGAGATGAGCATATAATTTATCCTCCAAACTGGAATTATTTGGGGGGAATGAAAGGGGTGTCTTCATAACTAAGCCAGGACAACAGGCAGAAACCAGACTGAGCTAAGTAACCTGGGATGCTTGGTGACCCTCCCAAGTGCCAAAAGAAGAGAATCAGAAAAATATAGAGGAGTCCCTGCCACACCCAACACGTATACATATACAGTGTTCTCTGTGGATGTGTTTAGAAAATAGAATTCTATTTCCAAAAGCAATGTATCTGAAAACATTTGCCCTGCATCCTTAACTGAGACCGTGATGTTTCTAGCAAGCATCTTTCACATCTTTGGGTAATTTAAGCAATGGTAGACCTGGCCTTGATGATTCTTGTTATTGATGCTTGCATTTGACTGCAACTGTTTCCTCCTCTATAGCTCCCACAAACACCAGTACTTCTCAGTTTTGGGGACGGCCAGAGCCCAAGAACACAACCTGAGGCCTCCTGCCATTAGCACATACCCACTGATGGCTTCTGAATGCCTCCCTGCCAACCAGTTGTAGTAACCAATTTAGAGGTAAAATGTTTAGCATCCTTCTCAAAATGCTTGGAAATGGGGTGAATCCTCCAGAACTCCCTTTCTTCTCTTCCCTCCCCTGCGCCACAGGAAATAAGAACTTGAGTTTCGAATCCACACCATCTGGAAACTCTATAAAGATTCATCACTAACCTCATCATCACCAGCCTCAGAGGCCTCATCTGTAAAATGAGAAACATCCCTAAAAAAGCTTTTTAAAAAACCGTCTGGCATGAAAGAAGCCCTGATTTAATGGTAAATAGTTTTATTTCCATTACTATTTGGCATAACTCACCACTGGATTTGAACTTTCCAGGGCAGCTCTTGTTACACTGGCAACACTTCTTCCATTTGTAACATTTGTTCATGCTCTGAATCTTCACTGCTTTACCAAACAGCTCCATCCAGACCCATCTGAGGGTTCCCGCATCTGTCCCAGTTAATCGGACTCATCACAGGTATCTCCCAGCCCATGCCATTTTCTATTTAGCATCCTAACCAGTGAATTCCCCACAATGCCTGCTGCAGAGGCTGGCTGTGAACAGGAGAAGGGATAACAAAGTGTTCTCCAAAGGGAAGGCTGAGGTCTCTTCTATATGTCTCTGAAAATCCTTTTGGCAGGTCTAAGCAATTTTATGGTCTTGCTTCAGTGACCTGCTAGAGTGCATCCCCTAAGCTACATCTCTGAAGCTCCTCTTTACTGCTACTTTTTGACTCCATCACCCATTTTTCTTCCTCTTCTCTGGTATCAAAATAGCAAAGCTAATAGTATGCTGTGCAGAGCACTGGGCTAAATGCTTTACATCTTTCCAGCAATGCTATGCAGTAGGTTCTTTTATTGCATCATTTTTGCCGTCGGGACCTGGGCGCAGGAAGGCATGGCAGCTCAGCGAGTTCAGAGGCCTTGCAGAATGTCGGCAGTGGCTCCAGGGCTGGCATGCTGAACTCTGCTGAACTGCCTCCCATGGCAGTAGCGTGTAGGGGGATGACAGATAACCTGTAGGAAACTGTACCATTTTAGAATGTCTAGTACGAAACATTGTTTTCCTTTTTCCCTTTCAGTTGCATTATGGACTTGCTGTTATATTGCTCTTCAACTATACTGAGAAGGGAAAACAGAACCCTGCCCCACATAGCTCCTGCACCAATAGAAAATATAGAAATAAGAAGATGGAAAAACTCTAAATGCACAGGAGGATGATCGAAAAGAGAAACTCCAGGAGAAAGCAAGAAGGACGCTACACGTGAAAAACCTGGTCCAGTCAAGAACAATGGGTTTCAATTGATCTAATACGTTAGTTAATAGTTACCAAAGGACTCAGGGTAAAGTAATTTTGCAAACAATAACACTCATTGTTCTGCTTCTCTGGAGAACCCTGCCTAATACAATAACATTCTTGAAAATGGAAGATTATAGAAACAGAGGACAGATTAGTGGTTGTCAGAAATTAAGGAGATGGGATCAGGCAGGAAGCAGGCAGGGTTATAAAAGGACTACAGAAAGGATGCATGTGGTGAGGGAGTTGCTCTGTATCTTGACCATGGAGGTGGCTATGAACCTAGATGTGTGATAAAGCTGCAGAGATGCAAACACACACACACACCACACACACCACACACACACACACAACATACACACACACACATACATACATACATACAAACGAGTACAAATAAAACCAGGGCATTCTGACAAAGATTGGTGAATTGTGTCAGCGTCAATCTGGTTGTGATATAGCATACAGTTTTGCAAGATGCATAATGAGGGGAACTGAGTAAAGGACTTCTTGGAATTATTTCTTCCTACTACATCCAAGTCTATAATTATCACCAAATAGAAATTTAATTTAGTACAGACAATGTGTAGAATAATATGGAGGTTCCTTAAAAAAAAAAAAGTTACCATGTGAGTCAGGAATCCCACTCCCTGTGCATGTATATGGAGAAAACCCTAATTAAGACATGGAAGCAACCTAGATGTCCATCAGCAGATGAATGGATAAGAAAGCTGTGGTACATATACACAGAGGAATATTACTCAGCCATTTAAAAGAATGCATTTGAATCATTTCTAATGAGGTGGATGAAACTGGAGCCTATTACACAGAGTGAAGTAAGTCAGAAAGAAAAACACCAGTACAGTATATTAATGCATATATATGGAATTTAGAAAGATGGTAACGATGACCCTATAAGCGAGATAGCAAAAGAGACACAGATGTAAAGAACAGACTTTTGACTCCATGGGAGAAGGTGAGGGTGGGATTATTTGAGAGAATAGCATTGAAACATGTATATTATCATGTGTGAAATAGATCCCCAGTCCAGGTTTGATGCATGATGCATCAATTAATAAATTAATTAATTTTAAAAAATTTATAGGACTGTACACCAGAAAAAGGTGAATATGACTACATGTAAAATTTGAGGTATTACATATATTGATCTCATGTGTCAAATGCTTATCATGATTCTTTCATTTTAATCTTCATAATAACCCCACAAGATAGGTCATATTATTATCATCCCTGTTTTAATAATACAAATACAACAAAAGCACAGAGAGGCTAACTAACTTCCCAAGGCCACAGAATTTGATGGAGGAAGAGCTTTGATTTTAACCCCAGCAGTCTGACTCTAGAACTGAATTTTTCCCCACTGTCCTATGCTGGCTGTGCAAAAAGAGAAAGTGGCTTCAATTTCCTCTATCAGTGAAAACCACATGGCCTCCTTGGCAAGGAGAATATAAGCTAGAACTATTGAGTGGGCCAAAAAGTATGTTTGGGTTTTTCTTTATGATGCAATGTAAAGCAAACTCTTTGGCTAACCATATGTAAACGAATCAGCTTGCAAACGGAGCGGAGCGCATGCCACCAAGACCAGCGTGTTTCTGGGCCACAAAATGTCTTAATCGTTGTTTTCATAACTTGTTTTTAAACTTTGCAATTTTCAATTGTCTTTCAAATCAAATGCCTTTTTGTTAACATACTAAAAGCTTCCACAATCAACTCTCTAATGCCTATGGACACTGGTTTGAAAATTTTTCTTTAAGAGTCCCTTAAAAAATTCTGATTTTGATGTGAAGAAAATAGAATACATCAATAGGAAGCTCAAATAAATTGTTCAAAAATTTAAAAAAAGACCAATGTTTATAGGAACACTGTTTATAATAGTCAAGACATGGAAGCAATCTAAATGTCTTTTGGCAGATGAATGGCTAAAGAAGATATGGTATTTATATAAATATATATATATACATACATATATATACACATACATACATATATACATATACACACACACAATGGAATGTTGCTGCAATGTGTGCTGTGCTCAGTCCTGTCTGACTCTTTGCAACCCCACGCACTGTAGCCTACCAGGCTGCTCTGTCCATGAAATTTTCCAGGCGAGAATACTGAAGTGGGCTGCCACTTCCTACTCCAGGGATCTTCCCAACCCAGGGATTGAAACTGCACCTGTTTTGTCTCCTTCATTGGCGGGCATACTCTTTACCAAAGCACCACCTGGGAAGCCCCCGTGGAATATTACTCGGCCATAAAAGGAATGAAATTTTTCCTTTTGCCATGATGTGCATGGGCCTAAAGAGTATCACGCCACCCTGGCGGCCCAGTGGTAAAGAATCTGCCTGCCAGTGAAGGAGATGCAGGTGTGATTCCTGAGTTAGAAAGATTCCCTGGAGAAGGAAATGGCAATCCACTCCAGTATTCTTGCCAGGGAAAACCCACGGACAGAGGAGCCTGGCCGGCTACAGTCCATGGGTCACTAAAGTGCTGCACACAACTTAGTGACTAAAGAACAATAACACAGATTGTCAGACTAAGTGAAGTAAGCCAGACAAAGACAAACGTCAGGTGGCATTGCTTATAAGTAGAATCTAAGAAGAAAAAAAAAAAGATATCAATGAACTCTACAAATCAGAATAGACCTACGGACGTAGAAAACAGGCTTAATGTTTACCCAGGGGAAAATGAGGGAGGCAAATAAATTAAGAGTTTGGGATTAGCACATACACATTATTATATATAAAATAGATAATCAATAAGGACCTACCCGAGGCTTCCCTGATGGTTCAGACCATAAGGAATCTGCCTGTAATGCAGGAGACTTGGGTTTGATCCTGGGTTGGGAAGATCCCCTGGAGAAGGAAATGGCAACCCACGCTAGTCTTTTTTTTTTTTTTTTTCCCACTCCAGTATTCTTGCATGGAGAATTCCATGGACAGAGGAGTCTGGTGAGTTACAGTCCATGGGCTTAAGAAGAGTCAGACCAGACTGAGTTACTTAACACTTTCACTTTTAAGGAACTACTCTATAGCACAGGGAATGCTGCTCAATATTTTATAATTACCTATAAAGGAAAAAATCTGAAAAAGATTAGACATATATGTGTGTGTATATATATATATAATGCTGACTCACTTAGCCACACACCTGAAACTGATACTACATTGTAAATAAACTATACTTCAATTTAAAAAAATTTAATTTAGAAATAGGAATAATCATCTTACATCACAGAACTAAGTTACAGATTGATGAAATGATGCACATAGAAGCATCTGGCTGGGGAGGCACTGTAGATCTTCAAGAAATGGTGTTATTTCTCTGCTAATAGGGGTTTCTATTTAGGGCAGCATCATTAAATAATATGCGGGGGAGTGAAAAGTAAAGTCTGATCATAGTTGAAATAGGAGGCAAGTAGACAGAAAATCAGTTATAAGGAAAAGCAGGCTGCAATAAGTCAATTGTATTATTTGAAGTGAAGTGAACTCGCTCAGTCATGTCCGACTCTTTGCGACCCCCATGGACTGTAGCCTACCAGGCTCCTCCTTCCAAGGGATTCTCCCTCCATGGGATTTTCCAGGCAAGAGTACTGGAGTGGGTTGCCATTTCCTTCTCCAATTGTATTATTTAGTATATATAAAATTAGGCACTATGTTCAGGCTTCCCTCATGGCTCAGATGGTAAAGAATCCGTCTACAATGCAGGAGACCTGGGTTAGATGCCTGGGTTGGGAAGATCTCCTGGAGGAGGGCATGGCAACCCACTCCAGTATTCTTGCCTGGAGAATCCCATGGACACAGGAGCCTGGCAGGCTACAGTCCACGGGGTCACAAAGAGTCAGACACGACTGAGCACTGAAACACAACACAGCATGCAGGCACTGTGCACCCAAAGGAGCAAGCTGGACAACTTGTTCTTTAGCTAAGACCCTACTTGTTTGTCAACGCCAAGTTCTGCTTCAAATCTGTAAGTGTGAGTGGCTTCTAAGCATGTGGAGAAATTTCAGATTCTTAATTGGTCCCAGAATTTTAATGAGTGCCTTTGAACAGCCCAGTTTTTGTGTTTTTGTTTTGTTTTGTGTTAATATAAATTTATTTATTTCAATTGGAGACTAATTACTTTATAATATTGTATTGGTTTTGCCATACATTGACATGAATCCGCCATGGGTGTACATGTGTTCCCCATCCTGAACCCCCCTCCCACCTCCCTCCCCGAACCATCCCTCTGGGTCATCCCAGTGCACCAGCCCCAAGCATCCAGTATCATGCATTGAACCTGGACTGGCGATCTATTTCACATATGATAATATACATGTTTCTATGCCAGTCTCCCAAATCATCCCACCCTCGCCTTCTCCCATGGAGTCCAAAAGACTGTTCTATACATCTTTGTCTCTTTTGCTGTCTCACATACAGGGTTATCATTACCATCTTTATAAATTCTATATATATGCATTAGTATACTGTATTGGTGTTTTACTCTCTGACTTACTTCACTCTGTATAATAGGCTCCAGTTTCATCCACCTCATTAGAACTGATTCAAATGCATTCTTTTTCATGGCTGAGTAATACTCCATTGTGTATATGTACCACAGCTTTCTCATCCATTCATCTGCTGATGGACATCTAGGTTGCTTCCATGTCCTGGCTATTATAAACAGTGCTGCAATGAACACTGGGGTACATGTGTCTTTTTCAATTCTGGTTTCCTCGGTGTGTATGCCCAGCAGTGGGATTGCTGGGTCATTAGGCAGTTCTATTTCCAGTTTTTTGAGGAATCTCCACACTGTTCTCCATAGTGGCTGTACTAGTTTGCATTCCCACCAACAGTGTAAGAGGGTTCCCTTTTCTCCACACCCTCTCCAGCATTTATTGCTTGTAGACTTTTGGATTGCAGCCATTCTGACTGGTGTGAAATGGTACCTCATTGTGGTTTTCATCTGCATTTCTCTGATAATGAGTGATGTTGAGCATCTTTTCATGTGTTTGTTAGCCATCTGGATGTCTTCTTTGGAGAAATGTCTGTTTAGGTCTTTGGCCCATTTTTTGATTGGGTCGTTCATTTTTCTGGAATTGAGCTGCAGGAGTTGCCTGTATATTTTTGAGATTAATTCTTTGTTAGTTTCTTCATTTGCTATTATTTTCTCCCATTCTGAAGGCTGTCTTTTCATCTTGCTTATAGTTTCCTTTGTTGTGAAGAAGCTTTTAATTTTAATTAGGTCCCATTTGTTTATTTTTGCTTTTATTTCCAATATTCTGGGAGGTGGGTCATAGAGGATCCTGCTGTGATTTATGTCAGAGAGTGTTTGTCTATGTTCTTCTCTAGGAGTTTTATAGTTTCTGGTCTTACGTTTAGATCTTTCATCCATTTTGAGTTTATTTTTGTGTGTGGTGTTAGAAAGTGTTCTAGTTTCATTCTTTTACAAGTGGTTGACCAGTTTTCCCAGCACCACTTGTTAAAGAGATTGTCTTTTCTCCATTGTATATTCTTGCCTCCTTTGTCGAAGATAAGGTGTCCATATGTGTGTGGATTTATCTCTGGGCTTTCTATTTTGTTCCATTGATCTATATTTCTGTCTTTGTGCCAGTACCATACTGTCTTGATGACTGTGGCTTTGTAGTAGAGCCTGAAGTCAGGCAGGTTGTTTCCTCCAGTTCCATTCTTCTTTCTCAAGATTGCTTTGGCTATTCGAGGTTTTTGTATTTCCATACAAATTGTGAAATTATTTGTTCTAGCTTTGTGAATTTTTTGAATCTTAACAAAAACCAGACTCCCAGAAAGAGTTGTGCAGAGGTTAGTCTCCGGGAACAGGAAGGATGACAGTTTTACGTGTCTGCAGTGCTCTTGGTGTGCCCTTTCGTGTGGGGCTGACTCAGCCTCCCTGCATCCATGTTTTTCTCCCTCTGGCCATGTGGCTTCATTAATAGGCTCCTAGATGGCCAACAGGAGGAAATATAGAGCTCCTTTTATTTCTTGGGTTTTATATGAGGCATATCCTTTCAAGAGAATCTGCCAGTGCCCTGGGCTAGTTTTTAGGAAGTAAGCAAAACAAGTTTTTCTGTCCAATGTGTCTTTCACAGGAGAATGAGAATTCAGGGGAGCAAACTGAGAAATACAGTGGTATGGGGATTGGAAACTACAGTCTTATTTTAATCACTCTGCACCCAAGGACCCAAGGTAAACAGGGAAGGGGGTCTGGTCTAAAAAGGTTCTTGATTGCCAACTACAGACACTACTCTAGCCCACTGAAGCAGAACAGAGTTTATCACAGAGCAGAGGTGGCTTACAGGGAACACTGTAGAACATGTTCAACTAGTCACCAAATTTGCTGAATTTAGTTTAGTTTTTTGTACACACATGCAGGCTTCCTTTAAACCCCCTAGGTGGATAAATGTGGGCAAGTAACTAACTACTAGCCAATGGTATGTGAGCAGTCACCAGCTGCTTCTCTCCCAGATCTGGACCATATGGACCACCTACGAGCAAACCTCCAGGATCCTCACCTTAATCCCCTCAGTGCAGATAACCATGGTGAATGTAGAGGCCCCATGTCAAGGATGGAACAAGCCTGGGTTCCTAAATAACTGCTTAGAAGGAAAGCTACTTGCTGATCAGTGATGTAAGGAAGATCATTCCTGGTTTTAAATTAATGTTTTTTATTTTTTTATGATTATAGATTTGCATACAGTTGGAAGGACTAATACAAAGAGATTCCCATGTATCCTTTACTCAGTTTTCCCCAATGACATCTTGCAACACCGTCGTACTATATCACAACCGGGATCAACATTGATACCATTCACCAATCTTTGGATGTGAGAGGCAAATAGACTTCTCTTGTATCAAGCCATTGAGACACTTGAAGGGTTATCTGTTACAGTAGCAAGCTTTACTCAGACTGGCAGTTTGAATTTCTAGACGGGTCAGGGAGGCCTATGAAGATGCTCTAGAGCTGGGCACAAGTAGCTAGGGGATAGACCCCCTTGTCTTAATCAGTTCAAGGTGCTATAACAAAACACCAAACACCAAGAATACCTTATAAACAACAGGAATTTATTTCTCAGTGTTCTGGAGACTGGAAATCTGAGATCAAGGTGCCAGTATGGTAGAGAGAGGCCCTCCTTCTGGGTTGTAGATGTTCATTGAATCCTCACATGGCAAGAGTGGGGAGGGAGCTCCATGGGGCCTCTTTTATCAGAGCACTAAGCCTACTGATGAGGGCTCCACCGACATGACCTGATCACCTCTCTAAGGCCCCATCATGTTAATTTGAGGATGGGGGCAGGGGGTGGGGGAGAGTAAGATTTTAATATATGAATCTGAGGGAACAAAAACATTCAGACAGTAGCACCAGTCATACTGTGAGATAATTCTAAAGGAAATCCCACTGCAGTATCTGATGCTGTTTAGGTATAATGAGACTTGACCAAACCCTTTACCATCACTTCCCCGAAAGAGCCTAACTCCCTTGCCATTAAGCTTGCCCCAAGATTTGCTCTCCCTGGTGCCATGATGCTTACTTCCATCTTCTGATACTTGCCTCAGTGAATCTTCTTGGTGGACCCGAATTACAGAAAGAACCCTAACTGCAAGGGAAAAATGTCATTGAGAGCTTTCCTGCCTCCATAATACAGAAAGGTGTGCCAGAGCGCGGTTGAAGAATCAGTCTATGCAATCTGGGCACAGTGAAGCCGGATCCAGAAGATGTGGACTTAGTTGGGTGACTAAATGATTATGGTTTCAAGTGAGTGCTGATCACCACAATAATCTGAGATGGGGGTCAACTACTCAAGGCTCTCTCTCTCTCCTACCTGGTCTATATCTTTCAAGTTCAAGTTAGAAACTGAACAGTCTTCCTTCTTACTTTGAGGCTGTAGATATTTTTATTCTTCTTTACTGATCTTTGAGACAGTCTCTATCTTTAAGGTGAATATGAGCCCAGTTCATCATGGGATTTAAATGGTAAAACTCTTGAGGGATGGGCAATTCCCTTGGTTTCACGTTCTTCCTACAATTTTTGAATTTCCTTCATGATCACTGTACAGAAAGCAGCATGTTTGGAGTTATGGTCAGGAGGTGGCAGGGAGATATCCATTTTTAGGCAACTTTTTCCTCTCTATATTCTCACCTCCAAGGGAACAGCAGGCCTCAAACTTTCTCAGCAAAGTAATACAGCAATCACTCTGCTTTACGACTAAATGCATGGGCTCTGGAGCCACACCATCTGAGTTCAAAATCTGTCTGCTGCCACTTTATACCTGCTTGAACTTGAGTACTTTTTCAACCTTTATGGATTTCAGCTTTCTCTGTAAAATAAAGCTAATGGCAATGCCTCCTTATATAACAGTGATGAAGAGCAAATTAGTTAATTCATGTAGAAGTCTTAGACAGAACCCACCACATTTTAAGTGACCCATGGATGGTGGCTGCCAGGAAGATGATTTCATGAAACAAATCTAACCGCACTGCTACCCTATTTTAAAATGTATTTTCTAGTAATAATCATGCTTTATTAAATCTTTCTTTCCTCTCTCAGAAAGGGGTGATTTCACAAGGCTTTCTGCATTGTGAAATATGGTTTTAATTTTTTGGCTTGTTTTCATCCCTTCCCCAGAACACCTTTCTGATTTTATGCTAAGGACCAATGGCAAACATAATTAGAAATGCTGATATGCAAGCTGTAGGAGACTTTTGAGGAATAAATCTATTCCCTAGAGGGGAGCTATGGAGGAGCAGATGTATTTGAGCCCACATCGTCAAGCTGTTACAGTTTGGAGAGAACACAAGGAGGTCAAAGGAGGAAAGAAAATGTGGGAAGATGCTCGGAGTGAATGGATGGAAGTGGGAGCAAAGAGCACATCTTCAGTGGAAGCCAGCTGTGAGTTCAAAGCTCTGCCCTTGGTCTGTGCTCTGGATGTGCTGACCTCAAGGCAACAGGTTGGTGCCCAGGTACTTCTGGTGCTGAGAAACCAAGCCAAACCAAATGTATCAAGTCAGGGGCTTAGAGGGCTTCCCTCTGAGCTCAGTCGGTAAAGATTCTGCCTGCAGTGCAGGAGACCCAGGTTCAATTCCTGCGTCAGGAAGATCCCTGAAGAAGGAAATTGCAACCCACTCCAGTGTTCTTGCCTGGAGAATTCCATGGACAGAGGAGCCTGGAAGTCGTCGCGAGAGTCGGACATGACTTAGGGACTAGGCCACCACAAAGGACCCCAGTCAGTTTCAGTTCAGCCACTCAGTCCTGTCTGACTCTTTGCGACCCCATGCACTGAAGCACACCAGGCTTCCCTGTCCATCACCAACTTCTGGAGCTCACTCAAACTCATGTCCATCACGTCGGTAATGTCACCCAACCATCTCATCCTCTGTCGTCCCCTTCTCCTCCTGCCCTCAATTTTTCCCAGCATCAGGATCTTTTCTAATGAGTCAGCTCTTCACATCAGGTGGCCAAAATATTGGAGTTTCAGCTTCAGCATCAGTCCTTCCAGTGAACACCCAGGACTGATCTCCTTCAGAATGGACTGATTGGATCTCCTTGCAGTTCAAGGGACTCTCAAGAGTCTTCTCCAACACCACAGTTCAAAAGCATCAATTCTTCAGCGCTCAGCTTTCTTTATGGTTCAACTGTCACAAGGGACTTAGAATTCTGCAAACCTGGGCTCAAGTCTTGGCTTAGTCAACTTGCCAAAGGGAGTGACTGAGATGGATTCCCCCCGTGGATCCTCTGTTCCCTTTAGCTGTAAAATCAGAATCGCAGCATCTCTCTTTCCAGGCTGTTCTGAGCATTCACTGACATAACAAGAATGAAAGCCCTAGCAGAGTCCCTGGTATGTTACAGGTTCTCTAAGAATGTTGAGCAAATTGGAAAGTGTACTTTATATTCTCAAAGAAAAAAAGGAATTCTATTGAAAAGAAAATTGCTCTTCAAAAGTCTTGCTTATGGCAGTAATGGTATGAGGTGGGGGGCTGGGGGAGGCAAAAGACAGAAAAAAAAAACCTCTAAATAGTTTCATCTCCAGCTTTTGAATCTTCAAAGTGAACTCTAATTTGGCTCCTTTCAGCCCTTCTGAGGACTGAAAGCCTTTGCAGATAGGCAGAGCCAAGTATGCCTGCCTCTTTCATTGTAGACACTGATTTATCATTCATTGCAGGAGCAGACATCTGCTCTGAGCGTTCTTTAGGGGCATGACAGAAAGGCGTCCCTTTGAATCGAGCAGATTCTGCAGCCATTTGATCTCCAACAGGAAACAACGACAAGGTGGCCTAGTGCCAGCGGGAACCCGGCTGCCCACCCACTGCCGGGCTGGGGCCCTGGTGGGGACAGAAGCGTCGAGTGCTGCCCAAGAATCTCTTCCTTAGTCCCCTCCTCCCCCAGCACTTTGCTTCTGCCTGAGGATTGGAGCATGCCATGTCGTTCCTTGCTAACTTAGTTACGATTATGGATTACGATTGGTGATGGACAGGGAAGCCTGGCGTGCTGCAGTCCATAGCGTTGCAAAGAGTCAGATATGACTGAGCGACTGAACTGAATTGATGGATTATGAGTTGTGTCTTCCTAAATTTGTATGTTAAGGTCCTGACCCCTCAGAGCCCCAGAATGTGATTCTATTTGGAGCTAATCCCTTTTAAGTGGTAATTAAGTTAAAATGAGGTCTTTGGCAGTGGGCTGAGGGGGCAGTCCAGTCTGGCCAGTGTCCTTATAAGGAGCATAGGACATAAGGAAGACAGGTGAGAACACAGCAGGAGAGGGCCGTCTGCCAGCCCAGGTCCCCAGAAGGAGCAACTCTGCTGACAGCTTGATCTTGGATTTCTAGCCTCTGCAATTGTGAGAAAATAAATTTCTGTTGTTTAAGCCACCCCATCTGTGGTGCTTCATTAAAGCAGCTCTAGCAGATGATACAATTATCCGATCTCAAAGTTCAGGTGACCAGCACCCACACCCCTTTTGCCCGTGACTCTAAAGAAGTCATGGTCGAAAAGTGCGTGTGGGAGTCTTGCAAGAACTGGGATCTGGGACTGTACTATGAACAGCACCATTTTATCGAGCTCTTTCCACATGCTCCTCCTCACCCCCTGCCCCATGCAATGGACCTTGCCTGTGCTATCTCATTCTTGCCTGCAAATGGTGGCACTCCCTCACTGTTCTCCATGCACGGATGAGAAGACTGAGGGTCTGAAGAGGGCTGGGTATTGCACTGAGTGCTGCCTAGCTCCAAGCCCAGGCATGCTGATCCTCAGGCTACCGGCGGGATGCAAGGTGGGGACAGAAAGAAAGCTTTGACATCTGTTTCCTCTGCTTTACCATTACTGCCGGCTGGTTTCCCTGCCTTGACTCTATGACCCTCTGGGCTATCTCCACTTATCCCAAAGAGTGGGCACTTTTCCATATCAGTTAATTCACTTTAATTTAGAAAATGAATGTGCGTGTGTGTGTGTGTGTGTGTGTGTGTGTGTGTGTAGGCATGTTTCAGTAGTGGAAGAAGGAAGAGTTGTCATGAGGTCAAATACAATCATAAGGAATCAAATCACAAAATTTGGGAATCCAGGCCCCATGGGAATACACAGCTCCTCTGACCCTGTGATGTTGCTGTGCCGTTAGTAACCCAAGCAAAAAATTTCCTAAAACACTGAAAGCCTGCTTCATGACTTTGTTCTACTTCCTCCAGGGAGATGGGACCGTCCCTGAGGGGAAGAACTGGGGCCTCAATTCAATGGCCCCAGAGCACTCAGCACGGGTTAAACCATCCAGCCCCTTCTTCTCACCCTCAACTGCTATTTGTTGTGGTTGTGATACCACCTCTCACCACCTCTGCACCCCCTGCACACACATACCTCAGGCCCGGGGCACCCTATAAGCTGCACCTGCATAGTGAGGACAGAACAGCAGGGAAGCTCTCTCCTGAAAGATGCACAAACCTCCATGGAAATGCAATGTGGGGAGTATTTTGCTCTGCTTTTAAGAATCTGAGAACATATTGCAATCAGAACATATTGCTGGGTCTTGAGAGGTGGATAGGAGTTTGCCAGTAAGGAGCATGGTGGGATAGGCCCTTGCAAGCAGGGTATGATGGAGCTGGTTAGACACAGAGCAGGTGGGGGAGAGAGGGCTAGAAATAGAGGCAGGAAGCAACAAACCTTGTGAGCTTTTTAATGAGGTTGGGTATTTTCCAGAAGGCATTTTAAAAAATGGAGACAAGTTTGATTAAATTTATGCTTTAGAAAGACATCTGTGACTTCAAAGGGCAGACAGGACAAATCAGAGAGACAGGAGGTGGATTTAAGTACTAAACTTCAATGTGAGTCTTCATTGTGTAAAAAGCAAGTGTAGAACTTTTCAGTTTTTTCCTGTTGAATGTGATCGAATTTTACCTTTTAAGAGTTTTCTTGGGGGTGGAGGCATGTCATTGCACAGCTAGTCACCCAAATTGCCCCTGACATTCCAGTGCTGGGCACAAAGGCAGTCAGTGGGCAGCTCCCCATCCACCCCACCACAGTCACTCTCTGGATAGCTTCCTGTTTCTCCTTGCTGACCCTCAACTCCCCACCCTCGTTCCACCCACCAGGTCTATCATCCTACTTCAAATCATACCGTATCTCACTAGGAATGAACATTCTCAGCAAAACAGCTTCTCACCCGGCCTCCCTGCTGGGCTTGCCCCTCCAGCCTTCACCATCCTCTGGAAAACAGGGAAAAGTTTTGAGAAGCTAAACTTGGTGAGATGTGGGACTCTGCCTATTTGATTTACTATTGTGTCCCCAGGAGTAAGAATTGCGCCTGGCATAGAGCAGACAATCAATATTCCCTGTGTGACTAAACTATCAAATTAAAACAACCAACTAGTCATTTGTACTTGTGCTTACTCTGTTGGCTATTTAGGTGCCTAACATCCTTGCAGAGTTGATCATGAGACTGTTCCTAGATTTATGAATGCAGCTGGCACGTACAAACTTCTCCATAAAGTGCATGATGAGAATGGACCTCCCAGGCCCTAAAAAGAACTACTGTATTCACAACAGTGACTAGTAAACAACAGAAGTTGTTTCAGATTTCAGCTGCTGAGCCAGGGATTGAGATTACATGCTCAGTGATCTCAAACGTCGTTTCCAAGAAAGAGGAGGGTCTGTTGTGTTTCTATATCACGGCATTCTTCAGGGGATAAATGACAATTTCAGCAAGAACTAGCATGTATTGAATAGTTAATATGCACCAAGTGATGCCTAAAAAGTTACATTAAAGAAACATAACAATCTAGGGACTTCACCAGGAGTCCAGTGGTTAAGACTCTGCCTTCCAATGCAGGGGGTGTGAATGCAATCCCTCATTGGAAAACTAAGGCCCCACATGCTTTGGGGGTGCAGCCAAACATTTAAAAAAAAAGAATCTGCACTTCTTACCACATTTAATCCTGACATGATAAAGGCAGGTGTTAGTGTTGTCCTTTCAGGTGAGAAAATGAAGGCTCAGAGAGGAGACCTGACTTGCTCAAGGTCACAGAGCTAGTAAGTGGTCAAGCTGGGATGCCACCCCACACTGATCTGACCCTGGGCCCTGCCCTTGCCACTCTGTCCTGCTCACATCATGGGATGCTCCCCTTGTATCTGCTTTGATGCCTTCGTCACCTAGGGCCCGGCTGATGTCCCAGTTCCCTACCATGTCAAGAAGAGGTTGCTAAAGTCTCTTTGGGGGATAAATGCAAAACCTCCCAGTGGGCAAGAGGTTTTCCTGTCTTGAAGGAGACACAGGTAATTATGAGAAATGTAGTCTTTTAACATAGAGCCTAAATAGAGAGCTGAAGAGGGGACTTCTGAAGCCAGTACCACCAGGATTTCTCCAGTTGGCTGAAAGGCTGCTTGTCTAGGGTGATTTGGATTTGCTTTGCTGGGAGGATGGAGCTGTCAGATAGATTTGCAGAGCTGTGTTCACCTCAGTATTTCTCCACATGGCATCACATGCCTCACACTGCTTTGTCATTATCTTCTTTTCCTGCCTCTCCGGCTGAAACACGAGTCCTTCAAAGGTAACACAAAATTCCACTTTGGTCCCGTGCAGAGGCGACACACAGAGTTGAGGTTCGGTGCTCTAGTGCCAGATGAGCACCAGATGAGCAAGTTTCCAGGTCCAGCTTTTCCGCTGTGTGAGCTTGAACACATTGCTTAACCTCTCTATGCCACTATTCCTCCACTTTAAAGAGAGGATGTGATGATCTCTTCAGAGTGCTTTCCTGAGCATGAACATGAAAAGCTTTAGGAGAATATCTGGCAAAGAGGAAAGTACTCAGTACATGTTAGCTACTATATCATCCTTGTCGCCCATTGCTTCCAAGGCCCGGATCAAACCTCAGCTGAAGCTAGCCCATTTTCTGGACTTTTTCAGTCACATGAGCTGACAGAGTACCTTCTTTACCTAATCACATCGAGTCTTTTGTTGCTATTTACTCAGCCAAAAACATCTGAAACATGCTGACTGGAAATGGAAGGCAGCTGACACAGTGTTCTGGGTTCTTCTTGGGCTGGGACTGAAGAGTTGAGCCCATCTACAGTTTCTGTTTGTGGAGCCAGAGGAGGAGGGCTGTACAGGGGGGTGGACGGCAGGGAGGCGGCACTCCACCACTATGTCTGGGTCTTCACTAGATACTGGCCTTTCCTGCCACTCACCCCCTAAGCCGATCAGAAGCTTGTCTCATCCCCACAACGTCCACAGGGGAAACCATCAGCATACAGTCCTGCAGTCTTCAGACCTCCCAAGCTCCTCTCCTGGACCCTCGGGGTGATGGCTTGTCGACGGACCCTGGACAAAATACACCACGAACCTATTTCGGCCAGGTATGCTGAGTAAGCCTCTTTAGGATGATTTCTCCAATTTGTAGACTCTCTTGAATTCAGATCTTCTCAATAGAATTTTTGACTCTGCTAAATCCAAACACTCTCCGCAGTGTTTCAGAATTTGGGGGTCCATCAGAGAGAAGGAAGAGTGGCTATGGGGTTGTTTGAGATGTCTGGACTCACCAGTGTCTCTGACTGGAAACTTACAAGCCTCCAGGGAGAATTTCCCAAAGCACCTGGTGGTGCAACCTTAATCAGATATAAACCCAAAGGAGGGTTTTCAGGCAGCAGTGAGGGGAGGGGCGGTCAGGGAACTCTTTTCCACCTGCAGCCTCAAGAAAGAAACCACTGGAAGTAACACAGACTTTCGTAGAAAAGATACCCCAAGAAGGCTCCCTACAGTAACAACCCCAAACTCTCAGGCCAGAGCTGTGACTGTGGAAGAAGACAGTGCCCTAGCCAGTTCCAGCTCTCTTGGGAGTGGCCCTTGGTGAGTCTCCCCAGAAGAGCCCAAAGCAGCCGGGAAGAGTTGAGTTCTTGACAGCTTTCCCCCCCCCCCACAAGATAATAAGGTAGGTCACATTTCAGATTTAACCCACTTGACATTTTAATGTTCTTCTAATGTGCTTTTTGATGTGTGCAGATGAGGTGCAGTGTGGGTACAAGTTGCTATTTATATAGTCTTGGCAAGCAGACTCCATCACTACCTGCTCCTCTGTTCACTTGGGTTCCTTTAACGTTGTCAGAACTCCTCCAAGTTCTCAACTCACCGATAGTTTCTTCTTCCCAAAGTTTTAAAGGAGAACAAGATAAGGATGACCCCCCCCCCCTATTTTTCCTTAATGGCAAGAAGATAGTATAGTTAATATTATTTAAATTTCTGAATTTTGAGCAAAAAAAAAATGTCTGGTGCTAAACACCTATTTCTTAGAGCTGGCTACAGAGTCAGTGAAATAGTGGTTTCAGTGTTCTTAACATAGAGGCTGACCCAGGGCCAAGCTCTGGACAAGTCAGTCGTTACCTTTACTTGCTAATATCGTTGTCACCCTCGTGATCATCCCTGCTGTGATCATGTCTTCATGGCTATCAACCACACCCCCATCATCACCACTGTCCCCACCATCGTTTCACATCGCGTCCATCATTGTCACTTCCCTGATTGCTTCCCTGACTACTCTTGCTGTGCTCGTGGGCAAGTCACTTTCTCTCTGCAGGCCTCATTTTCCTTTTTGCACAACTGAATGCTAGGTGCTGTCTCTCAGGGCCACGGGGAGCAGCAAGCGGGGAGAGTGAGCCCTCAGTAACAACTTGGACCTCCTTAGTGCCTGCTCAGTTACAGCTCAGCCGGCACTTCCTATAGGGGCTTTGTCTGTTCTTTACCTGTTCTTCTCTCTCAGTCTTTGCATTTATCAACTCTCCCAAGTCCCGGGGCTCTGCAGTCCTGGGGCCTTCTGTCCTCTCGAGTCCTGCACTAGCCTGGTGAGAATCATGGTTGACCCTCAGGGAGCTTGCCAGCGGGGAATCCAATTCCCATCACTACATGGTCGTGAGGAATTTTCCTCTTCTATAAAATAAGACCATTGCATGAGGTGGGTAGTTCTTAAAGTGGTCTAATACCACCAGTGTGAGGAACACCTGATGGTCTTTGGACAGTGTGCTTCTTAGGAATGTGTGCTCCTGAGGCCCCAGCTTAGCACTGACTAGATCACCCTAGTGAGGTTTCCCAGGGTGCCGTGTGTGCACGAGGGCCTGATGAAAGAGCCCTTGGAGACTCCCTTTCTGCTCTGATGGTCTGTTGGAATTACTGGAGCCATACCCCTCCCTGGCATCACTCTACCTCAAGAGCATGTCCTTGGGGTTTGGTCAAGTTGAAAAAGAGTAGTGTGGAGAGCTCAAGAACTAATCTCACCTTCCAGACAACAGCACTTGAAGAATGTGTGGAGTCCCATACCAAGGTCACAGGTGTTAGGCCTTGAACCAAGGCCACAGAAGCAGGGCCCAGAACCAATATCATCTTCAGAATTGACTCAGCTCCATTGTAACCATTGCCCCAAACCCCTTGATCCTTACAGGCCAGCTTCCTGACCCCATATTAGGTAAAAATGCCCAGCCTGGTACTCACCCTACAGCACCCTAACCCATCACCAAATGCCACCCTTCCAGCAGTAATTCTCTTTGTCTTGAGGCCACACATATTGACTGCTGCTGCTGCTAAGTCGCTTCAGTTGTGTCCGACTCTGTGCAACCCCATAGACAGCAGCCCACCAAACTCCCCCGCCCCTGGGATTCTCCAGGCAAGAACACTGGAGTGGGTTGCCATTACCTTGACTACTAACCCACAAAAAGCATCAGCACTCCCTTGAGTGGAGAGCTGTTCTAACCGTGTCCCCGGGACTCTCCCTGGTATGTCAGGAGGTCAACCCGCTGTGCTTCATCACCCTCATTATCTTTGTTCCTCGTTCTTAGTAAACTCACTCTGTTCTGAAATCCTCTGTGTCTGGAAATTGTTTTCCAGGTTGTGTTTGGACTGCCATGACAGAAAGGTCTAGATTTCTGCTTTCACTGCCAAATTTCTGGGTGCTAGCTAGGGGTGAAATCTATAGAACCATGGAGATCACCCAGAACCAGGGATGTTTAACACCCAGAACATGGAGTCAGAATGGGCATCAGCTCTAGACAACACTATTATGGGACACAAATGGGCTGGGTGTCATCCTTGCCTAGAGCCTTCATACGTGTTTGCAGCCATCTCAGAAGACACGCTGGGGCAGATGCAAAAACCACACCCCAGTGTTGGCTGTCCTCCTTTGATCCCACTTCAACCCACTTGGGACAAAACTGCAAAACTCTCCCCGGAATCACAGTGGAGGACTGAAATAAAGCATCTGCATCTCAGGAAATAAAATAAATTTGTGCTTTGAAACTGGACTTGTCCTTTAATCAGTGAATACAGTGATAGTTTAAAGAAGTGCAAAGTCTATTTCTGCTTCCTGTAATATTTCCTTATCAAATCTGACATATCTGCATAGACAGATAGATGAATAGATAGATAAACAGATCATTTTAATGCTACTTTTTATTCATAAGCACTTACCACTAGCCATGTGCTATGCTTTTTAAATATATTTTATTCCATTTAATCTTCTACAATTATGTAAGATAGGTGTTACTATTATCATTATTTTAGAGAAGGAAAAACTGGAGCTCAACAAGATTAAATAGTTGGCCCAAAGACACACAGGTACTGTGAGTCAAGGTTAGAAATTCTTGTCCTAAACTCTAGGCAATGTTGCTCATATTTGGTTAACTGACCCTATGGAGGTGGAGGTGAGCAGACCAAGTGAAAATGACTGAAGGCAACAGATGGTGAAGTCCAGCAGGACTCTGTGGGGTACCTGGGTACAAAAGACTTTCTGTGTCCCCCATTTCTTGGTTATAAGAAATAGACATAATTCAGCCTCCATAATTGGTGGGGCCATACTCAATAAATCTTTAATAAAATTTTCTGTTGATGGGCAAGGCTGCGTTCCCTCCCTGTTATCTGACCTAAGGCCAAACTATGGTGGAGGTGATGCAGATAATGGTGATCTTCTTCCAAAGGTCCCATGCACTGCTACACTCAGTGCCCCTAACCCTGCAGCAGGCCACCACTGACCCTCCACTGGAGACTCCTGGACACTCACGGGCAAGTTTGGGTCAGTCTCTTGTGGGGTCACTGCTCTCTTCTCCTGGGTCCTGGTGCGCACAAGGTTTTGTTTGTGCCCTCCAAGAGTCTGTTTCCCCAGTCCTGTGTAAGTTCTGGCGGCTCTATGGTGGGGTTAGTGGCGACCTCCTCCAAGAGGGCTTATGCCACACCCAGGCCTGCTGCACCCAGAGCCTCTGCCCCTGCAGCAGGCCACGCTGACATGCACCTCTGCACCTTATCCCATACCTTCCCCATCAGAGGGCCGACAGAATGAAAACCACAGTCACAAAAAACAAACCAAGCTGATCTCATGGACCACAGCCTCGTCTAACTCAATGAAGCTATGAGCTATGCCATGTAGGACCACCCAAGAGAGATGGGTCATGGTGGAGAGGTCTGACAGAATGTGGTCCACTGGAGAAGGGAGTGGCAAATCACTTCAATACTCTTGCCTTGAGAACCCCATGAACAGTATGAAAAGGCAAAAAGATAGGATACTGAAAGTTGAACTCCCCAGGGCGTTAGGTACCCAAAATGTTAGTGGAGATCACTGGAGAAATAACTCCAGAAAGAATGAAGAGATGGAGCCAAAGCAAAAACAACACCCAGTTGCAGATGTGACTGGATATGCTGTAAAGAGCAGTGTTGCATAGGAGCTTGGAATGTTAAATCCATGAATCAAGGCAAATTGGAAGTGGTCAAACAGGAGATGACAAGAGGGAATGTCGACATTTTAGGAATCAGCAAACTAAAATGGACTGGAATGGGTGAATTTAACTCAAGTGACTATTATATCTACTACTGTGGGCAAGAATCTCTTAGAAGAAATGAAGTAACCATCATAGTCAACCAAAGAGTCCAAAATGCAGTACTAGGATGCAATCTCAAAAACAACAGATCTCTGTTCATTTCCAAGGCAAACCATTCAGTATCACAGTAATCCAAGTCTATACCCCAACCAGTAATGCTGAAGAAGCTGAAGTTGAACATTTCTATGAAGGCCTACAAGACCTTTTAGAACGAACACCCAAAAAAGATGTCCTTTTCATTATTGGGGACTGGAATGCAAAAGTAGGAAGTCAAGAAACACCTGGAGTAACAGGCAAATTTGGCCTCAGAGTACAAACTGAAGCAGGGCAAAGGCTAATAGAGTTTTGCCAAGAGAATGCACTGGTCATAGCAAACACCCTCTTCCAACAACACAAGAGAAGACTCTACACATGGACGTCACCAGATGGTCAACACCAAAATCAAATTGATTATATTCTTTGCAGCCAAAGATGGAGAAGCTCTATACAGTCAACAAAATCAAGACCAGGAGCTGACTGTGGCTCAGATCATGAACTCCTTATTGCCAAATTTTCAGACTGAACCTGAAGAAAGTAGGGAAAACCAGTAGATCATTCATGTATGACCTAAATCAAATCCCTAAATCACAGTGGAAGTGAGAAGTAGATTTAAGGGACTAGATCTGATAGACAGTGTGCCTGATGAGCAATGGATGGAGGTTTGTGACATTGTACAGGAGACAGGGACCAAGACCAGCCCCAAGAAAAAGAAATGCAAAAAACCAAAATGGCTCTCTGAGGAGGCTCTACAAATAGCTGTGAAAAGAAGAGAAGCAAACAGCAAAGGAGAAAAGGAAAGATATACCATTTGAATGCAGAGTTCCGAAGAATAGCAAAGAGAGATAAGAAAGCCTTCCTCAGTGATCAATGCAAAGAAATAGAGGAAAACAATAGAATGGAAAAGACTAGAGATCTCTTCAAGAAAATTAGAGATACCAAGGGAAGATTTCATGTGAAAATGGGCATAATTAAGGACAGAAATGGGATGGACCAACAGAAGCAGAAGATATTAAGAAGAGGTGGAAAGAATACACAGAAGAACTATGCAAAAAAAGATCTTGATGAACCAGATAACTATGATGGTGTGATCTCTCACCTAGAGCCAGACATCCTGGAATGCAAAGTCAAATGGGCCCTAGGAAGCATCACTACAAACAAAGCTAGTGGAGATGATGGAATTCCAGTTGAGATGTTCAAATCCTCAGAGATAATGCTGTGAAAAGTGCTACACTCAATATGGCAGCAAATTAGGAAAACTCAGCAGTGGCCACAGGACTGGACAAGGTCAGTTGTCATTTCAATCCCAAAGGAAGGCAATGCCAATGAATGTTCAAACTACTGCACAATTACACTCATCTCACATTCTAGTAAAGTAATGGTCAAAGTTCTCCAAGCCAGGCCTCAACAGTGCATGAACCGTGAACTTTCAGATGTTCAAGCTGGATTTAGAAAAGGCAGAGGAACCAGAGATCAAATTGCCGACATCTGTTGGATCATCGAAAAAGCAAGAGAGTTCCAGAAAAACATCTGCTTTATTGACTATGCCAAAACATTTGACTCTATGGATCAAAACAAACTATGGAAAATTCTTAAGGAGATGGGAATACCAGACCACCTGACCTGCCTCTTGAGAAATCTGTATGCAGATCAGGAAGCAACAGTCAGAACTGGACATGGAACAACAGACTGGTTCCAAATAGGAAAAGGAGTACGTCAAGGCTGTATATTGTCACCCTGCTTATTTAACTTACATGCGGAGTACATCATGTGAAATGCTGGGTTGGATGAAGCACAAGCTGGAATCAAGATTGCTGGGAGAAATATCAATAACCTCAGATATGCAGATGACACCACCCTTATCACAGAAAGCAAAGAGGAACTAAAGAATCTTTTGATGAAAGTGAAGGAGGAGAGAGAAAAAGTTGGCTTAAAACTCAACATTCAGAAAACTCAGATCATGGCATCCGATCCCATCACCTCATGGCAAATAGATGGGGAAACAATGGAAACAGTGACAGACTTTATTTTCTTGGGCTCCAAAATCACTGCAGATGGTGACTGCAGCCATAACATTAAAAGATGCTTGCTCCTTGGGAGAAAAGCTATGACTAACCTAGACGGCATATTAAAAAGCAGAGACATAACTTTGCCAACAAAAGTCTGTCTAGTCAAAGTGTGGTTTTTCCAGTAGTCATGTATGAATGTGAGAGTTGGACTATTAAGAAAGCTGAGCACCAAAGAACTGATGCTTTTGAACTGTGGTGTTGGAGAAGACTCTTGAGAGTCCCTTGGAATGCAAGGAGATCCAAGCAGTCCATCCTAAAGGTAATCAGTCCTGAATATTCATTGGAAAGATTGATGCTGAAGCTGAAACTCTAAATCTTTGGCCACCTGATGTGAAGAACTGACTCATTTGAAAAGACCCTGATGCTGGGAAATATTGAAGGTGGAAGGAGAAGGGGACAACAGTGGATGAGATGGTTGGATGGCATCAATGAATTTATGGACATGAGTTTGAGTAATCTCCAGGATTTGGTGATGGACAGGGAAGCCTGGCGTGCTGCAGTTTATGGGGTCATAAAGAGGTGGACACGACTGAGGTGAACTGAAGAGCCTCCATGTCCTTCTCTGAGTTCCTTTGAAGGGAGGGGAGGTAGAGACAAGGGACAAGCAGTAACTATAGACCTCCTGGGCAGGGGTATATCCCCCTTAAGGGATATGCATAAAATACCTTTGAGCTGTTGTGCATGTACAAAACCCCCACCGGGTGGGAGAAGCTAACTGTATGGTGTGCTCACAAGCATAAAAACCTCAGACCAGTTGAGTCCAGAAACCTGATGACCCTGACTCCCACTGATGCTACTGCCCCGGACCTTGTTCCATTCTTGGTCAGGGAAAGCTCTTTTTGGAGCTTCCCCTGTGGCTCAGTTGGTAAAGAATCTGCCTGCAAATGCAGGAAACCTGAGTTTGATTCCTGGATCGGGAAGAAGAAATGGAGAAGGAAATGGCAACACACTTTAGTCTTCTTGCCTGGAAAATCCCATGGACAGAGGAGCCTGGCAGGCTACAGTCCAGAGGGTCACAGGAACTGGACATGACTTAGTCACTAAACCACCACCCATTACCTTTGCCACCAGCCAGACAGAAGAGTGTTGATGAGCTGGTCACGCCCTCTTTGAACCACTGGGATAAAAGTCCTCACTACTCTCTCCAGGGCAGGACACAGCTTTGAGAGCCTGGGCCGGATGCAGCCCCCTTTGTCTGGCAAACTAATAAAGCTATTGTCTCTGAGATGCAATTCACTGTCATGGATACAGACACTAGATTTGTCTTCAAAGGGAGGAAAGATGGGAGTGGGGAACTTTCGTCTTAGTGAATAGAGGCCAATAGAGAAGTGAGTTTCTAGATGAGACTTGTCACCATGAAGTGGACCAACTGCTCATGTCTCTCTTCCTTTCAGCTGTGGGCTGTCAACATAGCCACTCAGCCAGGGGCCAGCCCCAGAATCGAGCAGACCTCGGTTCAAGTCCTGGTCATGGCACTTAATGTGTAACCTTTGCCGACTTCGTTAAACTCTCTAGTCCTCAATTGTCTCAATATTTAAACCAGGAAATAGTTTTTGCCAACCTGCTGGAGTTCTTAGCTAGAATGAGACCATGTATGTCTCATTGTTTAGCAGAGGTACCTGTATAAAGTGCTTGGTAAGCAAAAATTATTAACATTTCTAAAAAAATAAAATCAAGTAAGTTCAGTTCAGTTCAGTCGCTCAGTCGTGTCCGACTCTTTGCAACCCCATGAATCGCAGCACGCCAGGCCTCCCTGTCCATCACCAACTCCCAGAGTTCACTCAGACTCATGTCCATCGAGTCTGTGATGCCATCCAGCCATCTCATCCTCTGTTGTCCCCTTCTCCTCCTGGCCCCCAATCCCTCCCAGCATCAGAGTGGCCATGAGGTGGCCAAAGTACTGGAGTTTCAGCTTTAGCATCATTCCTTCCAAAGAAATCCCAGGGTTGATCTCCTTCAGAATGGACTGGTTGGATCTCCTTGCAGTCCAAGGGACTCTCAAGAGTCTTCTCCAACACCACAGTTCAAAAGCATCGATTCTTTGGCACTCAGCCTTCTTCACAGTCCAACTCTCACATCCATAGAAGACCACAGGAAAAACCATAGCCTTAACTAGACGGACCTTAGTCGGCAAAGTAATGTCTCTGCTTTTGAATATGCTATCTAGGTTGATCATAACTTTTCTTCCAAGGAGTAAGTGCCTTTTAATTTCATGGCTGCAGTCACCATCTGCAGTGATTTTGGAGCCCCCCAAAATAAAGTCTGACACTGTTTCCACTGTTTTCCCTGTCTATTTGCCATGGAGTGATGGGGCCGGATGCCATGATCTTCGTTTTCTGAATGTTGAGCTTTAAGCCAACTTTGTCACTCTCCACTTTCACTTTCATCAAGAGGCTTTTTAGTTCCTCTTCACTTTCTGCCATAAGGGTGGTATCATCTGCATATCTGAGGTTATTGATATTTCTCCCACCAATCTTGAATCCAGCTTGTGTTTCTGTTTCTTCTAGTCCAGTGTTTCTCATGATGTACTCTGCATAGAAGTTAAATAAGCAGGGTGACAATATACAGCCTTGACGTACTCCTTTTCCTATTTGGAGCCAGTCTGTTGTTCCATGTCCAGTCTTAACTGCTGCTTCCTGACCTGCATACAGATTTCTCATGAGGCAGGTCAAGTGGTCTGGTATTCCCTTCTCTTTCAGAGTTTTCCACAGTTTATTGTGATCCACACAGTCAAAGGCTTTGGCATAGTCAATAAAGCAGAAATAGATGTTTTTCTGGAACTCTCTTGCTTTTTTGATCATCAAGCGGATGTTGGCAATTTGATCTCTGGTTCCTCTGCCTTTTCTAAAACCAGCTTGAACATCAGGAAGTTCACGGTTCACATATTGCTGAAGCCTGGCTTGGAGAATTTTGAGCATTACTTTACTAGCGTGTGAGATGAGTGCAATTGTGTGGTAGTTTGAGCATTCTTTGGCATTGCCTTTCTTTGGGATTGGAATGAAAACTGACCTTTTCCAGTCCTGTGGCCACTGCTGAGTTTTCCAAATTTGCTGGCATATTGAGTGCAGCACTTTCACAGCATTATCTTTCCATTAAAATTTTAAATGTATCAGCATCCAAAGTACCTGAGAATAGAACAGTAACCAGGATTAAAAAATCATCAGATTTTATCTGATAATATTATATTCTATCTGATAATGTGCTAAGTTGGTTCAGTCATGTCTGATTCTTTGTGACCCCCCCTGGACAGTGGCCTACCAGGCTCCTCAGTCCATGGGATGCTCCAGGCAGGAATACTGGAGTGGGTTGTCACGCCCTCCTCCAGGGGCTCTTCGTGACCCAGGGATTGAACCAGCCTCTGTCTCCAGCACTGGTAGGCAGATTTTTTACCTCTGAGCCACCAGGGAAGCCCTGTCTGATAATATATATGTATATATAATCAGATAACATTTGGTCATTGTAAATAATCAGACATTTTTATATATAATATATATATAGTATTATGTATTATATATTATCAGATAAAATTTCCTTTAAGGGACTCACACACTTAAAAGAGCTTTTAAGAGAAAATTCTTACAAATATGGTTTGGATTTTGCCTTCTACTAAAATATTTGGAGGCTCTCAGCCTGCTAAATCCCTCTGTCAGTCCACCCTAGAGGAATGCTATCCATTTAATCAGCCAAGCTTTATGGTAGGGCTCACTCAATTTTTCCTCCCTTGCTCAACAACGTTTTGAAGAGACATGAAACCATAATTAAGGAGGTTATGAATGCTAGCTCGACAGTGAATTAAAAAACTACAATTTTAATTTTTTTGGACTCGGAATGTTTTTTGAAATCCAAATTAGGAAAAAGTCTACCAGAGGCAATGGTTCAAGCAACGGTATTAAGCAAAACAATAATTAAGTGGAAATCAGGACAGATTTAGTCTCCCTCATCACCCCCACCCCAAATCTGCTTTTTGAGTTCTATTTGCCACTTCACCAGCTATGTGGCCTCTATCAAGTTACCTCTGATCTATAAAACAGGACACATCGCTGACCTCATAGGGGGTTAAGAAGATAAGATGGATGTGAAAGCACAAGGGTTAAGGAACTTTGGGTCCAAAACATCCTCCTCCTAATTTCCCTGGATAAAACACCCACAGAATAAGAGAATTAATAACAAGCGCTGATGTCACATGGCTGGCTGCTGTGTTTGCAGATCCAGGGGAAGCCTTCTGTTTCAGGATGAAATGGCTCCTCTACTGTTGGCAAACAAGTTTCATCCATCCAATGTGAAAGAAAATTATGTTAAAAAATGCAAAGACTAAAATAAATAAGAAGCCAAAGACTGGGAAAACAGTACCATCAGGTGAAAAAAAAGCTTTATCTCTGTATTTGAAACAAATTTAGGTAGACACATGGAGGCAGCATTATTGAAATAGTTGAATTCTCCAACTTGTAAAGTTGCTTCATTTGGGGGTTCTAAGTTAACAGGATGCTGTGGTAGGTAGGCAGCTTCTCAGCTGACCCTAAAGGATCCCCATTTCCTGGTGCTCAGGCTTTTGTGTAGTCCCCTTTCCTTGAGTCTGAGCTGGATCTGTTCACTCACTTCTAATTAATAGCATAGAGCAGAAGCAACAGAGTATCACATCTGAGGTTATGTTATTAAACACTGCTGACTTTCAAAGTATTGTTTCATCCCAGAAGATATGAATAAACATGTTCGAGGTGCTCAAGGGAAAAGAGGGGTAATCATGAATGTCATAGGCAGCAATATGGACTTTCAGGTACAAAGGCTGCAGGCAAACTGTCACAAGCATGCCAGGACTAGGGGTTCTGAACCCAGGAATACCTACCAGGGCATCAGCTTCAGAAGCTAAAGAACTAGAGAACCACAGCTGCAGGCTTTGAGGAACATCAAACAGGCAACTATCGGTTTTTAGAAAAGTATATATGTACACACACATACTACAACTTATAAGTATATGTAAATATATATGTATATCTGTATCTATACATTACTAGGGATAAAACTTAGCTCTGCAGTCCTATAATCCCTTAGGACTAAACTAAAGATGGAAGGGAGAAAATTATGAAGAAATGGAGGGAGAAGGGAGATGCTCACTTCCTGCCATGTAGATGTTGACTAGCAACCCCCTTCAGCATTGTTGTCTGGAGAATCTCGTGGACAGAGGACCCTGCTGGGGTACATACAGTCCATGGGGCCACAAAGAGTCGGACACGACTGAAGTGGCTTAGCACTCACACAGAGAATAAAATGACATATTGGAGAGAGAATAAAGGGGAAGAAGAGGTTACCAGCAAATGTCAATACAGTTCATGGTAGAGACCCAACAGATAGTACCAAAAATAGAGAAAGAGAGAGAAAGAAGCAAGGAAGAAAGAGAAAGGGAAGGAGGAAAGGAGAGAAGAAAGGGAGAGAGTGAAAGAAGAGAAAAAGAGAACAGGGAGCAAAGGACATTCATACATAAAGGTACGAAGGTAACTATTACAACAGAAATCCAAAGTTTGCTAAATATGAAGACGTATAGGCAGAAGGAAACAAGCTGGTGGAGGAGTCGGTGGCTGTGTCCATCTCACTCCTGGATGCACCAGGAGCACACCTTTAGATACAGATCTCGCAGAACACCAGCTGAGTGCAGGCAGGAGTCCCTGACCCCTGGGAAGGAATATATGCTGCTGCTGCTGCTGCTAAGTCGCTTCAGTCATGTTCAACTCTGGGCGACCCAATAGACGGCAGCCCACCAGGCTCCCCTGTCCCTGGGATTCTCCAGGCAAGAACACTGGAGTGGGTTGCCGTTTCCTTCTCCAATGCATGAAAGTGGAAAGTGAAAGTGAAGTCGCTCAGTCGTGTCTGACTCTTCGCGACCCCATGGACTGCAGCCTTCCAGAGATCCATGCAAAACTTGGTAGGATGAACAAAGGGAAAGAGAGGAGGAACGGGAGTGAGACTGGACCCTGTACCCAGAGGTGGGGGGCTGAAGCAGGGCGAGGTTCCCGCCTGGGGGGCAACTGGTTGGGACAGAAGGGAAGACTTTGAGGCTGTCAGAGAGTGAAACCGTTGATCTGTGACAGTTGGAATGGAGAGAGACCCGCACAATCTGTGCCACGGCCCGACATACCCAGGACGGGGGGACAAGTCCACTGGAGTGCACGGCGGCAGGGAGCTGGAGAGCACTCCCCGGGAGGGAGGAACTCTGTGGTGGGGATGCCTGTGGAGGAGAGCCAGGTGCCCCTTTGTTCACTGAAACACTATTCACAATAGCCAGAGCGTGGATGCAACTTAGATGGCCATCAGCAGAGGGATGGGTAAAGATGTGGTCCATGTATACAATGGAATTTTAGTCAACCATAAAAAGGAATGAATTCAAGTCAGTTCTATTGAATTGAATGAACCTAGAGCCTGTTATACAGAGAGAAGTAAGTCAGAAAAGAAAAAATATCGTATATTAATGCATATGTATATATGGAATCTAATAAAATGGTAGTTATGAACCTGTGTGAAGGTCAGGAATAGAGACACATATTTAGAGAACAAACTTGTGGACACAGCAGAGGAAGGAGAGGGTGGGACGAATGGAGAGAGTAGCACTGGAATATGTTCATTACCACATGTAAAACAGATAATGAATGGGACGCTGCTGTATAACACAGAGAGCTCAGCCTGGTGCTCTGGGATGCCCTGGAGGCGTGGGAGGGAGGTTCAAGGGGGAGGGGACACACAGATACTTAGGAAGGAGTCACGCTGTTATGTGACAAACCAACGTAAGGTTGAAAAGCAACTATCCGCCAATTAACAGTTTTTTAAAAAATGTATAGAAAGAAAGAAAGTAACAGAGATAAACAGAATAAAGGAAACATGTATACTGTATAAAAAACACACACACTCATGACTTTATAGAAATGTGAAACAATACGACAGAACTGAAGTCAAATGTATCAATCACATCAATAAATAAGCACACATGGTTTCAACTCACCTGTTAAAAAAAGATTTTCCAGAGATGGATTAATAAAGTCAAAGCCAAAAGTATACCACTTACAAGAGATGAATCAAAACAAAATAATCATTTTGAAAGGTGTAGAAAAAAGATACAAATGCAAGTAAAAATCAACCAGGAGGCCATAGAAGAGAGTGAAGGACTGGAAACCCCGCAAACGCCCATTTGAGGGAGCTGGCTGGAGAAACTAGGGCACAACTAGCTGTGGAGTCCAGTACAGTGAAGAGAAACTTGAGACCTCTATTTACACCCACGTGGCCCTCCAGGACGCACTGTTAGGTGAAAAGTATAAGGCAGACAAAATGCCTGTAATATGCGACCCGTCATTTAAGAAAGGGTGTGAACACACCCACACGCAGACACACATACACATTGAAAGGTGGATTTAAAAAATACACAACAGTGCAAATACAAATAAAGCAACGTGCATATGTTTAGAAGCGTGTGTATATATACCAATATACACATATTAATATTCAGAAACATAATGGAAAGATCAACCATAATTTTAAAACGCTTCCTTACAGAGGAAGAGTGATCCACTTGGATGGCCAGGGATAGGAACTAGACTTCTCTGACTATAGCGTTTTTCGCAGATTTGACTTAGGAAACACGTACATATTTTACATAAAGATATGACAAAATTAAATATAAAATAAATTCCTAAAATGCAGAGTTAAATGAAACAAATGGGCCTGAAGAGGGGAACATGGCAAGTGACTTCAAAAGACTAGCGTTGCTTTGGGGATATTTCTCTCCAACCATCACAACATCATGAGATCCTGAGTATAGTCAGGAGGAAACATCAGACAAATAGGGCAGCAAGCGGCTCCCTCCCAGGCCTGCCTTTTAAGGCACAGGTCAGGTCTGGGTAATTAGGCTGTGTGCTAAGTCACTGGGCCAGCTTGGATCTCCAGCACCAGCACAGACTGGGTGACTAGTATTAATCAAATAAACGAATCAGTAAGCAAATTAATTAATAAATGGAAAAATTTAAACTTTGGGGATGTGGGTGTTTTCAAATTCAAATCCCAGAGCAAATCTGTGCTGAAAAGTCCATGAATCTAAGTCACTAAAAGGAAAGAGTTGAGTGTTTTCAAAGTCTGGGGAAAGTTTGATCTTGGAAAAAAAAAAAGAACAAACTTTCAAGTGCTTCCTTTGTGCACCCCCACTCCCTGACACCTCATTAGTTCTCACTGATCCAGGAAAATTCAGACACGTTCCGACAGGGCGATTAATTAGAGAAGTCTCTCAGAGGGCGAGTGGGAGACACACTGGCTTGGCTGATGGCAAGCTTTGTATCCATCAGCTTCTTTCTTCCCAGACGGAGAAAACAACTAATTCTTGATGGGGGCATCAGAAAGCAGAGGAGAGAGCTGACTTGGGTCTGAAGAATAAGTAGGAATCTGACAGGTAATGGTGGACTGCAAGTCAGGGTTGAGTGTTCCAAGAAGACGGCACATCCTGTGCAAAGGCACTGGGGCTTGATGTATGTATTCTGTGAACTCTGTATTGGAAGTTTGTGCTGGGAAGGGACTTGAGCAGAGTGATTGGACGTTACAATCCACTCACTTAATCCGAAGGAAGTTGTCAGACCTTTATCATGGGAGAAAAGTGGCCACAGCTCCCTAAAGGGGAGGGGATATTGGAAGAAAATTGCCATTTTCTGGGACTTGCGCTGTGCAAAGCTCTTCCACAGCTTTTCATTTAACCCTTAACACCCTGTGAGAAACATACTATTATCCCCATCGTATAAATGACCCAGCCAAGGGCCCAGAGGTCACCTAAAAAGTGACAGAGCTGGGCTTTTCCTTTGGGTCTGTCTCTAAAGCACACACTCTCCCCAGTCTACCCAGCAGCCTACTGATGGACAGAAAGAGGGACACAGCAGGGACAGGGGCTCCCTCTGCAGCTCAGAGTAGTTGGACCCAACATCCTTCACTTCCCATCATTGCTCAGCCCCGACCAGAGATGTGAATTTGAGCAAGCCACTCCTGAGCCTCAGTTTCCTCGTCTGGATAATGGGGAGCTCTAGTAAACGAGACCTGCCCTCTGTCGCCTGTCAGACTCCCAGGGACCGGTCACAGTCACATTGCTGCACAGGTGAGAAGGATCACGATCTTAACAAGACAGAACAGCTCAGCATCCAAAGCCCCCAGGACAAAGCCCCCACTGCCCTCTCCAACCCCGACCACTCGTGAGCCCACCTTCCACAAGCTCCAGAGACAGCAGACAAGGGGTTAAGAGAAAAGCAGTGACAGCCGGCATTCCCTCCCTCCCACGAGCCTGGTAATTAACAGCAACGAACAGACTTATCAGGGAGTATTAGGGCAAAATGATTAATGAATCAAACAGGCACCCAAGTTTTAATGAAGCAATGCTTGCTTTCCTACCTCTGAATTCTGAAATCCGGCTTTGAGGAGTCGGGCCAAACTGGGAAAGGAGCACCCAGCCAAAAGCAGCCCCATCACCATCCTCCCATCCAGGAGAACTGAGCTCAATCAGGAGGCCTGTTGTGTTTGCCTATAGGGAAAACAAACAAACAAGCAAACAACTCCTGCTTTAACACGGGAAATGGTCTCCATTGCTCTACAGGCCAGGGGTCCTAGGATTCCTAACAGATTTGTTGTGGCGTCTGGTAATGGGCAGATGGGCTGTGTGGGAAGTCTGCTGGGGCTCGGATCCGGTGCTTTGCTCTGCTGAAGAGGGAGACGTGGGCTTTGGATGGGGGCTGAGGACAGAGTGACAGGGCATCGTCAGCAGGGTGCAGGACGGGGCATCCGAGCTCAGGCTGTCCCCTGGCAGCCATCGGATGCGGCTGCAGAAATGGACCTTGACTGGATCAAGCACCATCTGTATGTCACTTCCACTCCTATGCTGTGGGCCTGGGGCAGGTCGCCTCACTGCTCTGGGCCCCAACAGCCTTCTTTGTACAAAGAAGAACCAACCTCCCAGGTGGCTGGGATTAAATGAGACAATGCGTGTGAAGTGCCAGCGGCAGCGTAGGTGTTCCACAGAACTTCTCTTCCCTTGGGCAGGAGAACATAGTTAAAGAGCAGGAACTACAGGGCTAGACTGTCTGAACTCAAAATCTGTCTCTGCCACAGCCTGTCAATGAGACCATAGGCAGTGCACTTACCAGCTCCAAGCCTCAGTCTTTCCAGCTGTAAAATGGGGGTGACAATCATCCTTCCTTATATCTGGGCTTGTCTTGAAAACTATGTAATATAATACAGGTCAGCCCGACAGGTCGATGGTTATGACGTGAATAGTGAGTTGTCTTTGTTCAAAGGAAATACTGAAAAGGTTCCAGATCACCATCAAAAATGAAGGTAATGTGAATATAGATCAAACTCACACAATAGAAGTAGAGCTAGGCTGGAGAGGCCTTATTCTAAGTTGGGGGGGGGTGGTTCTATAAAAATAAATGCGGTTGTAAATACAAAATTAAGTATGAAAGCAAATATTTACTTAGGGATCACACTCCCGAGACCCCGTCAAGCTGAGTGTGCATACACACTCATGCAGGAGTGTAAGCCAGCCCTCCACGCCTCTCTCTCCCCTGTTTCAGACAGTGTTTTCATTGCCTGGCCGTATGCTCTAAAAAACCATTACTCTGAGGCTGAAAGCATGTGCCTTAGTCTAAAGAAAGGTGACTTGGGAGTGCAAGCTGGTACAGGTGTCTCCTGTTCCTTTTCTTCACTAGCACGCAGCATTTGAAGTCTGGGAGGAGCCCAGCCCAGAGTCACTCTCTGCCCCTGTTTGGACTTGTTTGTCCCCCCATCCTGGGTTTACTGGCATCAGCCTGACTTGCCACCTACCGACATGGGAGGCCTTCCCCTGGAAGTCTGTGCTTGTCTTGCTGGTGGCTGGGAGTTCCTGTTCATCCTTTGTGCCTCACAGGGAAAACGCAGACCACCAGTGTCCACGCGCTTCATGGACCCAGGGGAAGTCCTCAAGTGAGAACACGAGGAAACCTACTACTCATTATTCAGATCATCTTCCTTTCCTGGAAGGGCTTCTGATGGGCGTCACGTGTTCTACTGTAATGCACCCCTCCGGTTTCTCCAGTGGTTTCCACAGGACTCACCCACACAGGCATCCTGTAAACACCCCAGTTTTCCATTGCCCTCTGCCTGACCATATGGCCAGGCCATTGGCCCCTGCCCGTGAGTTGGTAAAAACCCTAATATAGGGGGCAAGAGCATGCAAATCAGTCCACTAAGCTCATTTGTTTTGACTTTCTATCCGAGTGGCGGCCTTCCTAACAGGAAGCTGTCCACCTTCCAAATAGGAACTGCTGTGCACACAGCAGGCAGCTCTTTGTTGGTCAGGGAGGGCTGTTCAGCGGGCACTGCCCAAGGATTTGGTGGCCAAGGATGAGCAGCTCCTCAGCCGGTTCCAGAGTCAGCTTAGGGAAGAGAGCCTCCCTTCCCTGCTGCGAGAACCGTCACCTACATTCCCTGGCAGCATGTTCCTGGAAAAGCCATTTCCAGCTTAGAGCGGAGCAGCCTTGGGCACTGCCCTCGCCATCACAGTGTTTCTCTGTCCTCATCAAGTCATTTCAGGTTTCAAGATGATTTTATGTCCTTCAGTCCTAGGAGATTTCAACTAATGCTCAGTAGCAAGCTAGAACTTGTTCTCAAATGGAAATTCTCTGGTCCAGAGTCCCAGCAGGCGTCACTGGGACATAGACAATCATAGATTTTTTGCCATAAGCCTCAGTCTACACTCCATACAATCTACCATATAAAAAATTTGTTATACTAGCATTCCAGCTTCTCTTCTATACTGTGTAGACTTGGGGAAACTCACTGGTTTCCATTTAGCATGTCCAATTAATATTTCTTGAAAGGTAGATTTTATATGCGTTCTGTTTCACAATGCTAGGTAGGGGAAGCTAGATTCTCCAGGTAGACACTACTTATCCCCATAATACATTAAGGTAAAAGAGTTACAATCACGTCACATCAAGCTCCTTTAACAGACCAATTTTCATCCAAAGTTTCATCAGATGACAATTGCAAGTTGGATCCCTAGACCAGCCATACTACTGACCCACTGGCTACAAATCAGGGATTCTCACATGCCTTCAGGCTTAGTAGTTTTCTAGAACAACTCATGGAAAGCACTCTACTTGCAAGTTTACGATAAAGGATATACTTAGGGAGAGGTCTCAGAGGGACACAGAGACCTGTGCAGTCTCCCCACAGACTCAGGACACGTCGTCCTCTTTTCATGTTGATGCACTCGCCAACCGGGAAGCTCCACTGAGCCTTGGTGTCCACAGTTCATACTGAGGTCTTATTACAAGCCTGACTGATTAAATAACTGACAACAGATTGACTCAATATCCAGCCCCTTCCCTGGAGGTTGGGCTGCCGAGACTCCTAATCCTTTAACCACATATTTGGCTTTTCTGATGACCGGCCCTGATCCTAAAGCTACCTGGGGACTCACACGCGTCACCTCATTAGTACAGACATTCACAGCACTCCAGGGTTTTTGAAGCTCTGTGACAGGAACAGGGGACAGAGACCAGATATTTTCTTTTTATTATGCTACACTGACAGATACATTAGCAGCACAAATCCAGACAATAACATAATATTTGCATTAATGAATTGCCTAACACATCTCTATAATCCTCTTGTAACTACTCTTTTAAATTATAGCATTTTGTCATTTTTTTTAAATCAAAACACCCAGAAAATAATTCGGTGTTTCCACTATCATAGTTGAAGAAATTAGATTTTTATTATTGTCAGTTATGACTTTTTTTTTTAGCTTCACAATTCTATTAGTCACTTCATGTAATTTTGAAAGGTTTTTTAACAAATTTGGGGAAAATCTTGTTTGGTTGTGGATATTTTGCTTTTATGTTTTTCAAAAGTCAGCTTAAAGATTTGGAAAAAATTTCCACACACTAGCATCTGTCTCTGTACACTTCAGTCCCAATTAATCACAGACGTCCTGTGCTGGGTACCAAAGGACATTTGTATTTCTGTGAAACCTACCGTAATGTAAGCAAGTCACACTAGGTGAGTCAGTATTCTGGAGGCTATTCTAATACCAAGGTAGCTACCAATAACAATATGTGGAAGTGACTGTGGAAGATGAATTATCCCACGAAGATCACCTAGGGATTCCCAGGTGGTGCAGTGGTAAAGACACCGCCTGCCAGTGCAGGAGACACAAGAGACGTGGGCTGGATCCCTGGGTTGGAAAGATCCCCTGGAGTAGGAGATGGCAACCCGCTCCAGTATTCTTGCCTGGAAAATTCCATGGACAGAGGAGCTTGGTGAGCTACAGTCCACGGGGTCACAAAAAGGCAGACACAACTGAGCACAAGCTCATCTAAGTATGTCCCCATGTGAATTAATCTTCATTGGATCCCTGGACCACTCGTGTAGCTATGCTACACGAAGGGAAGGAAGATAGAGGTGAAACTGAGTGGGAAAAGATGGTGGTCTTAACTGATGGTGGGTTAGATATATTACTTTCTCAAAGTGCCCCCAAGAGATCTTAGTCCCAGGCCTAAGAAGGAACCTGTGCAAGGAAGGGGTGCTTAAGCTTATCCTTAGCTGTCTACCAAGGGGTTCGGACAGTGCCCAGTTTTGCCCAGTAAGAAGGGCTGCTTTAATCACCAACCTGGTTGTAGAGAAAGGCAGATTTACTTTTAGTTGGTTTTACTGTTTAAATTCTCTGCACACAGTGCACCCCTTTATTGCCTGTACCCAAAGCAGAGGACTCCCACCACCCCACCCTTAATGTCACTGTTAAAACTTCATTAACATCAGAGTAAAGTTACTTCTGTTGCCCACCCCTGTGCCCCACCCAGCATTTCCCACCTGCCACTGCATCCCCTATAACGGCAGCCTTGAGTCCAAGAGAAAGAGAGGAGACAACAAAATCAGCCAAGAAGATAGCAGTTCATCTCTGGGGAGCCTACAGGCTTTAGGAGAGTGGAATGGTTAAGCGTGTATGTTCTGCAGCCAGAGTATCTGGGTTGATTTCCAGTGCATCCACTTGTCAACCATGGGACCGTGGGAAACTTATTTTACCTCTCTGTACTTCAGCTTTGTCATCATTAAAGTACAGATAATTAGTTTTTACTTCATAGAATAGTGTGTGTGTGTATAAGAATCAAATGCAATATTGTGTATTTTCAAGCAGAGAAGCCTGCAAAAATTCAAGGCAACATGGCACATTCAAGAACTAAAGCAAGGTCCACGTAGCTCTGCGAACAGGAGGAACAACGCAAAAGAGTCCAAACTTCATCACATGCTTACGAATTTTGGTCTTTATTGTAAAAGTAATGAGAAGTATGGGGAGTATGTTTTTTGAAAGAAAGGGTAGAGGCTTGATGACATTGAGAATTATGACCTCTTGTATTAACTACAACATAAGCTATTTGGCCTAAGAATGGAGACTACTTGTGTTAACATGATTTATGTTGCTTGGAAAAGATCAGTAAACAGGGACTTTCCTGGTGGTCCAATGGCTAAGACTCTGTACTCCCAGTGCAGTTGGCCCAGGTTTGATCCCTGGTCAGGGAAGTAAGATTCCGCACACCACAGCTAAGGACCCCACATGCTGCAAGGAAGACCTAAGATCCCAGGCGCTACAACTGAGACTTGGAGTGGCCTGAATAAATAAATAATTTTTAAAAAATCAACAAACAAGTCTACTGTCTGCTTCAGGAAATTCCTGTAAATCAATTGTTCCAATACAGTATTTAACTTGGGCAAACACCTTGCTTATCCAGCAACACTTGGCTTACCAAGACCTGTTTCAAGACCCTGTCTCATTGTATCTACCAACCCCACTCTGTCATACCACTAATTTTGCCTACCCAGTGAGTTTCTCACCTTGCAAAGACTGCCTCACATACTTAAACCCAGACCCTCAAACCCTGTGAATGTATTCTTGCATCCCTCTTCTGAGAAACTGTAAAGATTTTTTTCTAGATGGTACTCTTCATTACTACAGTAGTCATAATAAGTTTAGCCTTTCTTTGCCACAGGATGTCTGGTGATACCTTGGGAAGTTAACTACATGATCAAATTTTGGAAAATTCTCTCGGACTGCAGCAGGAGAGTGGATAGAAGGGGGAAAGGATGAAAGTGGAGAATCTCAAAGCCTATTTACATCAATGGAGGCTAGAGGCATCCATGGGCTTGACTTTCTACTCTACCCCTCTCCCCACCATCTCCTCCACTCTAAGGATATGGATATCCAAAATACACCTCCTATAGCCAGGAACTATCAAGATTCCCTCAGAGCTCAGTTGGTAAAGAATCTACCTGCAATGCAGGAAACCTGGGTTCAATTCCTAGGTCAGGAAGATCGCCTGGAGAAGGAAATAGCAACCCACTCCAGTATTCTTGCTTGGGAAATCCCGTGGACTGAGGAGCCTGGCAGGCTACAGTCCATGAGATTGCAGAGTCGGACAAGACAAGACTTAGCAACTAAACTACCAATCACCTTCTTCAGCTGCAGCAATGAGATCACCATCCAAAACAAATACAACATGAATGGGAAGATTCGTAAGGAATTTACCAAGGAGGTAACAGCATAGAAAGGACCCTGAGGGTCATTATCTAGAAGACCTTTATTTATATCCTGATTTAGCCAGCCAGTCAATCAACAGAGCTCTTCTGAACATCCATGTGCCAGACTGTTTTGAATTGTTTGGGAAACAGAGATGAACTGAAGACATGCTCATAAATCTGAAGAGCTTCTATTCCTCCGAGGAAAATGAACCCATAAAGAAACAACCCTGATGCAGGGTGGGAAAGGCTAGGCTGGGATGGCTAGGTGCAGAGGCTGGGAGGAGAGGAGCCAAGGGCACAGGTCAGGAGGACATGTATGGTGGCATTTGAATGCCAGGAAATGAGGGTAGACCATGTGTGAAAAATCAGGTGTTGAGTTTCAAATAGAGCACATGCCTCCTCTGTTCAGCTCAGTCATCTGTGCCAGGCTCTTTAGAAGCAAAGATAAAGATGATACAGCTTCTGGCCTGGGTGGTGGGGATGGAGTAGAGGTGATGGCACAGTATGAATGAAGTGGTCCAGGGGATGCTTCCAAGGCTAAGATCTATGGAGATCCGCTAACAAGAGCAGAATGAGTCTCTTCCCCTCTGGAAGCCTGTGAGTGTACCCACCATCTCAGACTGGGATACATGGCAAGAAATCTATGAATACATAGCAGAGTGAATGATGCTATCAAGAGAAGAAATGTTTTATGCGTTTGTTTCCCTCTTAGCTGGATTTCTAATAGAGCTTTAGAAATCTCTAACAGGATTTGTAATAACAATTTCTGCATTACTATAGCCCTTCTCAAGGCTGAACATTTGATTCCTACTGTAAATCCTTCAGAATGGAGAGTGGGAATTATGCTCCCCTGTAAATGGAAAAGAAGACTGAGACTCCAAGATAGAATTTCACAGTGAGTCTTACCAAAGCCAAGTCTCAAGTTCAAATTTTCTGGGACCCAGATAAGGCCTGCAGGCTTCTTCATGTTTATACACATAATCTACCCATAGGTCTCTGCTCCTATCTTGGTGTGAATAGCAGTGGGATATTGGACCCTAAGAACGCACAACCAGGCTCCTCTGAAGCAAAGGGCTGTGATGCAATGGAAAACCCATGAGACTGACCTCCAAAAGGCTCAAGACCCTAACCTTTCCCTGCTGAGGCATGTACCCTCTAGCAAGTAACTTCATCTTCCTAAATCTCAATGAAGATTCTCCCAAATATTTTAACTGGGGGGAAAGTCATGTTCCCAACCTTCCAAGGTTCTTTAAGAATAAAATCAGTGGATATGAGGCTGTTAGCCTAGAGTAATACTGAAAGTGAAAGTTTCTCGATCATGTCCGACTCTTTGCGACCCCATGGACTGGAATTCTCCAGGCCAGAATACTGGAGTGTAGCCTTTCCTTTCTTCAGGGGCTCTTCCCAACCCAGGGATCGAACCTAGGTCTCCTGTATTGCAGGCAGATTCTTTATCAGCTGAGCCACAAGGGTAGAGAACATTTATTTTAAACTTACAAAATAATATCCCAGGCACTGGGTTAACCCCTTCACATGTATTGTATTTTTTCATTTAGTTAGGTCACCAATTGTATAAGGCAGATGCTATTATTATCCTACCTTTATGGATGAATAAATTAAATCTGGTGCTGTAAGTTACAGGTGGGTTAAGTTACCCCAGATCACATGGCAAGAAGCAGAGCTGGAACGGATTCCAAAGACTTTGTTCATCATCAGTTGAGCTACAAAGTGCTGTTCACATGGAAACTGATGACTTGCTTTGGGGGTTGGATCTGAATTAGGAGCATCAGACTATAGCTCTTCTGCCTTTTTGTGTCGTTTTTGGTTTGTGCTCTTGAGTTACAGAGTAAAATCTGCTGTTTATAGTAAAAACTGCTGCACAGTTCTGAGTCTTAACAAAATGTATATAGTCCTGTCACCATCACCATCATCAGGCCTATTTGCATCACCCCAGAAATTTTCTTTGTGCTCCTTGGACATCAGCCTCCTCTTCTCACTAACATTCCCTTATAACCACTGATCTGATTTTCTCCCCATGAGTCTGAATTTTCCAGACTATCATATAAATGGAATACAACTACGGAGCCCCATGAGACTGGCTCTGTCTCTCCCACAGAAGCCATTTGAGAATCCCCTCATGCTATTCCATGTACCAGGATTTTCCTCTTATTGCTAAGTAACATTCCCAAGTACGGATGAACCTCTAGCTCCCCTAAGGAGTACTGAAAACCTCCATTTTCCAGTAGCCTACAGGGATAAATGCTCTGGCTCAGACGATAAAGAATCTATCTGCAATGCAGCAGACCTGGGTTCGAACCCTGGATGGGGAAGATCCCCTGGAGTAGGAAATGGCAACCTACTCCAGTGTTTTTGCCTGGAGAAATCCATGGGCAGAGGAGCCTGGTGGGCTATAATTCATGGAGGGGCAAAGAGCCAGAAACGACTGAATGACTAACACTTTCATAGTTCCCCTGGTTTCAGGGAGTGGGTCTCTTAGATCTGAGCGTGAAGCTGGTTTGAGAGGACACTCTATCTTAGGAACAAGCAATCACTTTCTCCCTGTCTTCTTTCATCCTCTGAGAGCAGAGTGGACACTGAGACCCCAGGTGTTCATCTGGAGAGTAGAAGATGGGAGCATGGGGTGTGCAAGAAAAGGGATGGACACAGTGAGCTCTCTGTGCAGACTAACTTGTGTTCCATCGTCTTTCTCTCCTTTTTCTTCTTCTCTATTGGCATTCCTATCCCTGATAATTTCTTATCCTCATCAGGGAGGACTGGAAGGGGCAGGGTTCCAGCACAGCACAGGATATGACTTTATCACTAGGCTAACCCTTCTGTTAGCTACTTAGCTAACTAACTAACTGCAGAGTTTACAAATCCTCAAGCACTGGGCTCTGGAGTTGAGCTCTGGTCTCTGGGTGCCACTGTGACAATAGATGGCACAATCGACAAATTGCAGCCACTAAAAATAAGCTCCAGTCACCTGGTCTCACTTCTTTAAGTGCATGGCTTCTGTGCTGGATCCAAAAACCTCAGTAATTAGCGTTAAAAGCCTCATTTGTGGGAAGAGGTGTGATGGGAGGGCTACCCGTAGGCGGAAGGCACCGGGGAAAGAGAAACTGGTTGAAATGACAACCCCGTGAAGGAAATGGAGGCTTGAAAGGAGGGGAGAGAAGAAAGAAAAAAGCAAAGGGGTGAGCTTCACAGTGGTGGGGAAGAGGTGCTAAAAATAGCAACGCTTTAAGAGGAAGTGAGTAAGAAAACCAGGAGGAGGAGGCAGGTGGCTCTTTCACAGGGTGGACTGTTTGGAACGAGTGCAGGAGGGAAAATGACTTGTTTTGTAAGTGATGTTCCTATCACTGTGTTACCAAAGCTATGAGGCCAAAGCCAACCTACTGCCTCCTGCTCCCTCTCTCCACTGCTCACTGAGTCCTTTCCATTCTGCCTCCTAAAATGCCTCTCCTACTCACGGTGGCCATCGCATGCATCTTTCACCTGGATACATCAAGGGCCTCCGGGGGTCCTACCCTCTGATTTCTCCTGTTCCTTCATCCATTTCCTCTACTGAGCTGACAGAGCTGCTCTGCCACTTCCCTGCTAAGAAAAACATGCTGAGAATCTCCCAACCACCCACAAAACCAAAACTCCAGGCATTTCAGACTGTTTTGAATGTAGTCCCAAATGACCAGTTCAGTCTTATCTCCCTTCAATTCCCACGACACCCTCTGCTCCCAGGTCAGGCAGTGGTGGGCCAGGAGGTGAATACGGTCCTCGGGTATGTTCTACTTGATACTTGAACGTTTCAAAAAGCTAAAAATGTCACATGCAAATCTTGTTAGGTTTTGGTGTTGTTTTGCTTTCCTTGAAAAATTGGAAGACTCAGCAACACCAAGCCCACATTCCTCCATGGTGGCACTCTTTAGTTGGCCCCAGTCCCGACCACTCTCTAATGAATTCAGCTTCACTTATCGCCATAACCTTTTTGACCCTGTCGACAATGAATTTTGAGACCCCCAGCACTCTACTAATTTCAGCAAAGTATTATGGATTGGCAATCTGGCACCAAACTCTGACCAAGCCTGAGGATACCTGGATGAACTCTGCCCTGTGCTGGCTGGCACGTGAGGTCCTGGGGCACTGGGATGGGGAAAACAGTGCCTGGCCCTGTAGGCTGCAACCTGACACTCTGAAAGTCCTCTGTCTAGGGTACAGTCTTTGCCATTCCATCTGGTAAAGCAACTTTCCTGAATGAAGCTTTCCTGGCACCCTCCTGTTAGGATTAATCCCAGGAACCAGGGCCTTCTCCATGGCCTCGTGATCATGCTCAATCCCACCTAAGACCTCACCCCTGCCTTGTGTTTTGTTCTGTTCTAAATATGCCAAGATCCGGGTGTATGTCACCTCCATTTGCTTCCTTTACTCAACGTTCACACATCCTCAAGACTCGTTCCTCACACATAATAGGTGCTCGATAAAGTTTTTAATGAGACCAATTCAGAAACAACTAAGAATTCTCAAAGTAATTTTTTTACTAGAAAACAGAAAAAAAAAAAAGTTTAGATTCCCAATTTGTATGTCTTTTTGTAGAGAACTTGCATTAGAGAGAGATCATAGAATTAGAAGTACAGTAAAACCTTTTTGATTTAAAATAGTTAAAGAGTGTGGAGGAGTGGATATTAATTGTGCGTGTGTGTGTGTGTGTATGTGCATAAAAGACTAAAGTTTGAAACTATTTTAAGAGAACAAATTACCCTTTAGTTTTAGATGTTGAAAGCGTGTTGGTGTGTTTCTGTTTCTGTGAACATACCTAGTACTTCAGCTTTGTGGTAAAATTACATGGGCTTTATTTCTTAAGTCTCCTAAATTTGTCCTTCATGTGCCTCTTGCCACAAGAAAGAGCCAAGTCAATTGTTTATCCATGGTTCAGGTAAATGCCCACTCCAACATACCTTTGGAACCTGGTCTCTGCTTTCCCAAAAGACAACTTCTTATCCAATAATCCTTATATGATCCAGGAGGAAAGGACCATTTCTCATCCATTCCCTGCCCAGCAGTGCTTTGTTAACTGAGTGAAATCATAAAAACATGAGAATATATATGAGTACCCACTTTGATTTAACCATCAGAGATGTGATGCTTTCACTCAACAGAAGGGCTCTGAAATCATGGGGATTTCCAAAACTGGGGTAGACCAGGAAGGGAGATGTTTTCAGGCCTGGGCATGTGTGTTGAGGGTGAGGTTGGGTGTTGCAACCCTAGCACCATGTGGAGAGGAGTACAGAAAATGTTCTTGTGTGTGTTTTTCAATATGACTAGCTGGGGAATGGAGAAGGCAATGGTACCCCACTCCAGTACTCTTGCCTGGAAAATCCCATGGACAGAGGAGCCTGGAAGGCTGCAGTCCGTGGGGTCACTGAGGGTTGGACACAACTGAGCGACTTTACTTTCACTTTTCACTTTCATGCATTGGAGAAGGAAATGGCAACCCACTCCAGTGTTCTTGCCTGGAGAATCCCAGGGACAGGGGAGCCTGGTGGGCTGCCGTCTATGGGGTCGCCCAGAGTCGGACACAACTGAAGTGACTTAGCAGCAGCCTGGGGAATATTGATCTTAGAGTAAAATTTTATGTGACAAAATCTTTTTTATTCCCTGTTCAATTTGTTGATTAGTTAGTGACATGTAACTGCAGGAGTCTGGATGCATTTTATTATATGATTGTACTAGGATTATTTAATACTCCTAAGAAAAGATCCATAGAATTCTAATTAAAATTATTATGAAAAAATCTTTATAATAACCTTAGGAAAAAAATTTACATTACACACAATCCGTTGCTCTGTCAAATAAGATGTTTTCATTTCTCTAGTTTTCCTTTAGTCTTTGTACATTGCTGATATTTAGGTGCCTAGTTGTGTCTGACTCTTGTGCAAACCCATGGGCTGCAGTTGCCTACCAATCTCTTTGGTCCATGGGGTTTCCCAGGCAAGAATACTGGAGGGGATTGCCATTTCCTTCTCCAGGGGATTTTCCTGACCCAGGGATCAAACCCGTGTCGTGCATTGGCAGACAGACTCTTCACCACTGAGCTCTTCACAGACTCTTCACCACTGAGCTCTTCACAGACTCTTCACCACCAGGGAAGCTCAATCTTTGTACATATGCAGACGTAATTATGCATATCCCACTAGAAATTTCTATGATATAGTAGTCCTCAACATTGTTACATACATATTTTTTGATAGTTTTAATAATTATCCCATAGAATATATTTCAATAAATTGATGTGAGTCATTTAACCTATTTCCTATAGCTAGACATTTAAAAATAAAAGCTTTAGAAATTTTCCTATTATTAAATAATAACTTTTTTCTGCATTAACAGTTTTAAGCTGTGGTTATTTATGTTATTGATAGCTTAATGGTGAATGATGTCAGATTCGTGATCTCCAAAGAAGATTTAACTTCGGGACCAGGGACCAGGGACCAGGCTTGATCACTCAGGAGCTTTTGTGTAGCAGAGTTTTCTTAAAGTATGAAAAGGACAGAGAAAGTTTGTGACATAGACATCAGAAGGGGGCAGACAGTGTCCCACTTGCTAGCCTTTAGCAAGGGAATTATATCCTTTTTTAATTAGTTATTACAATAAATCAAAAGAATATCTCAAGGTTGTAAAAATTTTACCAGACCCACTCCCATAATTTACATTTTAGGATAATAGGATTAGAATTTAATAATGGAAAGATTTTACCAGACCCACTCCCATAATATACATTCTTAGATATCAGGATTAGTCAGAAGGTTTTCAGGAAGGAGAAACTGTCCTCAAGCAGGATACATTGTTGTTATATAATCCTTAGTACAAAGTTTAAACTGAGTTGTGTTTTGTGACTTAGATTAAGGAATGTAGAGAAAAAAGAAAAAAATGGCTGTCCTTTCCTCCTTGAGAATTCCAGACCCTTATCTTCTCCTCTGGGACCCTGGACTTCTTATCAACCTGCCTAGGAGTTGACTCTGTCATTATGATAGCAAAAACTGTTCTCCAAATTAAACATTCAAGCTGATATGCTTGTATTCAGTTCAGTTGCTCAGTCAGGTCCAGCTCTTTGTGACCCCATGCTGAAGCACGCCAGGCTTCCCTGTCCATCACCAACTCTCAGAGCTTACTTAAACTCATGTCCAGTGAGTCGGTGATGCCATCCAACCATCTCATCCCCTGTCGTCCCCTTTTCCTCCTGCCTTCCATCTTTCTCAGCATCAGGGTATTTTCCAGTGAGTCAGTTCTTCCCGTCAGGTGGCCAAAGTACTGGAGTTTTAGCTTCAGCATCAGTCCTTCCAATGAACATTGGAAACATTCATTTCCTAGGACTGTTATAACAAAGTACTATAAACTGGGTGGCGTAAATGACAGAAATTTATTCTCTCACATTTCTAGAGACTAGAAGTCTGAGATCAAGGTGTCAACAGGGCTATGTTCCCACTAAAGATTCGGGAAGAATCCTCTCTTCCCTCTTCCAGCTTTCGGTGGCTCACAGCACTTCCTGGGGTTCCTTGGCATGTAGCTGCATCAATCTAACTTCTGCCTTCATTTTCACATGACCTTCCCCTCTGTGTCTCTGTGTGCCTTCCTTTCTTGTAACGACACCAGTTACCAGATTTGGGGCCCACCACCCAGGATGATTTCATCTCACAATCCTTAATTAATCACATTTACAAAGATCCTGCGGCTTCCCAGGTGGTGCAGTGGTGAAGAATCTGCCTGCCAATGCAAGAGACACAAGAGACCTGGGTTCAGTCCTTGGGTTGGAAAGATCCTCTGGAGTAGGAAATGGCAACCCACTCCAGTATTCTTGCCTGGAAAATTCCATGGACAAAGGAGCTTGGAAGGCTAAAGTCCATGGGGTCACAAAGAATTGGACATGACTGAGCACACGCACACAGACAAAGATCTTACTTACAAATAAGTTCCCCTTCCCAGGTACCAGAGGTTAAGACTTGAACATATGTTTTTGGAGGATATTGTTAAAGTTGTTACCAAGTCCAAGTTCAGGCTGCTCACAGCACATCAGGCCAATAACCATGAGGTAAGGCGTTGAGGCAAGGAAGAGCGACTTTATTCAGAAAACTGGATGTCTGAGAAGATGGCAGACTACAATCCTAGAGTACCATTTTATTAGGGTCTGGATACCTTTTTCTTTTAAAGAAAAGAGAGAGGAGGAGCTGAGGAAAGAAAGTAAAAAGGCGGTCAGTTTTACAAAACAAGCCCTGGTCTGGCCCGCCTTGAGATGGGAACCTGTTAATTTCTTCTTTCCTGAAGCCATTCACGGTGGGCAGGGTCAGGGTGTTTCCCTGTGGGCAGAACAAAGGCACTTTAGTTAAACATTCAGACAGAGATACAGGGTCCCCCCCACCCATGCTGCAAGCAGGTAATGACATACACTGGTAGCCATAGACAGCATCTTTTTAGTGATTATAGTAACAAAGGGATGGGAAGCAAAAGTTGAAGAAGAGATCCAGAATGAAGACAGATTTTGTTCTTCCCACTACAGTGTCACTTCAGTACTTTATTCCAAAATATTTTGAGGTCCCTGGTATTGTATGTAGGAACCCAAGAGTTCAGCCATCATTCTTCCCAAAAGACAGGCACAAGGGGCAGAAAGCAAGTGGATCATAAAATGCAGGCTTCCTACTTCTGAGAAGGGCACTATGAGAAAGCTGGGCTGCAGTGAGACTCCTAAGGCTAGACTCTTGCCATCCCCTGAAGCCGTAAGAAGGAAGTTGCAAGGAGGACAGAAGATGACTGCTCTGCCCCCCAATTCTTCAGCGCTCTGCTCTCTTTATGGTCCAACTCAGTCACCTGCGATGGCAGCCACCACGGATGGTAAGATGGTGAGCCCTGGGGAAGCACAGGATGTGAAAACAGGATACTGTCCCCACATAGGTGACGTGCATATCAAAGGAACGATTTCGACTCTTTCATCGTCCCATACTTAGAAAAGTGCTAACTCCACCTACCCTCAGTCTCCTGGAAGAGAGGAATGGGAGACGAAGATGCCTGAGACCAAGCGATGGTCCTTGCTCACCCCGTTCCACAGGGCAGGGCCGCTGAGGATCACGGAGAGAGGTAGTAGGACCCAGAAGGATGCTTCATGGATGCTTACTCTTTCTGCCCCATAGTAAGACCCAGGAAATGTCTTATATTATAATTACGTAGATGAGCTTCTTCTCCTGCTCAGGGTATGGATGGCCCTGGGAAGGTGTGGCAACACAGGCAGGTAGATAGGTAGATGAGTAACAGGAATGTGCTTGGATGGCCACCATGCATGTGTGTATTATTTCAAGAGCATTAAAAAAAATTATTCCATGTGCACATTCCCATGAATCTAGTCTATATATTTTACACTTTTAATCACTAAGGAAATGGTTATCAATTAATAAAAGGAGAAAAAGCACAATCATCTCAGTAGATACCAGGAACATAGATAATGAAGTCTAACACTCACTCCTGCCTTAAAAAAGGAAAATAAAATATAAAACAAGTTAGGGAAGTTGGTAGAGAATGAATCTTTTGCCATCTGATAACAGGCTGCTGTCAGAAATCCCCACCTTGCCAAAAATCATACTTAATATTGAAACATTAGAATCAGTCTTAGTTAATACAGGACAACTACAGAGATGTCTACCCAGATCAATAGTGTTTCATATGAAAAGCATAAATATTGGGAAGGAAAACATCATTATAAGTTTCAGACAATTTGCTATTAAAAATTGAAGTGAATCAACTGCAGAAACTAAGAGCTCAATAACAGAATTCAGTAATTTTGTCAAGTTCAGCCATTAAAGAAATATTTAATGAATACCTGCTATATGCCAGGCATGTGTCTTAGAATTTGGGACACAGCAGTGAGTATAATAAAGTTTTTCCTTCTGTGGTGCTTACACTCTCACTGCATAAATTTAACATTAAAAAAAAAAAGCTGAGCATTAATCAATTAAAAACAGAAATGGTAAAAACGCATCCAATTGATAATACTGAGAAATGGACTATTTCCTGCCATGTCAGTAAACAAGGACATCATAGTCAGTTCAGTGGCTCAGTTGTGTCCGACTCTTTTCGACCCCATGGACTGCAGCACACCAGGCTCCCCTGTCCATCATCAACTTCCGGAGCTTACTTAAACTCATGTCCATCAAATTGGTGATGCCATCCAACCATCTCACCCTCTGTCATCCCCTTCTCCTCCCGCCTTCAATCTTTCCCAGCATCAGGGTCTTTTCCAGTGAGTCAGTTCTTCCCATCAGGTGGCCAAAGTATTGGAGTTTCAGCTTCAACATCAGTTCTTCCAATGAATATTCTGGATTGATTTCCTTTAGGATGGACTGGTTGGATCTCCTTGCAGTCCAAGGGACTCTCAAGAGTCTTCTCCAACACCACAGCAAAAGCATCAATTCTTCAGCGCTCTGCTCTCTTTATGGTCCAACTCAGTCACCTGCGATGGCAGCCACCACGGATGGTAAGATGGTGAGCCCTGGGGAAGCACAGGATGTGAAAACAGGATACTGTCCCCACATAGGTGACGTGCATATCAAAGGAACGATTTCGACTCTTTCATCGTCCCATACTTAGAAAAGTGCTAAATTCCATAACTTGGCATATCTGGTTATCTTTAACAATAATCTTTTGATGTTCAGATGACCTGCCCTTTGTTGCAAAACTTCTCTATAATCTGGTTCCTCCCCTCACCTCCTCTTCTCTCAGGGTTACTTGAGATGCTGTATCTGGGGCTTGAAGCTCTAAAAATTTCCACTGAATAAAATATAACCTTCAACTTTTAGGTTGTGGTTTTTTTTAAGTCCACAATACCAAAAAGAAACCTAAAATCTTCAGAAATAAATCTAGTGGGAAAAGTACAAGCTCTATAAAAAGAACACTTTAAATATTGTACTAATAGCATTAAATAAACAGCATCATAAATTAATTCTTGCAACAATGTGATGATGAGGGTACTTTTATTATTCTTAGCTCCCTTACAGTTGAGGCTACAGGAAAGTGAGTGACCTGCCTGAGATCACGGTCAAGATCTTATCTAGTTGATGTCAGGACTGATGCCAGCAGCCCTCTACCAGACCACCTGCTCACCTCTTGGAACCTCTCCTTCAACCTTCATCTCCCTACCTGCATGCAAAATGGTAACGTTCACACCTCTCTCCCATCCTTGTTATGAATGAAATACTGTGTTGAAAGCACTTAACTTGGGACATAAAGCAGATGTTTGATAAATGCTAGTTCCTTCATTCTAACCAGGAGAGGAACTGAGCTCCCTGAGTCTGTATCAACATATTCTATGGCATAATGATAGGGGGAGAGAAGTATTTTCATCATGATCAATCAATACCATGAAGAGTAACTTCAGCAAGCACGGAGGAGAGAGGTGGGTTTTTAAACAGAATTTCTATTATACTGACTTGCTTAATGATTCACTGAGCTGTTTGATTTGAGAGACAGCGAATCTGAGGGATGTAAAATGCCAATCTTTCTGAGCAGCAATTATTTGTGATTAAATCGCAGTACCTTTTGGAGGAAGAAGCTACTTTGCATCTGGAGTGAGGTGACTCATGGAAAAGATCTTTTCCCAGAGAGCAGGTGAAAGGCTGCCAATGCAGCTTAAGAGACAGAGGTACTCATGTGGACGTGTAGAGAAGCCCCTACTCCAGAATACTCCCAGGAGCTGTGCGGTCTCGTTTAACTCAGTTCAGTTCAGTCACTCAGTTGGGTCTGACTCTTTGTGACCCCATGGACTGCAGCACACCAGGCTTCCCTGTCTATCACCAGCTCCTGGAGCTTACTCAAACTCATGTCCATCGAGTCAGTGATGTCATCCAACCATCTCATCCTCTATTGTCCCCTTCTCCTCCCACCTTCAATATTTCCCAGCATCAGGGTCTTTTCCAGTGAGTCAGTTCTTCCCATTAGCTGGCCAAAGACTCTTCCCATCAAGAGTCTTCTCCAACACCACAGTTCAAAAGCATCAGTTCTTCAGTGCTCAGCTTTCTTTCTAGTCCAACTCTCACATCCATACATGACTACTGGGAAAACCATAACTTTGACTAGACGGACCTTTGTTGGCAAAGTAATGTCTCTGCTTTTTAATATGCTGTCTGGGTTGGTCATAAATTTTCTTCCAAGAAGTAAGTGTCTTTTAATTTCATGGCTGCAATCAACATCTGAAGTGATTTTGGAGCCCCCCAAAATAAAGTCTGTCACTGTTTCCATTGCTTCCCCATCTATTTGCCATGAAGTGATGGGACCGGATGCCATGATCTTAGTTTTCTGAATGCTGAGTTTTAAGCCAAGTTTTTCACTCTCCTGTTTCACTTTCATCAAGAGGTTCTTTGGTTCTTCTTCACTTTCTGCTATAAGGGTGGTGTTATCTGCATATCTGAGGTTATTGATATTTCTCCCAACAATCTTGATTCTAGCTTGTGCTTCATTCAGCCCAGCATTTCTCATGATGTACTTTGCATATAAGTTAAATAAGTAGGGTGATAAAATATTTCAGTGATCAGTACATTAAATAAATTAGCAAAATGCAGAAAAGGAAAAAAGTCCCTGTCCCAAACCCTAATGGAAGAATGGCTAGAGTTTTAATCTTTTTCCTTGTGATTTTTTTCTATCTGCATTTGTTTCTTTCCTTGTTTGCATAATTGTAATTTCCCATTTTGTATCTGGTCTAAGTATGAGTTGAAAAAGCCACAGGATTAAAAAAAAAGGTTAAACCTCATGACTTGCCAGCTGAGGGACTTTGGAAACAGTCATCTTTAAACTTTAGTTTTCTCATCTATCTAGTGGGATAATAGCACCCATCCCAGAGAGTTTTGTCAGTATTGATTACGTAACACAGGTTAATTGCTGATACATGGTAGACACTCAGTAAATGACCCATTAAGTGCTTCCCTGGTGGCTCAGACAGTAAAGAATCTGCCTGCAATGTGGGAGACCCAAGTTCTATCCCTGGGTCAGGAAGATCTCCTGCAGACGGTCATGGCAACCCACTCCAGTATTCTTGCCTGGAGAATCCCATGGACAGAGGAGCCTGGAGAGCTATAGTCCATGGGGCCTCAAAGGGTTGGACACAACTGAGAGATTAACATGCTCCTGGGAATCAGGCAAGTTTCTTTGGTTAGAAAAAATGAGCTGGCCCACCAGGCTTTAGAAAGAGCAGACATGGTCTCACTCCAGAGATTTTCACAACTCCTCACTAGAATAGGACTAGAATAGGGGTCTAAAACAGGTGTAGCCTCATCTTGCTTCCATCTCTTAAAGACCTCATTCCAGCATTCAAATTCCAACATGATAAAATATGACTGGACAGCTCAATATGGATTTGGTCATGGGGTCATTGGGCACAGTTGGACAGCGATTTGCAGGATAGCTGGAGATATTAAGTATGTAGTTAACCCTTGGGAAAATTCCTAGCAACTCAACTTTCCAACTTTCAAAGTTGTTGAGTCCTTAATAGTCTGGTACCAAATTCTGATAAATGCAGAGTTGTTGTTTTTGTTTTTTTCACTATATATCTCCAAATTGTCCAACAACAGCTGAATGTGTTGTAGTTCAACTCGATTCTGACACCATCTACCTAGAGATAACATCAGAATCCATAGGTGAAGGGCTCAGCTCTACAGGAATGCCCCTCCTTCCCCCACCCACACTTGCTCGTGCACACACAAATAAGACGTCAGTGCAAAGTCTTGGCTGTCACCTGTGCTTCTGATTTACCTGCTATAGATCAGAGGTTCTCATGACCCCTAATAAGTTGGGTTCAGTTAATTTCCTAGAGTGGCTCACAGAACTCAGAGAAATATTTTACTTACTAGATTACTTTAAAAAAAATAAATAAAAGGATGTAAGTCAGGAACAGCCAGCTGAAAGAGATGCCTGTGGGAAGGCATAGGGAAAGGGGGTTGAACTTCCATGCCTTATTCTCCCCAAATCTCCATGTGTTCACCAACCTGAAAGCTCCTCAAACCCATTCCTTTTGGATTCTCATGGAAGTTTCATTACTTCCCTCAAACATTCTAGGTTCTTGGTTGACATTAATGTATAATAAAGGATAGATTAACAAGAAAAAAACAAACAGAAGTTTAATAATATGTGTACTTCACATACATGGAAGACAACCAGGAAAACGGAGTAGCTTCCCAAGAGGCCCAAGCGACCGCTTTCAGTGACACCCTGAGTGAAATTTTAAAATGCACATTGTAAAAGTTGAGTTTCAGTTTTACTCAGAGATCTTGCTGAGGACTGTAGCCCTGGAGACAACCTCTTAGATAACTCAGAGGAACTGCTTCAAAGAGGTAGGGGAGGAGCCAGAATATATATGAATTTTTTTTAGCTGGGAAATAAAAGTAGTTAAGCATAGATCTTGGTAAAAGATTCCTGTTAATCATGAAACCAAGCAGGACACTCCCTCAGCAAATGGTAGATGCTAACTTCTTGATGAAGCAATTCCTCAATTCAGTTGTCGGGAGAATCAGGAGAGCGAGTGAGGCCAGATTACAGGTGCCGCAGAAGCTCACCAGGAGGCCACCTGAGGCCAGATCCAGGGAGGAGGGCCCTGCATGCACCCTGGCCCTGAACAGCAACCCTGCCCTTGAACCATCTCCATAAAACTCCTCACCAAATTCCCCCAGGTCAAAACACAGTTTTTGGAGTGCACAATGAGCCAGCTGTGTCCCCTTTTGCCTGGAAAATCAGTAAAGTTATTCTTTACTACTTCACCCAAAGCTCTGAGATTCAATTTGGCACCAGGGCATAGAGGTCAAATTCTGGGCATCAATCACCGAAAAAACCCAGATGTATCAAGTTAATGATTTTAGTGCTTATGTATATAAAGAAAGATGTGAGAGTCTGCTGTCATTGAACTTTTTCCTTTCATATGCTTATTAACTAGCTCCTGGCTCATATGTCTAAAACATAGACTGCTTCATCCTGGTTTTTCAATCTAAATTATTTACAGGATGTACTGAAGTTCAGTGACTACAATGGCTAAGGACTTGATCCTTGTAGAACTAGATGACAGGCAACATTCTTTTGTTGACAGTTTAGTTCAGTTCAGTCACATAGACTCTTTGCGACCCCATGAATCGCAGCATGCCAGGCCTCCCTGTCCATCACCAACTCCCGGAGTTCACTCAGATTCACGCCCATCGAGTCAGTGATGCCATCCAGCCATCTCATCCTCTGTTGTCCCCTTCTCCTCCTGCCCCCAATCCCTCGCAGCATCAGAGTCTTTTCCAATAAGTCAACTCTTCACATGAGGTGGCCTAAGTACTGGAGTTTCAGCTTTAGCATCATTCCTTCCGAAGAAATCCCAGGGCTGATCTCCTTCAGAATGGACTGGTTGGATCTCCTTGCAGTCCAAGGGACTCTCAAGAGTCTTCTCCAACACCACAGTTCAAAAGCATCAATTCGTCAGCACTCAGCCTTCTTCACAGTCCAACTCTCACATCCATACATGACCAGTGAAAAAACCATAGCCTTGACTAGACAGACCTTAGTCGGCAAAGTAATGTCTCTGCTTTTGAATATGCTATCTAGGTTGGTCATAACTCTTCTTCCAAGGAGTAAGCATCTTTTAATTTCATGGCTGCAGTCACCATCTGCAGTGATTTTGGAGCCCAAAAAATAAAGTCTGACACTGTTTCCACTGTTTCCCCATCTATTTCCCATGAAGTGATGGGACCAGATGCCATGATCTTCGTTTTCTGAATGTTGAGCTTTAAGCCAACTTTTTCACTCTCCTCTTTCACTTTCATCGAGAGGCTTTTGAGTTCCTCTTCACTTTTTGCCATAAGGGTGGTGTCATCTGCATATCTGAGATTATTGATATTTCTCCTGGCAATCTTGATTCCAGCTTGTGTTTCTTCCAGCCCAGCGTTTCTCATGATGTACTCTGCATATAAGTTAAATAAGCAGAGTGACAATATACAGCCTTGACATACTCCTTTTCCTATTTGGAACCAGTCTGTTGTTCCATGTCCAGTTCTAACTGTTGCTTCCTGGCCTGCATACAGATTTCTCAAGAGGCAGGTCAGGTGGTCTGGTATTCCCATCTCTCTCAGAATTTTCCACAGTTTATGAATCTCCAACTAAAACCAAAAGAAGACTTGGAAGGGAAGGGGAGATAACTTTGGGGAGGTTACCAGGAAACGCACAGTCAACTATGATAGGATTATCATGCAGATTTAAGTCCTGCCTTCTTCAATTATAAGAGTTTCTAGAGAATTAGAGTAATCCTGTTCTTGGTGTAAAGAGGGATGTGTATGTGTGTCCTATTTGATTCTTTGTGACCCTATGAACTGTAGCCCACCAAACTCTTCTGTCCATGGGATTTTCCAGGCAAGAATACTGGAGTGGGTTGCATTTCCTACTCCAGAGAATCTTACTGACACCACCCTTACAAATGGAGATTTCCATTATAAATGTAAAGGTATCTTACAAAAGGGTAACATTAACCTAGGTATGGGCTTTCCCTTGGCTCAGGCCTTAAAGTATAAAATGCAATGCTGCTGCTGCTAAGTTACTTCAGTCATGTCCGACTCTGTGCGACCCCATAGACAGCAGCCCACCAGGCTCCCCCATCCCTGGGATTCTCCAGGCAAGAACACTGGAGTGGGTTGCCATTTCCTTCTCCAATGAATGAAAGTGAAAAGTGAAAGTGAAGTCTCCCAGTCATGTCCGACTCTTTGCAACCCCATGGACTGCAGCCCACCAGGCTCCTCCATCCATGGGATTTTCCAGGCAAGAGTACTGGCGTGGGGTGCCATTGCCTAAGATATGTATTTGATTCCTGGGTTGGGAAGATCCCCTGGAGAAGGGAATGGCAACCAACTCCAGTATTCTTGCCTGGAGAATCCCAGGGACAAAGGAGTCTGGCTGGCTACAGCCCACGGGGTCACAAAGAGTTGGACACAACTGAGTGAATAAGCACACACACAAGCAATCTAGTTTGAAGGCCTGTCCTATGTCTGCTTAAAAATAATCAGCCTAAAATAATCTGTATACCAAAGAGACATATTTTGGAATGGCAAATTCTGCTACCCTTCAGCATGATTGATTAAATCATTGGCCATTGGCAATTGATTCAACCTCCTGACACTCTCCTCTTAGGAAGTCAGGAGGATGGAACTGATGATGGTTGTGTTATGGCAAATACCGAGTAAAACTGCCCACTCTGGCCAGGCCCAATCTTAATGCTCACAATACAAAAATAAAGATGAAAGAAGAGCGTGAAAAAGCTGGCTTAAAAGTCAACATTAAAGAAACTAAGATCATGGCAAGAAAATAAAAATCTGTCACTGTTTCTAATTTTTTCCACATCTATCTGTCATGAAGTGATGGGACCAGATGCCATGCTCTTAGTTTTTTGAATGTTGAGTTCTAAGTCAACTTTTTCACTCTCGTCTTTTACCTTCATCAAGAGACTCTTTTTGGTTCCTCTTCACTTTCTGCCATTACAGTGGTGTCATCTGTGTATCTGAGGTTATTGGTATTTCTCGCGGCAATCTTGATTCCAGCTAGTGCTTCATCCAGCCTGGCATTTCTCATGATGTACTCTGCATATAAGTTAAATAAGCAGGGTGACAGTATACAGCCTTGATGTACTCCTTTCCAAGTTTTGAACCAGTTTGTTGTTTCATGTCTGGTCTTAAATGTTGCTTCTTGACCTGCATACAGGTTGCTCAGGAGGCAGGTAAGGTGGTCTGGTATTCCTGTCACTTTAAGAATTTTCCAAAGTTTGTTATGATCCACACAGTCAAAAGCTTTAGTGTGGTCAATAAAGCAAAAGTAGATGTTTTTCTGGAATTCCATTGTTTTTCCTATGACTTATCAGATATTGGCAATTTGAACTCTTGTTCCTCTGCCTTTTCTAAACCCAGCTTGTACAGCTGGAATTTCTCAGTTCACATTCTATTGAAGCTTAGCTTGAAGGATGTTGCGCATTACCTTGTTAGCATGTAAAATGAGTATAATTGTGAGGTAGTTTGAACACTCTTTGGCATTGCCCTTCTTTGGAATTGAAATGAAAACTGACCTTTTCCAGTCTTGTGACCATTGCTGAGGATTCCAAATTTGCTGGCATAAAAGTTCAGCACTTTCACAGCATCATCTTTGAGGATTTGAAATAGCTCAGCTGGAATTCTATCACCTCCACTAGCTTTGTTCTTAGTAAGACTTCTAAGGCCCACTTGACTTCACATTTCAGGATGTCTGGCTCTAGGTGAGTGATCACGCCATGATGGTTATCTGGATCATTAAGACCTTTTTTGTACAGTTCTTCTGTGTATTCTTGCCACCTATTCTTAATATTTTCTGCTTCTGTTAGGTCCATACCATTTCTATCCTTTATTGTAACCATTTTTACATGAAATGTTCCCTGGTATCTCTCATTTTCTTGAAGAGATCTCTAGTCTTTCCCATTCTATTGTTTTCCTCAATTTCTTTGCATTGAACACTGAGGAAGGCTTTCTTATCTCTCCTTGCTATTCTTTGAAACTCTACATTCAAATGGGTTTCTCTTTCCTTTTCTCCTTTGCCTTTAGCTTCTCTTCTTTTCACAGCTATTTGTAAGGCCTCCTCAGACAACCATTTTGCCCTTTTGCATTTCTTTTTGTTAGGGATGATTTTGATCACTGCCTGCTGTACAAAGTAACAAACATCTATTCATAGTTCTTCAGGCATTCTATCAGGTCTAATCCCTTGAGTCTATTTGTCCCCTCCACTGTATAATCATAAGGGATTCGATTTAGGTCACACCTGAATCGCCTTGTGGCTTTCCCTACTTTCTTCAATTTGAGCCAGAATTTTGCAAAAAGGAACTGATGGTCTGAGCCACAGTCAGCTCCATGTGTTGTTTTTGCTACTGTATAGAGCTTCTCCATCTTCAGCTGCAAAGAATATAGTCGATCTGACTTTGCTGTTGACCATCTGGTGACATCCGTGTGTAGAGTTGTCTCTTGTGTTGTTCTTGCTTGTTACTCCAGGTACTCCTTGACTTCTTATTTTTACATTCCAGTCCCCTATGATGAAAAGGACATCTTTTTTTTTGGTGTTACTTCTAGAAAGTCTTGTAGGTCATCATAGAACTGATCAACTTCAGCTTCTTTAGCGGCTGGGGCATAGATCTGGATTACTGTGATACTGAATGGTTTGCCTTGGAAAAGAACCAAGATCATTCTGTCATTTTTGAGATTGCACCCAAGTACTGCATTTTGGACTGTTTTGTTGACCATGATGGCTACTCCATTTCTTCTAAGGGATTCTTGCCCATAGTAGTTGATATAATGGTCATCTCAATTAAATTCCCCCACTCCATCCACTTTAAGTCACTGATTCCTATGATTACTACATTTATTCTGGCCATCTCTTTGACCATGTCTAATTTAAGAACTTTTTATTAAGATCTGTTTATTTTGCACGGTATGTTATGCAGGGCATAACTCATACCTTCATCGAGTTGTGCAAGCGCCTTCACCATGACAAGGCTGTGATCTATAAGCCCTGGCTACCACTAAATTATTTTAGACCTCTATCATTTGGTCATTTCAAGGGTGTTATAGAAATGAGGCCACACAGTATGCAGTCTTCTGATATTGGCTTTTTTCACTCAGCACAATTCCCTTGAGATTCATTGAAGGTGAGTGTATTAGTAATTTATTTCCTCTTACTGTGTGTAGTAGTCCATGTATGGATTACCAGTTTACTTAACTGTTTACTGATTGAAGGGCAACTGTGGATCGCAATAAACTGTGGAAAATTCTGAGAGAGATGGGAATACCAGACCACCTGACCTGCCTCTTGAGAAACCAGTATGCAGGTCAGGAAGCAGCAGTTAGAACTGGACGTGGAACAACAGACTGGTTCCAAAGAGGAAAAGGAGTACGTCAAGGCTGTATATTGTCACCCTGCTTATTTAACTTATATGAAAAGTACTTTATGAGAAACGCTGGGCTGGAGGAAGCACAAGCTGGAATCAAGATTGCCGGGAGAAATATCAATAACTTCAGGTATGCAGATGACAGCACCCTTATGGCAGAAAGTGAAGAAGAGCTAAAAAGCCTCTTGATGAAAGTGAAAGAGGAGAGTGAAAAAGTTGGCTTAAAGCTCAACATTCAGAAAACGAAGATCATGGCATCTGGTCTCATCACCTGATGGCAAATAGATGGGGAAACAGTGGAAACAGTGGCTGCCTTTATTTTGGGGGGCTCCAAAATCACTGCAGATGGTGACTGCAGCCATAACATTAAAAGATGCTTGCTCCTTGGAAGGAAAGTTATGACCAACCTAGACAGCATATTAAAAAGCAGAGATACTACTTTGTCAACAAAAGTCCATCTAGTCAAGGCTATGGTTTTTCTAGTGGTCATGTATGGATGTGAGAGTTGGACTATAAGGAAAGCTGAGCACCAAAGAATTGATGCTTTTGAACTGTGGTGTTGGAGAAGACTCTTGAGAGTCCCATGACTGCAAGGAGATCGTACCAGTCCATCCTAAAGGAGATCAGTCCTGGGTGTTCATTGGAAGGACTGATGTTGAAGCTGAAACTCCGATACTTTGGCCACCTCATGCGAAGAGCTGACTTATTTGAAAAGCCTGATGCTGGGAAAGACTGAGGGCAGGAGGAGAATGGGAAGGCAGAGGATGAGATGGTTGGATGGCATCACTGACTCAATGGACATGGGTTTGGGTGAACTCTGGCAGTTGGTGATGCACAGGGAGGCCTGATGTGCTGTGGCTCATGGGGTTGCAAAGAGTTGGACACAACTGAGCGACTGAACTGAACTTATTGTTTCAGCTTTCAACTATTAGAAATAAAGTTGCTAAGAACACTCATGTATAAGTTTTTGTGTGAGTCTAAGTCTTTATTTCTCTGACATAAATGCTCATGAGTGGTAGCAGTCATTTTTATTTCCTTTCTTTCAAAATGTGACAGGCTAATTCTTTATTTTTTCATGGAAATCAAAGAGATTAGCAAGATAATCTTAAAGAAGGATATAGAGAATTTGCACTATCTCAAGACTTACTATGAAACTACAGCATTAAGATAGCTTATACTGACATTAGGGTAGATATATATATATAGATCATTATCATCTTCATCAAAATTGAGAACTGCTGTTCATGAACCAATAAGAAAATGACAAAGAACCCAAAAGGAAAATAGAGGCAAGGATTTGAAAAGTATTTCACAGAACAGTAAACACAAATGGTCCGTAAACATGTGAAAAGATGCTTAGCCAGCAGAAATAAAGTGCCAATTACAAGCACTGCCTCAACACTGGCAAAAATTTTAAAAAGTATAAAGTCTGGGAACACCAAAGTTAAGAAGTAAATAACAAGGGGAAGTCAGAACTGTCTTAAAAGGCTAAAAACAGTGTAAATTAATCAAACCATTCTGGAGAATGATTTAGTATTATCTAGTTATTTTGAAGAGTTATTTATCTTAGAAATCTTTTGATTTTATTTATACATTTTCAATATATTCTTATCTATGTACCAGTTCATAACAGCATTTCATGTAATAGTAAATAATTTGTAAAAAAAAATCCTCAAAAATAAAAGAGATAAATTGTGGTTTAGGCACACACTGGGATAGTATGTAGCTGTGAAAAAGAATGAATTATAGCTACTGGCATTTGCATGGATGATCATTAAAGTAAGTCATAGAATATGTACACTAGAATTTCATTCATATGCAAATGTGATATATTTCATAGCTTTTAAAATATGAAATATATATATTTTCATTAAGAGAGAATTAGTATTCCCAGGCAGAGTGAGAGGATCCCTCCCTCTCTGAGCCAGGCACTCAGTATCTCTGGAAATATTTGATCCTGTCCAGAATATACTTTACTGACCTTTCCTCACTCCTTAAGTTCCTATCACAGATGAGATGGGACAACGTGACAACCAGGTCTTCCACTGGGAGGAGGAAGAAGGCGGACAGTTGGGTATAGACCTCTAACATCCAAATTCTTTGGGAACTGATTAACCTGAAAACTGTATCTTGTCTTCTTTGTAATTTTCCTCACAGTGCCTGGCAGGTAGGCTGGCAGTGAAGTAGGTCTGATGTCCTGCTGGTTAAACATGGGCTAAATGCAGACTCCCTGCCTCTCTCAGGACACTTGGTCCTAAAATGAGGTTAACGGCAGCTACCTGGCCTCACCGGAGTGCTCTTTTCAACCTGCTTAATAAATATAAAACTCAAAGGAAGGTTTTGCCTATGAAATGATTTCACCTCATACTAGATAAAATCATCAGAAAGATGTGAATGTGCCCACTCTCATTTTAAATTTTCACTAATGTTTTTGTTACGTTTTTTTAAAATCACCTAACAGCAAACTGTCACTGGAAATAAACTTAAAATGTGGAAATTGACAGAGAGAGAAATGACCAATTTTACGTAAATCCTTATGTAATCACCATGTGCACTTTGTTGCTGCTGCTGCTGTTTGGTTACCAAGTCGTGTCTGACTCTCTGCGACCCCATGGACTGCAGCACGTCAGGTTTCTCTGTCCTTCACTATCTCCCCGAGCTTGCTCAAACTCATGTCCATTGAGTCAGTGATGCCATCCAACCATCTCATCCTCTGCTGTTCCCTTCTCTTCCTGCCTTCAATCGTTCCCAGCATCAAGGACTTTTCCAATGAGTCAGCTCTTCCATCAGGTGGGAAAGTATTGGAGCTTCAGCTTCAACATCAGTTCTTCCAAAGAATATTCAGGGTTGATATCCTTTAGGATGACCTGGTTTGATCTCCTTGCAGTCCAAGGGACTCTCTAACACCACAGTTCGAAAGCATCGACTCTTTGGTGTTCAGCCTTCTTTATGGTCCAACTCTCACATCCATACATGACTACTGGCAAAACCATAGTTTTGACTATAAGCACCTTTGTCAGCAAAGTGATATCTCTGCTTTTTTAATACACTGTCTAGGTTTGTCATAGCTATTTTTAAAACTCTGTGGCTGCAGTCACTGTCCGCATTGATACTGGAGTCAAGAAAATGAAATCTGGCACTGTTTCCACATTTCCCCCATCTGTTTGTCATGAAGTGATAGGATTGGATGCCATGATCTTTGCTTTTTGAATGTTGAGTTTTAAGCCAGCTTTTCCACTCTCCTCTTTCACCTTTATCAAGAGGCTCTTTAGTTCCTCTTCATTTTTCTGCCATTAAAGTGGTATCATCTGCATATCTGAGGCCGTTGATATTTCTTCCAGCAATCTTGATTCCAGCTGGTGCTTCATCCAGCCCAGCGTTTCTCATGATGTATTCTGCATATAAGTTAAATAAGCAGGGTGACAATATACAGCCTTGACGTCCTCATTTCCCAATTTGGAACTCAATCTGTTGTTCCATGTCCAGTTCTAACTGTTTCTTCTTGGCCTGCATACAGGTTTCTTAGGAGGCAGGTAATGTGGTCTGATATTCTCATCTCATTAAGAATATTCCACAGTTTGTCATGATCCACACAGTTAAAGCCTTTATCATTAGCACTGCCCATGTGTTATTTCATTCATACACCTGTTCATTTAAACAAAGTCATTGATTTTGTACAAAATTTTAAATAAATTTTAAAAATTTAACATTACTGTCTGTTTATCTGTGCCTGATTTTTGTGAAGCATTATACAATAATCTGTTTAATCATTCTCTTTATTGTAATACATTGATTATTTCTGATTTTTTTAACTAATTTTGAAGTGATCTCTCTCTCTCATTCTCTCTCTTTTAACTAAAGTCTGTGCACACTTTTTATTTCCTTTGGACAGATTCCTAGATGTAGTACTTCTCTTGCTTATGTGTGCCTATGTACATTCTTGGGTGGTTCTGATTCTTTTTAAATGAGATAAAACACGGAATGCAGCGAGCGTGGTGCCCAGCATGTACTAAGCTGGTAGTAGAGTGCAGACAGTATCTCTCCATGCTCTCGGTGTGGCACAAGGCTCTTTGCACACATTGCCTTTAATACTGCGAACAATTCTGCAAGGGGGGTATTATCATCCCTGGGCTATAGATGAAAAACTGGATTCAGAGAGGTTTAGTGACTTGCCCCATATGGCAAAGCCTAGAGGATCACTATTCAAACTGAGGTCTCTCTGATGCAAAGGGAGGATGCTGTGCCCTGAGATATCTTCCTCACAGGTCCTGGGGCAACCCCAAACTTTATATAAGCATCTCAAGGTGCATCTTGGGGCTTCCCTTGTGGCTCAGCTGGTAAAGAATCTGCCTACAACCTGAGAGACCTGGATTCGATCCTTGCGTTGGGAAGATCCCCTGGAGAAGGGAAAGGCTACCTACTCCAATATTCTGGCCTGGAGAATTCCATGGACTGTATAGTCCATGAGGTTGCAAAGAGTTGGACATTACTGAGCAACTTTTACTGTCAAAGATGCGTCTAGCAAGACGGGTGCATACCTCTTGTGTCTAATTTCTCTGACAGCCAACTACCTAAAACCACATCACATTTTAATCTTTATCTTACTTATTTAGATATGCATCTATTTATTGACATGACAGATATTTAGATGTTGAAATAGTGATTGTGACCCATCTGGGACTCAAGGAATGGAAGTAATCTATGTTTGAGAATAAAGAATGCCACAACCCACTTATTTTTGGATTACTCCATAAAGTCATTCAAATTTCCCCGATGCAGATAACGCTGTGGATATTTCACTGATGGCAGCCCATTCTTCCCAGGGAGGGTAGTGAGTGGCCACTCCCTCTCGGCCCCTTGTCCTAGCTGCTATCCAAGCTGCAAGTCTGAGCTAGTCTCATTCATCAAGAGCCAGCGAACATTCAAGAGACTTGCTCTTGGCATATGAAAATCTCCCAGAGCCCTCAGAGAAACAAACATACTTGGAGTTCTCACCTGCAATCTCTGTTCTCTAATAGTGCATATAAGCAAGCTACTTCCTGAGTTAAAATTAAGTGAATGCCTGGTCTTGGCTTACCTCAATACCACAGTAACTTCCACATCTGACTTAGGAATGAGGCCACTGCTTCAGTGATAGAGCTTCAGTATTCAGGAATTAGCTGGGGAAATGATCTTGAGAAAGCTGAAATAATAGATGGTGATACTCACTGTTCCAAAAAATGCCATGTCATTCACTGATTTATTCATTTAGATGTGAATTTTCTAAGCACCTGTCTCTGCCAGTTCAGTTCAGTTCAGTCGCTCAGTCATGTCCGACTCTTTGCAACCCCATGAATCGCAGCACGCCAGGCCTCCCTGTCCATCCCCAAGCTCTGCCCCAAATGCTAGAGAAACAGATCAACCATACTCCTTGTCCTCAAGGAACTCATAGTATAGTAGAGTCATCAGAAACACACGTAAATTACTGTAAAACGTGTTTTATACTGAAAAGAACTTCATACAAGATACTATGCAAATATAGAAAATGACCTTAGAAAACTCCATGAAGGCTTCAGATATGACTCTTAAGGAGTGGGTGTTGAAGTATGAATAGGAGTTTGCCTTCCTAGTAATAGTAGTGGAAATTAGAGGGGAAGATTAAAACCCAGCTTTCAAAAGTATTCGGATAGGACTTGGTGACTGGATTTTGCTGGTGGAGTGGAGTGGGAACATAGCAAAGATGGAAGATAACTAATCTGCTTCGCTACTCACAGCTCTTCTGACACCAAATGGGTGAAAGGCTTTTCCCCACACCAACCAGTTTTCCAACTTTTTGGACACCAACTAGGTGTCCAGTAATTTAATTCAGTTCTCCACTGTCAGGCTGCGCAATTCAGTTCCACAAGACTGCCCCATTTCGGATGCCAGTCTCAAGAACTTTGTCTCCACGTTACCCACACTTCTTTCCAACTTGGCTACAAAGTTAGGGATTCAGATTCAGTAATTTGCTGGAATGACTCACAAGGCTCAGGGGAACATTAACCTACATTTACTAGTTTCTTATAAAGGATTTTATAAAGGAACGGGTGAACAGCCAGGTAAAGAAAACCCAGAACAGTCCTGAATGCAGAGTTGGGGTGGAGTTGGGGTGTGCCACTCCTGACACGTGAATGTGGTCACCAATCTGGAAGTTTTCTGAACCTCATAATTTAGGGCTTTTTCTGGAGACTTCATCACAAAAGCATGATAGATCATTAACTCAGTCTCCCCTACTTCTTCTCCTGGGAAGATGGGGAATGGGGCTGAAAGTTCTACATTTCCAGTCAGGGACTGGTCTTCTCTGAAAGATTTTGGAACCCATTCTGAAGTTTCCAGGTCACCTCATTAGAATAAAAGATGTTCCTATCACGCAGGGAATCTCAAGGGTTTTGAAAACTCTGCGTCAGGAACCAGGGGCAAAGACCAAATATGTATTTCTTATCATGTCACAATGGGTGCAGAAGTGATAGCTCAGGGTGATATGGCTCCCAGCCCAGGTAATGGTGCCCCTCAGCAGAGTGTGTGTCCATTCTGTATAATGATATCTCTAACCATGCTTCTTCCTTGTCATCTTCCAAAACTGGACATTCACATAGGCTGAATTGGAAAATCTGCAATCAGGAAATACCTTTTTTTTTCTCCCATCCAGACCTCATGTAGTCTCAGCTTTTCTAACTCGTTTTAGATATATGTGTCTAATTTTCAGGTATTCTAACATTTCCTACCATCAAAATCAAGATTCCATCTTCCATCTAGTTTGCAGCCTAATCCAGGACTCCGTCTCTCAGTAGCCGTGTTTTGGGAGCCCTCTGAGAGGTGACTGGGAGACAGGAACAGAAGGAATGGGGTGAAGTTCTGTTTGGTTGACTGGTGCTCCCTGGAGTTCTCAAGGTGGACCCATGCCTTCTGCCATGCTCTCTCTAACACGCACACCCAATGACTCCTGGGCTGTTTGAAAACATCTGTAGTCCTTTGCCTCAGAGATTCCCCTAGCCTTCCTGCTAGGGACCCCTCCACTGATACTCAGTTTGAAAGGTGATAGTCTTTTTAAGAACTAATAACTGAGTTTTCCTCCTGGTCCATGGAAACTTACAACCCTTTGCTCCAACAGAGAGTGGACTTGTAGCTTCCTTCTTTGATACCTTCTCTCCCAGTTCTCTGAGAAGGGAAAATCCTGCAGCCTCCTGCCTTGAGACTCACCTAGGTGAGTGTTTGACACTGGTCCCTGGAGCTACCAGTTTCAGAGGACACAGGTCAGTTTCCCTTCAGCACTCTCCTTGGCAATTGTCTGGTCCTGGGATATTCTATAATTGAGCAAAGGTCCAGTTGGAAATGAGGTGCTAAATTTCTTTCTGGCAATCATCTCCCCTATCTTCCTTTGCTGTCCTCTTCACTTAAATTCAAATAATCCTCTCCATTGACTCTCTAACTCTTTTATTTCTGGTCACTGAAAAGTTGAGTTGTGACCATCTCTCTTTAGAAAGCAAGGTACTTACCCAGCCTTTCTCTAAGCTCTGAGCTTTAGCTGAAATTCTGAGTCAAGATTTTTAAAACTCCATTTAACAGTCTGCTATGCTTCTCTATCTTTTTTTTTGTTGTTTGTGTGAAATTAACAACTTTCCTTCAACTCCAAACATCCTTTTTAGCTCTCAACTGTAAGCCTGTCTTACTTCTTCAAAGCCAATGGCTATGAGTCATTTATATTTCTTATGTTGAGAATCATCATCTTAAAGTTTTCCTGTCCCAGTTCAGTTCAGTTCAGTTCAGTCCCTCAGTCGTGTCCGACTCTTTGCGACCCCATGAATCTCAGCACGCCAGGCCTCCCTGTCCATCACCAACTCCCGGAGTTCACTCAGACTCACGTTCATCGAGTCGGTGATGCCATCCAGCAACCCACTTGCAAACATGATGCCCCACTGTGGCGATAGAGTGGGAGACATGGGCTGCTCATGCACAGTCCAGCAAAGCATCAGTTGGAGGAAGTCTTTGGAGGGTAACCAGCAAGTTTACTGTAACCTTAAGTACACAGCCTAGGACTTGGCAGTCCCTCTTCTGCATTTCTGTGCTACGATGGTAACTACATCACAGGCATCTCAGATGTCTCTGTTTCACATAAGGAATCATTGAACATTAGCCAAAATTATTGGCATCATACCTGGACATATAAACATAAAGAAAGCATACCCACTGGCAGAAGTGCTTGATCTAATGTGTTACTGAGGTTAAGATGAGAAAGCATCTCTGTACCCCTTGCCCTGACTCTGGATAGACACTTTCAAAATATGAATTTACATTATTTTCTCCCTGCATGTACTCTCTTCTTTTCTCTTATTTAGGCAAAGGGTCATTCTGTGCTGACTCATTGCCTCAGGGATGGTATGTTTCTGGGTCGATCGCAAAAACTAGTCTATAAGGTTGCTTTCTTACCGTGATCAATGGTAGGACTTTTAAAAGATCTAGGAGAGTTTTGTAGAAGACCCGAAGAAGAGGATACTTCCTTGAACAAAGAAGGCTTCCTTCATCTCAGAGTAGAGAAAGATATCCCTGGGCTTGGGAAGGGAGGGAGAAATCTGTGCATCATGGTCAAGGGATTTGAGCATCACTTGAACTGTCACTGTAGGAAGGCATGAAGACCCTGGACAAATGGTCACAGAAAACAACAGAGAGCCTTGCAAAAGATCCCCAGCATAAGAATGAAACCAAAGAGCTAGAAGCCACCAGACCTGATAGACTCTGTGGACAAGAATTAGGGATCACCTAACATTAAGATCAGAGAAGGCGATGGCACTCCACTCCAGTACTCTTGCCTGGAAAATCCCATGGACAGAGAAGCCTGCTAGGCTGCAGTCCATGTGGTCGAGAAGAGTCGGACACGACTGAGTGACTTCACTTTCACTTTTCCCTTTCATGCATTGGAGAAGAAAATGGCAACCCACTCCAGTGTTCTTGCCTGGAGAATCCCAGGGACGGGGGAGCTTGGTGGGCTGCCATCTATGGGGTCGCCCAGAGTCGGACATGACAGAAGCGACTTAGCAGCAACATTAAGATGCAGAGACCTCTGACCAAGGACAAGTTGCATTGTCTCTCACCCCACCCCCAACATTACCACCAGAAGACTTCTTGAAAAACACTCCTGTATAAAATCCAAGAATCCTGGCTCAACCCCACGTACATGCTTGGGAGCCACAACAAAGGCTGAGGCAAAGTTTTCTCCTAGTCAATCAGAGTGGAGTCTTAAGTGTCAGAAATTAAATCACATTATAGAAAATATACACATCTCTTACACATCTGACTTGAGATTTCTACCTCCTACTCGCTCTCTCTTTGGGAATCCATTCTTACAGAGAAAATAATGCCAAGCATTTTGCAGAAGACCAAGGACCAAGTGATGAGTGCATTTGAATGGGGTTTAAGGAGTAATTGGCTGACACATTCATCTTCCACATTGTTGTGCTGGCAAATTCTACATGAGGCTGGAACTGCCACCATACATTAGTTGTGCAGTTGTTCTAAATGGCACTTAAACTTCTACAGAAGAAACTAAATTTAGTTTCTCAGCCAAAACATGCTTGTCTGGTTGATGGGAGCAAAAACAAGCATAAGAACATGTTTTCAGAAGTGTTTGAATAATACATGTCAATGCAGCAAAGCAGAAACTCAGAAGGACAGAGTTTTGCAGGGTGGGGAGGTTTTCACACTGAATTACAGAGGGGGAAAAAATACCCTAGGATGCCCTGATAATAGGAAACAAGAGAGGCATCATTTATAGTTCAATATTTCTGCCTCAAAGAAATGATCAGCAGAAGAAAATAATCCAGGAAAATGGTGAAGAGATCCTCGAGGTCTGAATTCAACTTTGATCTGAGTGAGACACCCTAGGGATGCAAAGAGGAGTTAGTCAGTTTCTGCTCTCAGAGGTCCTGATGGGGTAGAAGTGAAAGAGAATTCCAGTTCTGCATTGTGAGATGTGTGCTCACAAGGTAGCAGGGTACAGATCAGCGGGTGACTAGTTTTCCCTCAGAGGCTCGGGGAGGCTGCACTGTTCAAGTGGTATTTGATCTGGATTTGGAAGGCTAAACAGTGATTTGCCTGTTTGAGAAGGAGTTCAACATGGAAGAAACAACAGTTGGAGACACAAAAGAGAATGGTGAGTTCAAGGAAAGGAGAAATCTCTGGGGTAATGTGGACATAGATTATGGGTGCGATGAACTAAACATATGTGTGCCTCCTAAGTTCATCCATCATGGAGGCTCCACTTCTGTGACTTCATCCAGGGGGTGGAGTCTCAGTGATGGATGTATGAATCTACTTGGTATCAGAATACTATAGACTGGGCAGGCTTATGGGAAGTCCAAGATCAAGGTGCTGGCAGATTCAGTGTCTGGTGAGATCCCTGTTCATACAGAATTGTTGTTTGCAATTGCATTTGGCAGAAGGGATGAGAGAGTTTTCTGGTGCCTTTTTCATAAGGGTGATAATCCCATTCATGAGGGCTCCACACTGATGACCCAATCACCTCCCAAAGGCCCCACCTCCAAGTACCATTACCTTGGGGATTAGATTTCAACATATGAATTTGGGGGGATGCAAACATTTGATTGTGTGGATCACAACAAACTATGGAAAATTATTAAAGCGATGGAAATACCAGACCACCTGACCTGCCTCTTGAGAAATCTGTATGCAGGTCAAGAAGCAACAGTTAGAACTGGACATGGAACAACAGACTGGTTCCATATAGGAAAAGGAGTACCTCAAGGCTGTATATTGTCACCCTGCTTATTCAACTTATATGCAGAGTACATCATGTGAAATGCCTGGCTGGATGAAGCCCAAGCTGGAATTAAGATTGCTGGAAGAAATATCAATAACCTCAGATATTCAGATGGCACCACCCTTATGGCAGAAAGTGAAGAACTAAAGAGCCTCTTGATGAAAGTGAAATAGGAGAATGAAAAGTTGGCTTAAAACTCAACACTCAGAAAACTAAGATCATGGCTTCTGGTCCCATCACTTCATGGCAAATAGATGAAGAAAAGCTATGACCAATCTAGACAGCATATTAAAAAGCAGAGACATTACTTTGCTAACAAAGGTCTGTCTAGCCAAAGCTATGGTTTTTCCAGTAGTCATATATGGATGTGAGAATTGGACTATAAAGAAAGCTGAGCGCTGAAGAATTGATGCTTTTTTTTAAATTTAATTTTCTTTTTTTAATATAAATTTTTAAATTTTAATTGTAGGTTAATTACTTTACAATATTGTATTGGTTTTGCCATACATCAACATGAATCCACCACAGGTATACATGTGTTCCCCAT
>NW_024070210.1:94680745-94714887 GCF_014754425.2 Oryx dammah
TCAAATGTATTCTGTTTAATGGCTGAGTAATACTCCATTGTGTATATGTACCACAGCTTTCTCATCCATTCGTCTGCTGATGGACATCTAGGTTGCTTCCATGTCCTGGCTATTATAAACAGTGCTGCGATGAACATTGGGGTACACGTGTCTCTTTCAGTTCTGATTTCCTCGGTGTGTATGCCCAGCAGTGGGATTGCTGGGTCATAAGGCAGTTCTATTTCCAGATTTTTAAGGAATCTCCACCCTGTTCTCCATAGTGGCTGTACTAGTTTGCATTCCCACCAACAGTGTAGGAGGGTTCCCTTTTGTCCACACCCTCTCCAGCATTTATTGCTTGTAGACTTTTGGATCGCAGCCATTCTGACTGGTGTGAAATGGTACCTCATTGTGGTCTTGATTTGCATTTCTCTGATAATGAGTGATGTTGAGCATCTTTTCATGTGTTTGTTAGCCATCCATATGTCTTCTTTGGAGAAATGCCTATTTAGTTCTTTGGGCCATTTTTTGATTGGGTCATTTATTTTTCTGGAATTGAGCTGTAGGAGTTGCTTGTATATTTTTGAGATTAGTTGTTTGTCAGTTGCTTCATTTGCTATTATTTTCTCCCATTCTGAAGGCTGTCTTTTCAGCTTACTTATAGTTTCCTTTGTTGTGCAGAAGCTTTTAATTTTAATTAGGTCCCATTTGTTTATTTTTGCTTTTATTTCCAATATTCTGGGAGGTGGGTCATAGAGGATCCTGCTGTGATTTATGTCGGAGAGTGTTTTGCCTATGTTCTCCTCTAAGAGTTTTATAGTTTCTGGTCTTACATTTAGATGATTAATCCATTTTGAGTTTATTTTTGTGTAGGGTGTTAGAAAGTGTTCTAGTTTAATTCTGTTACAAGTGGTTGACCAGTTTTCCCAGTACCACTTGTTAAAGAGATTGTCTTTTCTCCATTGTATATTCTTTCCTCCTTTGTCAAAGATAAGGTATCCACAGGTGTGTGGATTTATTTTGTTCCATTGATCTATATTTCTGTCTTTGTGCCAGTACAGCTTTTGAACTGTGGTGTTGGAGAAGACTCTTGAGAGTCCCTTGGACTGCAAGGAGATCCAACCAGTCCATCCTAAAGGAAATCAGTCCTGAACATTCTTTGGAAGGACTGATGCTGAAGCTGAAACTCCAAAACTTTGGCCACCTGATGGGAAGAACTGACCCATTTGAAAAGACCCTGATGCTGGGAAAGATTGAAAGGTGGGAGGAGAAGGGGCTGACAGAGGATGAGATGGTTGGATGGCATCACCGACTCGATGGACATGAGTTTGAGTAAGCTCTGGGAGTTGGTGATGGACAGGGAAGCTTGGCGTGCTGCAGTCCATGAGGTTGCAAAGAGGCAGACTCGACTGAGAGACTGAACTGAAACATTCAGTATATAGCATGAGATTGTAGCCTTATAAGGAAATGAAAGACACAACTGGGCGACTGAAGTGAACTGACTGAAGGAGATGAAGCTACCAGAGCTCTCTTGCTTGACCACCTAAGGATACTGGAAGAAGGCAACTGTCTATAAGCGAGTAAGGAGGCCTTCACCAGACATCTGATCTGCCAGTACCTTGATCTTGGACTTGCTAGCTTCCAGAATTGTGAGAAATGTTTAAGCCACCCAGTCTGTGGTATTTTGTTATTACATCTTGTATTGACTAAGATAATGGGGAAGGAAGTGGCAGGATATGGAAGTAAGAGAAAGGCACCCACCATAAAGGGTAAGGATGGTGGCTTGATGCTGCCCATACTGTTCTGCATCCTTTTTTGAGCTTTAAGTGCATAACTGTGTATTGTTCTGGGTTCCAAAGCTGAGTCCTCATCAGAGGTGAAGTTTCCTTAGCAGGTGAGCCAATGGTTTCCTTAAAGACCCAAGAAGACAATTTTAATGGTTCAATAGCACAAGGGGAAAATTGCAGAATGAAAATTTATAATAACTAGACAGAAAACCATTTTCTCTGTTTCTACTGGAAAAAATAAAACTAAAATGAAGTGTAAGTATGTTATGTATAAATTTTATTATTTTAATATAATAATTAATAACTAATTATTTCATTCATCCATTTAACAAATATTTATTATCCATTCTTCACTATGCAACAGTGATTCAGCAGAAACCAAAGAGACATGGTCTGCTCTCAGGAGTCTCCAGTGTGGTGAGGGGAGGCACAAATAACCAACAGCAAACAAATTATTACATAATAAAATGTCAGGCTGTGGTAAGTACAGAGAAAAGTGTTATTTCTGTAATGGATCGCCAAAGGGGAAACAACCTGTGATTTAAAAAAAAACAAAGATGACTTGGCCAGACTTCTGGTTTCAACTCCTTCATATAAAAGTTTGGAAGACATTATGTGGCAAAACCAATACACTATTGTAAAGTAAAATAATAATAATAATAATAAAAGAAAAAAGAAAAAGAAAAAAACAAAAAGTTTGGAAGACATCTTTCTTATCCCTACATGAAAAGGTTGAACAAACTGATGTTCAAAGATTTTAGATGACTCATCAGAGAACTCATGTTGCAAAGAAAGCTGGTGCTCTGAAGTCTGGAGAGAGACAAATCCAGGGAGAGAGTGACACAGCCAAGGTTGGCTCACCCACTGCAGGCGCAGACGGTAAGGGCGCTTAAAGGCTTCTAGCCCTCTTATCTCACATAAGGGGGAGGAGCTTAGGAGTTATACAACAACACCTGTGAACCGATCCCCTAAAAGACTGAGATTTAGTCATAAGGTTGCAGAATGTTTCTCCTCCCCACTTCTTACATCATACCAACAGTGCTCCGCTATAATAACAATGGGTTACATCTGAAAGATTAGCAAAGCACAGGCTCTCTCTGTAAGAGTATATAGGAAAGTATAAAGACCACAGGGAGAGAAAAGAGGAGGGGGGACAGTAGAGGAATTTGTGTCTGCTGCCTACAGGTGTAGTAAACTGTCAACAGGATACAATTTCTTACCAGATTAACATAAATGTCCACATTAAAGGTCTGTTTACAGTTTCTGTTACCCAGCACAACATGGCTGACTTTGAACAAAAAATTAGAAGCCACCCGGATTACAGAGGTAATCAAGTTAAAACAAGGTCATTAGAGTGGGTCCTAATCCAATATGTGTCCCTGTGAAAAGAGAAAACTTGGACACAGACACTCAGAGAAAGAAGATGATGCAAAGATGTGCAAGAGCACCATCTACAAGCCAAGAATGCCTGAGGCCACCGGATGCTAGGACAGAGGCTTGAACAGATTCTCCATAGCAACGCTCAGGAGGAACCTGCCCTACCAACACTTTGGTCTCTGACTTCCAGCCTCAGAACTTTGAGACAATATATTCCTGTTGCATAAACTGCTCAGTTTATGGTGCTTGGTTAGGTGAGCCCTCAGGAAACAAGTCTGGATTCCTGGAAAGTGGGGTCCTGCGGTAACAAATACCCTAAAACATGCAAGTGATACTGGAATGGAGCAAAAGGCAGAAGCTGACAGAGTTTTGAGCTATTTGAGGGAAAAGTCCTAGATTGCCTTGAGAAGACAGCTGGCAGAAATGTGAATGTTAAAGGTACTGCTGGTGAAGTCTCAGATGGGAATGAGGAACACATTATTGGAAGCTGGAAGAAAGGTGACCCTTGTGATGAAACGGCAGAGAACCTGGCTGATTGTGTTCTGTTGGATGGAAGGTAGAACTTGTGAGTAATGAACATGGATGCTAAGCTGAGACTTCTAAGCAAACTGGTGAAGGCACAGCTTAGTTTCTCCTTGCTACTTAATAAGAGGAAAGAGATCCATGAAACAAGCTATAGATAAGCAAAATGCAATCAGAAATTGGAAAATTCCTAGCTTATGCATATTGCAAAAAAATGAAAAAGTGTGTTCTAGAGAGCCCCACGAGTGTGACCAGACAACCATTTGCTAAAGCGACAAGGCATGTGACTTATAGATCCAATCAACTACCTAGGGAGAAACACTGCCGGCTTGTACAGAAGGGGACAGAGATGAGAGGAAATGAAGAAGGCTCTCCGACCGCTGGGTTTCAGTGGCTCAGACGATAGAGAGTGTGTCTGCAATGCGGGAGACCCAGGTTTGATCCCTGGGTCAGGAAGATCCCCTGGAGAAGGGAGTGGCTACCTACTTCAGTATTCTTGCCTGGAGAATTCTGTGGGGAGAGGTTATAGTTCATGGTCTTGCAAAGAGTTGGACACAACTGAGTGACTAGCACTTCCACTTTCACTTAGCAAAGAGGTGAGGTTTTCACCTCTGTGGGCCAAAAGGATGAAGCCAAAGAGGACTAGTCTACAGTTATAAAATCAAATGGAATTTTCTCTAATAGACTTCCCTCTTCCTTCTGATCTGCAACCCGTTTTGTCTCTCTGATTTTTCTGTTTTGGAATGGGAATTTCTGTGACTGTTCCAAGTTGTATTTTGAAAACAGCCTGTCGTCTGCTTTCGCAAGTAAGCAAATGGAGAGGAATTTGGACCCCAGATGACTTCTACTCCAACTCTTGTCTATAACTGATTTTGCGTGATTTAAATGATAAGATTTGGGACATTGAGGAGAGGATGTTTTGGTGAGATTTGAGGCTTAGAATTGATGCAGGAATGATGAACTCTTCAGGAATATTGGAGTGGGTGGATACATTTTCCATGTAAGGATTTTGGGGGTCCAGAGGGAAGATTATTATAGGTTAAATTGTGTCTCCCCAAGAAATGTTAACCCCTAGAGTCTCAGAATGTGACCTTATTTGGAAATAGGGTCTTTACAGAGACAATCATGTTAAAACAAGGTCATTAGGGTGGCCCCTAATCCAGTATTGATGGAAAGAGGAAATGTGGAAACAGAGACAGACACAGAAGCAACACGTACACACACAGAGAGTCATGTGAACATGAAGGCAGAGATCGGTGTCAAGCTCAGAAGTGATAGAGATTGCTGGCCAACCATCAGGAGCCCAGAGAGAGTCATGGAACTGATTCTCCCTCCAAGTCCAAGAAGAAACCAGCCCTGCTGACTTTGCTTTTGAACTTCCAGCCTTCATAATTATAAGAATGAATCTCTATTGTTTAAGCCACACCGGTCTAGTCTCTTTTAAGGCTTTGAAAATTATGTTCTACCTACTTATGATAACCTTCCTTCCATCCCAGCTTTACTTAGCTAAAATCCTATTTCCCTTCAGTTCTCTACTTGAGCTTCAGTTCTTCTAAGAAGCTTTCCTCAACTTCCCCAGGCTGGTTAGGTGTTTCCTAACCTCTTGTGTTCCTGCTAGCTCAGCATTCAACATACTTCATAGTAAATGTCTCTTTATCTATCTGTTTCCACCAGGGTATGAAATCCTTTAAGACAGAGCTATTTATCATTCTTCACTGTATTATGGGCATAGTTACACAGTTTCAAACACATAAAGAACCGCTCAAAACTATTTTTTGGATGGATGAATGGAAAATGACATTTAAGTCTAAGAGATGCAAACAAGTACTGAGAATTGAGCCATTAAATGACCACGATTTTTAAAAAGAGTTGGAAAATCAATGGCATTATGAATTTCAAGATCTATCAATATAGTAACAATTTCCTGAACAGCACACAGTTATATTTTCTATTATTTCCCCTACCTTGGTTGAGTCACCCCATGATTGCTTTCATTGCTCAAGTACCGCCTGCTGAATTGTCATGGCTCCATGTCTTAATAGATGGTCCTTTTTTTTTTTTTAAATTTCTTGCAAAAAGTAATAGCAGAATGACTAGTTGACAAGGAAATCAGGTCACTTAATTGATGATGTGCATAGGCACACATTCACAAAGAAATCCGATTGGCTGACAGGGTACTGGAGCTGGGTTCAGAAGGACTGAGTTGGGACTCTGGCCTTGCCACTTGCCAGCATGAGGCTTTGCTACCATCGTGAGACCGTAGGACCATGGGAAGAACACTTAACTGTGAGTCAGAAACCAGACAGGCCTTCTTACTTACTAGCTGAGTGATTCTTTGAAAATCTTTTCTAAGCTCTAAAGTGGGAGTAAAAAGCTTCTCTCCGCCTTATCTTCTTCCCAGTTCAGTTCAGTCGCTCAGTCGTGGCCAACTCTTTGTGAATCCATGGACTGCAGCACGCCAGACTTCTCTGTCCATCACCAACTCCCGGAGCTTACTCACACTCATGTCTATTCAGTCAGTGATGCCATCCAACCATCTCATCCTCTGTCAGCCCCTTCTCTTGCCTTCAATCTTTCCCAGCATCAGGGTCTTTCCTAATGAGTCAGTTCTTCACATCAAGTGGCCAAAGTATTGGGGTTTCAGCTTTAGCATCAGTCCTTCCAATGAATATTCAGGACTGATTTTCTTTAGGATTGACTGGTTTGATCTCCTTGCAGTCCAAGGGACTCTTAAGAGTCTTCTCCAACACCACAGTTCAAAAGTATCAATTCTTCCGCACTCAGCTTTCTTTATAGTCCAACTCTCACATACATACATGACTACTGGAAAAATAATAACTTTGACTAGACAGACCTTTGTCGGCAAAATAACGTCTATGCTTTTCAATATGCTGTCTAGGTTGGTCATGGAAAGGCAATGGCACCCCACTCCAGTACTCTTGCCTGGAAAATCCCATGGACGGAGGAGCCTGGAAGGCTGCAGTCCATGGGGTCTCTGAGGGTGGGACACGACTAAGCGACTTCACTTTCACTTTTCACTTTCATGCATTGGAGAAGGCAATGGCAACCCACTCCAGTGTTCTTGCCTGGAGAATCCCAGGGACGGGGGAGCCTGGTGGGCTGCCGTCTCTGGGGTCGCACAGAGTCGGATACGACTGAAGCGACTTAGCAGTAGTAGCAGCAGTAGGTTGGTCATAGCTTTTCTTCCAAGGAGCAAGCGTCTTTTAACTTAGTGGCTGCAATCACCATCTGCAGTGATTTTGGAGCCCAAGAAAATAAAGTCTCTCAGTGTTTCCATTGTTTCCCCATCTATTTGCCATGAAGGGATGGGACCAGATGCTATGATCTTAGTTTTTTGAATGTTGAGTTTTAAGCCAGCTTTTTCACATGTGTGTAGATGTGTCTAAAACACTTTTCTACCTTGGGTTCCAAAGAACACCCTTTGGGAAACATTTCCATAAATCTATCCAGAGAGAGTGTCAACCATGCAAAATGTTGTTAAATCGATATATTTTATAGACTCCTTCAAATTATCACAGATCAGGTTCTCATACTCTCGATTGAGTGACCAGTCTGTGTTAGGGACTGGACTGGGAACTTTTCAGATGACATCTTATTAATTCTTCACATATCCCTTGAGACAAGAACATTAGCCCCCTTTCAAAGTTGACAAAGTCAAATCTCAGGGAGGCTGAAGACACACACCCAGCTTGTAAATGGCAAAGCTGTGGTTTAAAGCTGTGGTTAAAGCCAGGTTTGCTTGATTCCTAAGCCAAAGGTATTTCCTACTAAGCTTCCAGAAGAACTCCAAATACTATGCTTTTTGGAGTTAGATCATTCTATGTTCACATTAAACTCTATAGCTCTCAGAAGCTCCAACTAGAAAGAAGCCAGGCATGTTTGCTAAGACTCATTCTCCTTGCTAGGCCCAGTTGTCCAGGATGTGCACACCAAGGTCAGAAAAAGAAACAAAAGCTCTACTGAGCATCTTGTCTCTCAGACTGCTGCTATTTAGACCCCAGCGAATGCCGTGTGTGCTAAGGAGGAACTCCTGTAGAGATATACTCTAGGAATTAGTGCAAAATAGGAGTACGGTCCTCACAAGGACTGAACCCCAGCTTCTAATCAACTCAATCCCTGGTTGGAGGGAGATCTTCCTCAACTGAATCACATGGCTAAGCAGAAGGAATGGGACATTATCCAAAGCCTCGAAGTATCTGATGTTTTTCACACAAAATGTCTGATGCTTTATCAAAATCCCTCAAGCATTCCAGAAAAAAAAATGAGAGTCAGTTCCTAGGCAGGTTGAGAAGAAGTCTGGGGTCTCCAGGAAGAGAAAGGGCCCTGGGGTTCTCAAAGAGGAGATAGGGGTCTGGAATTCTCAAGGAGGAGGAAAGGACAAACCTTTTTTTCCCTACATTCCTTAGTTTTAGTCACAGAAAACTTTTTTTTTTCTTTAAGCCTGGAACTGATGATTACACAGCAAACAACTCAGTTTAAACTCTGTACTAAGGATTATATAGCAACAATATATCCTGCTTGAGGACAATTTCTCCTTCCTAAAAACCTTCTGACTAATCCTGTTGTCTTAAGATGTAAATTGTGGGAATGGGTGTAGTAAGATCTTTACAACCTTGAGACTTTCTTTTGATTTATTGTAATAAACAATTTAAAAAGTATATAACTCCCTTGCTAACAATAGTGAGGGGGGCACTCTCTGCCCCCTTCTGATGTCTATGTCAGAAGCTTTCTCTGCCCCTTTTTATACTTTAATAAAACTCTGCTACACAAAAGCTCTTTAGTGATCAAGCCTGGTCCCTGGTCCTGAGGCTAAATCTTCTTCTTCAGAGATCACAAATCCAACACCGTTCACTGTAACAATCAAAACTATCACCGTTCACTATCAAAAGCAAGTCACTAGAAATCCAGAAAACAAATAAATAATAGTAAGAAACCCACAGCAGATTCACATATTAACAGATATGAATATTAAAATAACAGTGATTAATATTGTCAAGGACCCAGGGATTGAACCCCCGTCTCCTGCATTCCAGGCAGACGCTTTAACCTCTAAGCCACCATGGAAGCCCAAACATAAGACAAGCTTCTGATTTTCACCAGATGCCTGAAATTTATACAAAATGGAAATTCCTGAAGTGCAAAAAATTACATTAAAATTAATAAGTTAGTAGATTCATTACCAGCAGATTAGATACAGCTGAGGAAAGGATTAGTGATTAAGAAGACAAGTCAATAGAAAATATCTGGATTGAAGCATGGAGAGAAAAAAGCATGGGAAAAACAGAAAAGGATGTAGAAGTTATATGAGATACGATGAAAGAAATAAATGCATAAATACACTGGAAGACCAGAAGGAAAAGAGAGAGCACGGTGCAAAGGCCATAGTAAAAAGATAATAGCCAAGAATTTTCAAAAGTAATGAAAGCTATAGGTTCAAGAAGCTCTCTCAACCCTAAGCAAAATAAATGTGAACAGTATAAAATGAATAGTGCTTTGCGTGTTATAGAATTAAGTATTATACATTTCTATAGATAGTCTGCAATTTTCCTTTTTACTTAATGTAAATCATTATAACTGTATTTATTTTTTCACTTATAAAAATTACCCTATTGTATAAATGGTACACTAACCCATTCTAGTACTGAAAGACATTAGGTTGTTTCTAATGCTTTGCTCTTCCACATCTGATGCTCCCTGCATTCTCGTGTACATACATAGAACTGATCTGAAGTAGCAATCTCCAAAGCAGGGCACATACATCCCAATGAGAGTGAAGGGACAATCCACGTGGAAATCTGTTGCATTTCTTAAAGACATCCTTTAAAACTTTCTACTTTTATATGTATTTAGTAATATTTGGGCTGCCGTCCATGAGGTCGCACAGAGTCAGACACGACTGAAGTGACTTAGCAGCAGCAGCAGTAATATCTGTATGAGAAAAAGTAATATGTGTACATGATTTATGAATAAAAATACATACTATGAGTGTATGCTTTAAAATTTTTTAATTAAGAAAAGAACTGCTGAGGATCATGATTATAAAATCTGGAAACCTCTACTCTTTAGAATATGACTTAATCACTAAGTCAGGTCTGACTTGTGCGACCCCATGGACTGTAGCCCGCCAGGCTCCTCTGTCCATGGGATTTTCCAGGCAAGAATACTGGAGTGGGCTGCCATTTCCTTCTCCAAGAATATGACTAGAGGTGGAATTTCTGAGTGTACCCACATTTGACTTTATTAAATACTACCACATGGCTCTCCCAGGTGGTTGTACTGATCAATCTCACCAACCATGCATACGGGGGTTATATTTGTTGGTAATCACCTGAATTGCAGGGATTCTAAGTATATAAGGGCTTAACTCCCAAATCAATTACTACTGTTCAGAAATAACATAGTCTGAAGCTGTGTCATCAACATACTACAAACAAAAAATCTTCATATGTGCATTTTAACACATAAAATGTAAAGTACCAGATCCCAATGGCACAGATCAAATTCTAAAAAGAATTAGCCTTATTATTTTTTGAAGTGTATTTAAATTTTTGAGAAGCACCTTTTCTTTCAAAATCCCCCAGCATATTGAAAATACCTCTAAGTGCATTTATCCTTATTCTCTGAAAACTCTGAAATATTGTGCACAAAGCAGTAGCTGTCATATCAGGATATTTCAGTGATGTGATAATTTGTGTTTAAAATTCCCCAGGACCCAGTGAAAAAGTCATGAACATCTAAAGTCAGATAAAGAAAAGGAAGCAAGCAATTTCAAAGCCCCACAAGTCATGACTGTCAAAGTTCTACGAGGACCTCCACAAGGGGTTCGTACAGGAGGGGGTGTGCAGTAAGCAAAGCCCATGGTTCCTGATTGACAGAAAACTCAGTGCCTAGATGACTGTCACTTAGTTAGCTTGGCATTTAGGCATTAGTTGTAGTATACAAAATGCTTGTGAGTGAAAGTCGTGTCCGACTCTTTGCGACCCCATGGACTATACAGTATACTATACAGTATACTATTCAGTCCATGGAATTCTCCAAGCCAGAATAAACTGAAGTGGGTAGCCTTTTCCTTCTCCAGGGGATCTTCTCAAGGATCTTCTCCAGGGGGTCTTCTCAAGGATCTTCTCAGGGATCGAACCCAGGTCTCCCACATTGCAGGCAGATTCTTTACCAACTGAGTTATCAAGGCTTGGGTAGTTTAAATGCTCATCTGAACTCTGACTATACCATGCAAAGAACGTTTATATAACTAACGTTAATTGACCACCTACCATGTCCCAGGAAACAGCTTGGATGCTGTAAGTGACCATGCCATCAACAAGGCTGGCAAACGTTTATCCTGCTCTAGACTCTTTCTGAAATGCATTTCGAACAATCTTACGCTCTCTATATGTCACTGATACAACAATCATCTTTATCTCATGGATGAGAAATCTGAAAGCAAAGCCAGTTTGAGTCACATAGCTCTGTGTGCTGGGGCTGGCATATGAGCCAGCACCTGCTGGACCCCAGGGCTCTGAGCTATGAAGGTCTATGGAGTCTGAGGATGGCATGCACACACACAGCTCCTACTGCACAGAAGTGGCAATCTAACAGGAGAGTCACACACAGAAACACAAGAAAGACGGTAACGTGCAAGTGAGTGAAGTGGCTGAGGGTGGGTACAAAAGGTTGTGAAGAGATGGGGCCTTTGACCTGGGTCTTGAAAGATGAGTGGAGTTTGTGGGATGGAGGGGAGAGGAAAGGGCACCTTGCGCATTGCAGTGCAAAGACAGGAGGGTGAAAGGGTATTCGCTCGGGGCGGCGGGGCGGGGGGGGGAGTGCAGTTCTATTGAAAAGAAGATAGTGTAAGACCAGTAATAGGTAAAAAGAGTGGTTCTAGAAACGTCAGCAGGACCTGTTCATGTCAAACTAAAAAACTCCAACTTTTTACACTTAGTCATAGAGAGACATTAGTAAGTTTCAAAACAGGAGTGAGACATGGTTAGTGCTGGAGTTTACAAACACTGCTTTAATCTACACCCAGATTTCCCAGAATCCCTGCCCTGCTTCCTGGGGAGACATCAAAGAATACCTTATAGAAGTCCTGACACTAGGAAGGCCCAGGTTCAAGACAATGCTAAGATCAAAAGCCCTAGAGATTTTGAACAGAAATTTTTAAGACTCAGAGAAATAGAAGGAGGTCCCTGAGAAGACTCCTCCAATTCCCAGCCCTGTAAACCTGCCCCACTTTTGTACATGGCTGCCGGCAGAATGCCTAGCTGAGGGGAGGTCGGAATTCTTCAGTCACCTAGGGCATAAGTACAGAAAGCCTAGAGGATCCAAACTCAGCCTGCACTGAAGTCACAGGACTAATTTTAGGGACCTCAAACTTGAGACCAGCCCTTTGATTGACTGCACAGGTCTTATCCCATGAGTGCGCTTGCTGCATAAGACAGGCCTGAAAGATAATTCTTCTGGGGAAAGGGAAATTTTTAGATTTCTCATAAACAACTCACTTTTGTAAGGAGAAATGAGGAGCTAAAATTAAACCGCCTCAATTATTTGGCTTCGAAACCGACTTATGAAACTCACAGAGGAAAACGTTGTGCAAATTTATCAGAAGCCTTGGGAAAGAGTCACTGCACATCTCCACAGGCTGCGGCATCTCGGGCAGATCCTGCTGGCCTGCGGCCCCAGGGCTGAGCAGCTGCGCCCAGGAGCAGAGGCCTTGAGGCAAGGTGGCCAAAGGAAATAAGCTGGAAATTGACTCCTGAAGAAGAGGCCTTCTCTGTGTTCTTCCAGCGGGTGATGCGCTCTCCTCCTATCAAGATCCAGCTTTGCCTCTTTGTAGGCATGCTGACCTTTCTCCCCCCTCACCGTCCTGCATTTCCCTTCTGCTCAGACGTCATCGGGCACACCAGAGAAACCATTAACAAGGAACCCGCCTCACACGAGGAGATAAATGCAAGGATTCACCACAGCCCTGGTTGTAATATTCCAAAATTGGAAGCAATCTAAATGTCCATCAACAGGAGAAAACACACAAGGATGGAACATTACACACACATTAAAAAGAGGGGTGTCGGAGACTCCCCTGGGTGGACCAGTGGCTAAGACACTGCACGCCCAGTGCAGGGGGGCTCAGGCTCGAACTCTGGCCAGGGAACTAGACCCCATGTGCTGCAATGAAAGACTCTCACGCTGCAATGAAGATCAAAGATCCCACGTGCTGTAGCCAAGACCTGGTGTAGCCAAATAAATACTCAAAAATTATAAATATTTTAGAAAGGAAGAGAGTCAAATATCAAAACCAGAATGCTGAATTAGAGTAAGTCACAAAAATGAATCCTGGAGTTTGCTACTGTCTATTTAATACTCTGTGTTATTAATGAGTTCCTATCAATGGAACAAAAATGCAAACTCATGCAAGGGGAAGTGTGTATGTTTACTTCAGTTTAGAAGTTATCTCTGAGTTCAGTTCAGTTCAGTTCAGTCGCTCAGTCGTGTCCGACTCTTTGCAACCCCATGAATCGCAGCACGCCAGGCCTCCCTGTTTATCACCATCTCCTGGAGTTCACCCAGACTCACGTCCATCGAGTCAGTGATGTCATCCAGCCATCTCATCCTCTGTCATCCCCTTCTCCTCCTGCCCCCAATCCCTCCCAGCATCACAGTCTTTTCCAATGAGTCAACTCTTCGCATGAGGTGGCCAAAGTACTGGAGCTTCAGCTTTAGCATCATTCCTTCCAAAGAAATCCCAGGGCTGATCTCCTTCAGAATGGACTGGTTGGATCTCCTTGCAGTCCAAGGGACTCTCAAGAGTCTTCTCCAACGCCACAGTTCAAAAGCATCAATTCTTCGGCACTCAGCCTCTTCACAGTCCAACTCTCACATCCATACATGACCACAGGAAAAACCATAGCCTTGACTAGACGGACCTTAGTCAGCAAAGTAATGTCTCTGAAGGGGAAAGTAAATGGGGTCAGGGAGGGGCATTAAGGAACTTCAACGCTATCTGTGATGTTTTATTTGTAAAAAAATTATTGAGAGATCTGAAACGAAGAGGGAGATGTTCAAATTTACCATGCCAAGTGGTGAGTCCACAAACGTTTATTACATTGGTCTCTGTACTTCTGTTAATGTAAGCAATATTTCACAAAAGTTGTTTTTAAAAAGAAGCAGCTGGGTCTCTTTTTCCTGCTAAGGATCAGAGGTTAGGCCTTGTGTATGAATTAGGTTCAGAAGGGCTTATTGGCCTGACTCAGCAGGAAGCCTGGATAGTCCCTGCAGCTCCAGCAGCTCAGGACTTCAGACTCTGGGCTGACCTCCCAGCCATTCTCTTGGTTACAGGAGTGGCTGTGGCACCTTGGTACACAGCCTCCCACGCCAAGGGCCCAGCCACACGTAGGAAAGACAGCCTCCAGCCATGTGCTCTTTACATTCGGCAACAAAATATTTCCTAGAATCCTCCAGCAGACCTCTCCTTGGCTGCAACTCGATCACATGATCACGCCTCCTTCCAAGGAGGCTGGGGAATCAAGGATCTGAAAGTTGGACCATAGGGCAAAGGGCTCTCTAAGAGGACGAAAGAGGGAAACACTAGATTTGGGTAGGCAACCAAGAGGGATACCCACATCAAGACGGTGGGCTGGTGAAGCGCTGAGAGCCTTGAGAAGCAGGTTCTGGTGGTGTCAGTGGAAGGGGGCATCGCAGTCAGTGGTTTCCAGGGGAAAAACTGGGCTAATAGTCATGTGTGGTAGAACAGAAAAATAATGGTCATGGGCTGTGCAGTTTCAAAGACTAATGTCTTAAAAACAAACAAACAAAAAAGAAACCTAAGTGTTGGCAACTCTTGTGCCAAGGGAAATAATTAACAGAAAAGGAAGGAAAAAAAGTACCATCTATTCTATTCTTACATCATTTCTATAAAACGAAAGAGTATGTTTACAGGAACAAACTAGGAAGAACACAATAAAAAAATAAAGGCATGTTCTTCCCACAGAATGGGGCTTATGGAAGAGTCACTTACAGACCCCTTTTCACTCTGTTCTGCGGGGTGAAAGTTTTGCACTTGTCTGTGAGTGTTGGATTGTTAGTGGTCTGGTAATATGGGAGCAAAGCTTTGGGTGGAAGCAGCAGCAGAGAGAGATTCTGGAAAGGCAAACTGGGCCAAGGCTGTGAAGCGCCTTGAAGCCAAGCCAAGAGATTGAGACCCAGCTCAAAAGTGATATTTTCTACGAAGTTTTTTCTGTCACCGTTCCCCTCCCCCCAACCCCATTTGCCAGCCTCTAGGACCAACAGATTCTTGTCTCAGGCTCTTTCTGACATAGCCTAGATTTCAGTTGAGTGGCACTGCTCTGCTTGTTGATTCATCCACCTCCCTCTTTTCAACTGGAGTTCCTGGAAAGCCAGAATGACGTCCTAACCTTTTCTGTATCACCAGCATCCCAGCCCAGCAGCCCAGTAGGTAGGATAGCTGATGAATGAATGAATTAATCAATATATGAAAACAAACAAGTAAAGGGACTGGATTAGGCTTAGGGTTTCAAAGGATGGGCTAAACATTAGGAGGGAGGCTGTTCTAAGTTGCTTCAGTTGTGTCTGACCCTTTGTGACCCTGTGGAACCTATGCAGCCTCCAGGCTCCTCTGTCCATGGGATTGTCCAGGCAAGAACACTAAAGTGGGTTGCCATGCCCTCCTCCAGGGGATCTTCCTGACTCAGGGGTCGAACCTGTGTCCTGGCAGGCTGGTTCTTTACCACTAGCACCATCTGGGAAGCCCTAGGAGGGAGTTTAAAGGTGCCCAAGTTTGACTTCCAAACCTGTTCCTGCCTAACTGTGACTTTGAGCAAATCATTTAATGTCTGTGCCTCAGTTTCCTTGCCTATACAATGGGAATTAATATGCCATTCACAAGGCATATTATTAACAGAATTAAATGCACTCATATAAGTAAATCAAATCAACTTGGCATAATAATCTCAGCCTATATTTTTATTAGTAGTAGTATCTTAATTTCAATTCTGAGGAAAACTTAGGCAGAACTCAGTTTATCAAACTTCCACAGCTGAAACCCAGCTCCTTCAGCTCCAAATCACTATGGATGAAATGTCTTTCTTTACCTCTCTACCTAGAATCTTCAGAAGTGTGATTTCCAGAGTGTTCCTAAAGATCAGTAAAAGGATTACAAGTCTTTACAGAAAACTGCTACCAGATTTGCTTTGCGTCAACCAAGTGCCAAGGACTTATGAATTCCTGTAAGCCTGTTTATCACCATGGCTGGTATTTATTGAGCAATTACTATGTATGAGATCAGAGGTCAGCATACTACAGTTTATGAGCCAAACCTGTTTTTGTAGGGCTAGTGAATTAAGAATGGTGTTTACATCTTAAGTAGTTTTAAAAAGTCAAAAGAAGCATAATATTTTATGCACAATAAAATTATATGAAATTTAGTTTTCCGTGTTCATTAATGAGTTTTACTGGAATACAGCCATACCCATTCTCTGCCCACTGCCAATGGCTGCTTTAGCGTCCGAAAGTTTAAAAGACTTAGCACTTCCCTGCTGGCTCAGTCTGTAAAGCGTCTGCCTGCAATGCGGGAGACCCGGATTCAACCCCTGGGTCGGGAAGATCTCCTGGAGAGAGAAATGGCACCCCACTCCAGTACTCTTGCCTGGAAAGTCCCATGGATGGAGGATCCTGGTGAGCTGCAGTCCACGGGGTCGCGAAGAGTCAGACAAGACTGAGCAGCTTTGTTTAGCTGCTCTTTCATTGTAGCAGCTTGCTGACCGCTGTGATGGATGCTGTGGTCAGAACTTTACCTGGATAACTCAGTCTTTATATCCATATGGTGGAGGTGTGCAGCCCTCATTTGCCATTAGGAAGCAGATGCTTAAAGGGGGCAAGCAACTTCCAATAGGTCACATAACAGTAGGTACTAGAGTCAGGACTGTGAGAGCTGGGACACTCACAAAGAAGTGAGTGGCAATTTCCTCCTTCGGTTGAATTTTTCCCGAGATTCATCAGCCTTTTTTCACTCTCTTCAAGAAAATAAATGGCTCTAACTATTAGAAGGACCTAAATTAAGTGAAGAAGGAAGGATGCTTTTTCAAGAGTTTAGTAACGTAGGTGGAGGGTGGTGGGTGGCAAGCTCGGGGCCTGACACGTCCAGATGGGTGATTGGGAGAGGAGGTGGGGTGGTCAGAGTCAGAGGAGGGTGGTAATGATTGGACAGCCCTACCCTACTCCAAGTGATAAGGATCTCCCTGCTTAAGACATGCACCTGAGAGCACTCTGAGGCCAAGGAGCTGGGCGGAAAGGCAGAAACCCACCCTATTAACAGGAGTTTGAGAAATGTTGGCAAGAAGGCCAGGTCAGGGATGATTAAGGTAATTTCTGCCCAGGTTCTTTCTTCCTTCTTGGATCTCTTGACTTCTGTTGCAAAGCTGTGTTGTTCCCGTATTCCACAATTTCTGCCCCTCAACTGGCCGGTCTCAGGGTCTGACATAGGTCACACAAGTCAGACACAAGGATTTGGAAGCACTTCTGCCTGATATGAGGGAGATCCTTCCAGAAGACAACTTTATTTTATAGAGTATAAAAATGGGAGTGAATTTGACTGAGCCTGTGTGCACCCTGTTAGGAATTTTCTGTAGGCTATTCCACTAAGCCACGTCAACCTATCAAATAGAGCAATGGAACAGAAATGGCCTATATTCCCTTGGTATTCTCCCCTCTTCTTTCTTAGCAACAGGACTTCAGTTTTACCTGGGTGCATAGCTGTCTAAATAAAGACTGCATTCCTTAGAATCCCTTGTTGCCAAGTGGGACCACGTGACAAATTCTGCCCAAAGATCTGCAAGCCCAAGAGTTATATATGACTTCCAGGAAGCACCCTTTAAAGAGAAGGAGAGAATTCCACTATAGTCCTCACTATATATGTCATGCTAGGACATGACAATTGGTGCTTGGTAGTCATTTTGGGCCATGAGGTGAACGCTACCTGCTGATAGCCTCAGAGTAGCAGGAGGGAAGGGCCAATATCCCTGAAGACTGTGAAACTATCTTACCAGTCCTGAACTGACTACATGAGAGAGAAATAAACTTTAATCTTGTTTAAGCCGACCCTTAGGCGATCCCATGTAGCCAAATCAAATGCTAACATAATAATATAGAAACAGAGGTTCACAGAGGTTCATAGAGGTCAGTGAGGTACTCAAGGTTACATAGGTACTAAGTGGCAGAACCAGCATTTATACATAGGATTGCCTGATATCAAGCTTGTTCCTCTTTTAATAATAATGACAACTCAATGACATCCACTATTCACTGAGTCTCTACCATGTGCCAGGCAATGAGTATCTTCACCCAAACTGGGTCTGAACTGAAGCTCTATCACAAGCTCAATGAATAAGCTAAGGAAAGTTATGTAACTTCTGAGTTTCAGATTTCCCATCTGTAAATGAGCTCAAATACATGGTTTTGGGGAAATTAAATGAGATCATGGATGTGAAGTATGGGGCATGTTGCCTGGCACAGAATAGGTTCCTTATAGATAACTTCTTTATTTCTAGATTCTCAGTGCCCTTTCATAGGTTGCACATATAGTAGGCACCCAGGTAATCCCCACAGTTGCAAGCCAATAACTACTAGCTGCTCTTGCAAGAAAAAGACAGAGACAAGTGAACTGATTCAGTCAGGGAACATTTACTGGGCGCCTGGTAAGTGCAGTCAGACACAGGCTGTGGTGAGAGCGGTGGGGGTCAGCACTGTTATGGGGGAGCATGGGGTAAGGTTCAAGAAGCCAGGATTGTGTCTCCCTGACCAAAGCAGAACAGGGCTCAGAGGGTGCATACATGCGGCCCAAGGAACCACAGAGGAAAAGCCTGATGTCGTGAGACAGCACTCAGGCCGCCAATGTTTAACAGAAGCTGTTAAACTAGCTTCTGCAGGCTGGTTTTGGTGATTGGATGTTCTAGGAGAAGTGGGATTTTGGCAAGCCCAGAATAAGGGAAAGGTTTTGATAGGCACCATGGTAAGGGGTGGGTTCCAGGGAAGAAGCTAGGTTACTCTGACTTCCTGGGTGCCAACCGGTGGAAAAGAATGGAAATCACTTCATGCCCTTAACCAATAAAATCCACCCACCTGGAGTTTATTCTAAATATTCTGATGGCACATTAGAACTGGCATTGAAAGACGGTAGGAAAAACACAGAATTTACAGTCCAAACACTCATATTCTAAGCTTCAGTCAGTCAGTTCAGTCGCTCAGTCATGTCTGACTCTTAGGCGATCCCATGGACTGCAGCACGCCAGGCCTCCCTGTCCATCACCAACAACACCCGGAGCTTGATCAAACTCATATCCATTGAGTTGGTGATGCCATCCAACCATCTCATCCTCTGTTGTCCCCTTCTCCTCCTGCCTTCAATCTATACCAGCATCAGGGTCTTTTCAAATGAGTCAGTTCTTCGCATCAGGTGGCCGAAGTATTGGAGTTTCAGCTCAACATCAGTCATTCCAATGAATATTAGGACTGATTTCCTTTAGGATAGACTGGTTGGATCTGCTTGCAGTCCAAAGGACTCTCGAATCTACTCCAACACCACAATTCAAAAGTATCAATTCTTCCACACTCAGCTTTATAGTCCAACTCTCACATCCATACATGACTACTGGAAAAACCATAGCCTTGACTAGACGGACCTTTGTTGGCAAAGTAATCTCTCTGCTGTTTAATATGCTGTCTAGGTTGATCATAACTTTCCCTCCAAGAAGCAAGTGTCTTTTAATTTCAGTCACCACCTGCAGTGATTTTGGAGGCCCCCCAAATAAACTCTCACTGTTTCCAATGTTTCCCAATCTATTTGCCATGAAGTGATGGGAACAGATGCCATGATCTTAGTTTTCTGAATGCTGAGTTTTAGGCCAACATTTTTGCTCTCCTCTTTCACTTTCATCAAGAGGTTCTTTAGCTCTTCTTTGCTTTTTGCCATAAGGGTGGTGTCATCTGCATATCTGACGTTATTGATAATTCTCCCTACTATCTTGATTCCAGCTTGTGTTTCATCCAGCCTGGCATTTCACATGATGTATTCGGCATATAAGTTAAATAAGCAGGGTGACAATATACAGCCTTGATGTACTCCATTCCTGATTTGCAACCAGTCTGTTATTCCATCTCCAGTTCTAACTGTTGCTTCTTGACCTGCATACAGATTTCTCAGGAGGCAGGTAAGGTGGTCTGGTATTCCCATCTCCTTCAGAATTTTCCACAGTTTGTTGTGATCCACACAGTCAAAGGCTTTGGCATAGTCAAAAAAGCAGATGTAGAAGTTTTTCTGGAACTCTCTTGCTTTTTCAGTGATCCAGTGGATGTTGACAATTTGATCTCTGGTTCCTCTGTTTTTCCTAAGTCCAGCTTGAACATGTGGAAGTTCATGGTTCACATACTGTTGAAGCCTGCCTTGAAGAATTTTGAGCATTACTTTGCTAGTGTGTGAGATGAGTGAAATTGTGCAGTAGTTTGAACATTCTTTGTTCAAATCAAGGTAAATTGGAAGTGATCAAACAGAAGATGGCAAGAGTGAACATAGACATTCTAGGAATCAGAGAACTAAAGTGCACTGGAATGAGTGAAGTTAGCTCAGATGACCATTATATCTACTACTACAGGTAAGAATCCCTTAGAAGAAATGGAGGAGCCATCATAGTCAATGACAGAGTCCAAAATGCAGTACTTGGATGCAATCTCAAAAACGACAGAATGATCTCTGTTTGTTTCCAAGGCAAACCATTCAATATCATGGTAATCCAAGTCTATGCCCCAACCAGTAACACTGAAGAAGCTGAAGTTGAATGGTTCTATGAAGACCTCCAAGACCTTTTAGAACTAACACCCCAAAAAGATGTCCTTTTCATTATAGGGGACTGGAATGCAAAGCAGGAAGTCAAGAAACACCTGGAGTAATAGGTAAATTTGGCCTTGGAATGCGGAATGAAGCAGGGCAAAAGCTAATAGAGTTTTGCCAAGAGAACACACTGGTCATAGCAAACACCCTCTTCCAACAACACAAGAGAAGACTCTACACATGGACATCACCAGATGGTCAATACTGAAATCAGATTGATTATATTCTTTGCAGCCAAAGATGGAGAAGCTCTCTACAGTCAGCAAAAAGAGACCAGGAGCTGACTGTGGCTCAGATCATGAACTCCTTATTACCAAATTCAGACTTAAATTGAAGAAAGTAGGGAAAACCACTAGACCATTTAGGTATGACCTATATCAAATCCTTTACGATTTACAGTGGAAGTGAGAAATAGATTGTAAGGACTAGATCTGATAGACAGAGTGCCTGATGAGCTATGGACAGAGGTTCGTGACATCATACAGGACACAAGGATCAAGACCATTCCCAAGAAAAAGGAATGCAAAAAAGCAAAATGGCTGTCTGAGGAGGCCTTACAAATAGCTGTGAAAGGAAGAGAAGTGAAAAACAAAGGAGAAAAGGAAAGATATACCCATTTGAATGCAGAGTTGCAAAGAATAGCAAGGAGAGATAAGAAAGCCTTCCTCAGTGATCAGTGCAAAGAAATAGAGGAAAGCTATAGAATGGGAAAGACTATAGATGTTTTCAAGAAAATTAGAGATGCCAGGGAACATTTCATGCAAAGATGGGTGCAATAAAGGACAGAAATGGTATGGACCTAACAGAAGCAGAAAATATGAAGAACAGGTGGCAAGAATACATAGAAAACTGTAAGAAAAAGAACTTCACAAAGCAAATAATCACAATGGTGTGATCACTCACCTATAGTCAGACATCCTAGAATGTGAAGTCAAGTGGACTCTAAGAAGCATCACTACAAACAAAGCTAGTGGAGGTGATGGAATTCCAGTTGAGCTATTTCAAACCCTGAAGATGATGCTGTGAAAGTGCTGCACTCAATATGCCAGCAAATTTGGAAAACTCAGAAGTGGCCACAGGACTGGAAAAGGTCAGTTTTCATTCCAATCCCTAAGAAAGGAAATGCCAAAGAATGCTCAAACTACTGCACAGTTGCACTCATCTCACACACTAGTAAAGTAATGCTCAAAATTCTCCAAGCCAGGCTTCAGCAATATGTGAACCATGAATTTCCAGAAGTTCAAATTGGTTTTAGAAAAGGCAGAGGAACCAGAGATCAAATTGCCAATATCAGCTGGATCATCGAAAAAGCAAGAGAATTCCAGGAAAACATCTATTTCTGCTTTATTGACTATGCCAAAGCCTTTGACTGTGGGGATCACAATAAACTGGAAAATTCTGAAAGAGATGGGAATACCAGATCACCTGACTTGCCTCTTGAGAAATCTGTATGCAGGTCAGGAAGCAAGAGTTAGAACTGGACATAGAACAACAGACTGGAAAACAACATGGAAAAGGAGTCCGTCAAGGCTGTATATTGTCACCCTTCTTGTTTAACTTATATACAGAGTACATCCTGAGAAACGCTAGGCTGGAAGAAGCACAAGCTGGAATCAAGATTGCCAGGAGAAATATCAATAACCTCAGATATGCAGATGACACCACCCTTATGGCAGAAAGTGAAGAAGAGCTAAAGGGCGTCTTAATGTAAGTGAAGGAGGAGAGTGGAAAAGTTGGCTTAAAACTCAGCATTCAGAAAACTAAGATCATGGCATCTGCTCCCATCACTTCATGGCAAATAGATGGGGGAAACAATGGAAACAGTGGCTGACTTTAGTGTTGGGGGCTCCAAAATCACTACAGATCGTGACTGCAGCCATGAAATAAAAAGATGCTTACTCTTTGGAAGAAAAGTTATGACCAACCTAGACAGTATATTAAAAAGCAGAGACATTACTTTGCTAACAAATGTCCATCGAGTCAAGGCTTTGGTTTTTCCAGTAGTCATGTATGGATGTGAGAACTGGACTATAAAGAAAGCTGAGTGCAGAAGAATTGATGCTTTTGAACTGTGGTGTTGGAGAAGACTCTTGAGAGTCCCTTGGACTGCAAGGAGATCCAAGCAGTCCATCCTAAAGGAGATCAGTCCTGGGTGTTCATTGGAAGGACTGATGTTGAAGCTGAAACTCCAATACTTTGGCCACCTGATGTGAAGAGCTGACTCATTTGAAAAGACCCTGATGCTGGGAAAGATTGAAGGTGGGAAGAAAAGGTGACAACTGAGGATGAGATGGTTGGATGGCATCAGCTATTCAATGGACATGAGTCTGAGGGTTGGTGATGGACAAGGAGGCCTGGCGTGCTGAGGTCCATGTGTTGCAAAGAGTCAGACATGACTGAGGGACTGAACTAAACTGAACTGAGCAGCAAAAGACTACCATCAGACTGACCTCTCTGCGCTTCTGTTTCCTCCTCTGAAAACTGTAAAGGTGTCTGGAAGATGACATGATGGCACAGAAAACATTAAAAACAGCACCTTCACAAATGGCAGATGCCACTTTCATCATCACCATCATCATTAATAAGAGTGTTTCCCAACACCTGGGCTCCAAACTATTAGGCTTAGATTACTCAGCCCCTTCAAAGAGACAGAAGATCCAGAAGGTATTGACGCACACTAGGCAATCCTTCCCACAATAGCAGTGCTTTTGCTTCAACTCTCTTTACACCCACGCATCCTGGAAGGCTGCTGCAGAAAGCTGCACAGGTCTCTTGGGGTGTTCAAGCAAAGCCTGGGCCTTGTCTCCTGGGTCTACTCTCAGCCTGCCTCACAGGTGCAACCAGAGCAAAGAAGAGCCAGGACAGGCCAGGAGACCCCCCTTTAGCAGGTGGCTCATGCCTAAGAGAGCTGTTTGTTAAACATTGAAAGGGGGCCTGTCTATAATAAGTAAGCCATTCAAGACTCCATCTAGAAAACTCTCACTTCCCTCTTTCATGTGTTTTGGCTTTATATGATTGCCAGAGCGGGAACAGGTTTCCAGTGAGAATAAAGATTATCAGAAGATGAGGGGCTCATGGGGAAACCGCCAGGTCTACTCCCATGCGATGTGCTTTTCCCATATCCAAGGGCACTTTTTTATCCTTAATAATTTCAGGGGCTGGAACGAATTTCAATGCACACCTAAAATAGCAGTAACTTCTCTCAGGCCTGACCAACGCACTGTGTAAAATTGCTTTGGGGCTTTTATTTTTTAATTAATTTATTTATTTTTGGCTTTATTTCCTTGGGCTCCAGAATCACTGTGGATGGAGACTGACGTCATGAAATTAAAAGTCACTTGCTCCTTGGAAGAAAAACTATGATAAATCTAGACAGCGTATTAAAAAGCAAAGACATCATTCTGCTGGAAAAGGCCCATCTAGTCAAAGCTATGGTTTTTCCAGTGGTCATGTATGGATGTGAGAATTTGACCATAAAGAAGGCTGAGTGCTGAAGAATTGATGCTTTTGAACTGAGGTATTGGAGAAGACTCTTGAGAGTCCCTTGGACTGCAAGGAGATCCAACCAGTCCATCCTAAAGGAAATCAGTCCTCAATTTTCATTGGAAGGACTGATGCTGAAGTCCAATACTTTGGCCACCTGATGTGAAGAGCTGACTCATTGGAAAAGACCCTGATGCTGGGAAAGATTGAGGGCAGGAGGAGAAGGGGATGACAGAAAATGAGATGGTTGGATGGTATCACCTATTTGATGGACGTGAGCCTGAGCAGACCCCGGGAGAGAGGGAAGCCTGCAGTTCATGGGGTTGCATGATTGAGCAACTGAACAACAACAAATTTTTGGCTGTGCTGGGTCTTTGCTATCAAAAGCAGACTTTCTCTAGTTGTGGCGATCAGGGGCTGCTCTCTAGCTGTGGTGCGGGGGTGTCCCATCACAGACCTTTCTTGTTGTGGAGCACGGGCTCTACGACACGTGTGCTCCGTAGTTGTGATGCCTGGGCTAGCTGCCCTGTGGCATGTGAAATCCTCTGGACCAGAGGACCAATGTGTCCCCCACATTGGCAGAGAGATTCTCAACCACTGGACCACAAGGGAAGTCTGCTTTGGGGCTTTAATAAATCTAGTAGTTGTATGGATGTAGTCTACATATAATACATGTAAACTGTGGGTTGGAGTCCACATGTGCCCAACATTTAAATGGGTGGGAAGAAGAAGAAAGGATAAAAACAAAAAAATGGTCAGAGAATCTATTATGTGTTAGGGATTTTATTCATATTCTCATTTAATTCTCAGAGATTCCCCTGAAATGGTTATTAGTAAATGCATTTCACACTTAATAATAATGACAACAGTCATGTAATAATAGAATTATTGGATCACCGCTGTCCTTTATTGAACCCTTGTTATGTGTCAGACAGATTTCTAAAAGCTTTACGTACATTCTCTCATTTAATCCTCACAAGAACTCTGGATCCTAGGTCTATCTCTATTTCCAGATTAAAGATTTGGAGACACGCAGGTACTATGTGGAAAAACAGAAGTTCAAGTGCACACTCTTAGCCAATACACGGCAGGCTGAAAGCAAGGAAGTCAGGTGATCAGGGACTTCATCCAGGACACACAGGTAGTAAGTGGTTCACCAGAGACTAGAAGCCAGGTTTGCCTGATGGCAAAGGCCACGTTCCTTCCTGCAGCACAGGGCATTCTGAGAGGCTCAGGGGCCCAATACTACCTCCCTTGGAGCCTCAGAACAGCTCCAAAATCTAGAAGAACAAGAAGATGACGGTTGTTGATAAGTTCCCTCTGGCCCGGTCCCAGTTTGGAAACGGGCCCTAGTGGTGAATTTGGGCTTCACTCCAGATGGCACAGGAAGCCACTTGGAAGAGCATGAGTCAGAAAGTGACATGTTCTTGAGTGACGTTTTTAAAAAGCACTCAGGACACTTTGCAGGGAACAGACTGCCAGAGTGGCAGCAGAGTTGTTAATTACCTAAGGCAGGTTTCTAATCACTCAGAGATGATTCCATGTAAGAAAATTAAAACTATACTCTGATGCAACTTAAGTCACCCTGAGCACTGTCTCCACCCTGGTATGGTTTTCACATCCTGGAGAAAGAAGGCCTGTTTTCAGTGGACTGATGGCACTCACCCTCAAGCAGTGCCAAAGGGCTGATGAAAACAGGGGACCATTCTGTGTGATGGTGAATAAGCAAATCAAGGGTCAGGGAGAATGATGCCCTCAGCCAGCTCTAACCCAGACTAGAAAAGTCTGCAGTGATTTGTTCGAGAGGGGCTGGACACCCAGAACAGCCCAGACCACTCCTCTCAGGTCCCAGAGATTCTAAAAGCTTGCCGAGAGTGAGGAGCCCAGAAGGACAGGCCAGTCGATGAGAAAGATGATGGACTTTCCAGAGCACTAACTTTTCTTGATGTTAACTGTGTGTCAGCCATGGTTCTGAGCACCTGGCATGCATTCATTTATTTAAATTCGAGCTTCTTGATGAAAGTGAAAGAGGAGAGTGAAAAAATTGGCTTAAAACTCAGTAGTCATGAAGCTGAGCACCAAAGAATTGAGTCTTTTGAACTGTGGTGTTGGAGAAGACTCTTGAGAGTCCCTTGGACTGCAAGGAGATCAGACCAGTCAATCTTAAAGGAAATCAGTCCTGGATATTCATTGGAAGGACCGATGTTGAAGCTGAAGCTCCAATACTTTGACCACCTGATGTGAAGAACTGACTCATTGGAAAAGACTCTGATGCTGGGAAAGATTGAAGGTAGGAGGAGAAGTGGATGACAGAGGATGAGAGGGTTGGATAGCATCACCAACTCAATGGATATGAGTGTGAGCAAGCTCCAGGAGTTGGTGATGGACAGGAAAGCCTGTCCTGGACAGGCCTGATGGACAGGAAGTGCTACAGTCCATGGGATTGGAAAGAGTTGGACCCGACTGAGTGACTGAACTGGCTGACTGGCCCTGCAAAACTGAGGCAGTTGATTCTCACTATTGATGGTAGTTTTGTTCCAGTGATTTCTCTCTGAACACTGAATTAATGAATACCAAACCAGTGCTCCCAGGGGAACCAAGATTAGGGTCCTGCAAGCTTCTGGTCACACTATTTTTATTATTATCATTTTTTGCCAATCAATACATTACCTGGTTTTATGTAAGTTTTTATTTAAAAATACCATATTTAATATATAGTGGAAAATATATAAAGAATGTGTGTATATAGGCATAACTGTACAGCAGAAAATAATACAAATTATAAATCAACTGGGACATCAGTTTTTTTTTAAAAAAAAAGAATGATAAATTCAAAAAATATGCATACATAGCTGATTATTAACATTGAACTCACAGCCAATGGCACTCATGCCCTAATGAATGTATCTAACACATTTATTTACTCCATAAGGCACATTACAGCCTACCCAGGCTTAGGATCACTAGACAGAGATTCAGCGCCAACAAAGAGCACAAAAATGGGAAAAACATGGCACTGAATGTCCTGCAACAGGACACTAGTTTACTGTAGAAGAGCTAAACCAAGCAGCAGACATCACCTTGTTGGAGCTGAGCTAGGAATCTGCGGGTCATGTCATCACATGACCCATAACCCCACCCCACTTCCAAGTACATCAGTGTCCAGAAAAGCCTCTGGAGTATTGATTTAAGGGTTAGAAATACATTTTAGCCAGTAATTGAATCCAAAAAGAAGTTCACAAATAATGAAGACTGTCCTATTATATCTTTGCTTTAAACATGGGGAAACTGAGGTGCAGGAAGGCAACGTGCCTTGCCCCCCATCTCACAGCCAGGCAGTGGCCGAGCCGGGATTGTGCCCTGGGCACTGATGCGTCCTACACACTGCACTACCCTTTTCTCTTGTGTGTGTAGGTTGTGGGCAAGGGCAGCAAGGGAGAGCCAGGAGCGTGTTTGCATGGGTGCTGCACAGGTGCTGTGGGCAGAGCTGGCAAAATGGGAGACTCAGAGCTCCCACCTCATGGGACTGGATTTAAAGAACATGATTCAGGAGGCACACCGAACACATAACGCTTGACAAACAGTATCCACCCTGCACACACACAGAGAAGAGACCAAAACTCAGAAAACACCTGTTGATCATACATGTGGCATTTGACCTGAGGGTAAATGCTGCTATGCATCTTTGCACACTCGTCTTCCAGAAACCCAACTGGAAACTCACAAGACATCCAGGATTCTATTCAAATGTAAAATATTCATGGAAATTTGTCACAGGGATTGCCAACAAATATTTTCAGGAAATTATCTTATCTATATTTCAAAGCTCTGTAAAACCCATATGTAAAAATTTCAAAACTGCAACACAACAAAAGGGGTTAAGTTTTTTTCTTTTTTTAAATGAAAGGATCCACAATGATCAGGAAAGTGCTGGGAATTTTACTAATTTAGAAAATTCTGCCAATGGATTAGACATCAATTAATTGCTAAGATACAGAATCCAAGAATGCTCTGTGTTCAATGAGGTGTCAATTTAATATGGGGCTTTGTTAACTGAATGTACAGTTTGAACAAATTCAAAAAGAGTGTGTCACACTTGAACAGGTTAAGAAAGAATATAGACCAAACTATAGAAACAGTCAAGCAATCAAAGAGATTTTTTTTAAAGAAACTTTTAACAATAGATGCAGTAAGCTGCTAAGTACTGGAAAAATCCAGCTGTTAGACACACTCCAGGACTCTGTGTCTGTGGTAGGGACTGCATAAGTACACCAGGCAGGTGGTCCTCCAGACAGAAAACGAGCAAGATCCAAAACAAACAGGGGGAAAGACCCCCATTTACCTACCAGGATGCTTACTCAGTTTTGAACTGAGTTGGAAGCCATCGAGTTTCTGAAGAGATTATGGAACACCTATCTCAGGCAGTTCTGGGTTTTTTGTTAATGAATCCTGGAGGGGAAAAAAAAAATCAGGTTGGGCCAAAAGTCCATTCAGATTTTTTCCATAACATTTTTTGGACAAAGTTGAATGAACTTTTGGCCAATGCAATAGTTTCTGCTTTCAGTATTTCTCTGGTTCTCTTTCTTAGTGGTAACAGCAGTGGTGAACACCTGTTGAATGCTTTTCACTGGCCTTGCATTATGCCAAAACTTTGAGCTAGCTCATCTCACTCAACTGTCAGTTCAGTTCAGTTCAGTTGCTCAGTTGTGTCCAACTCTTTGCGACCCCATGAATCGCAGCACGCCAGGCCTCCCTGTCCATCACCAACTCCCAGAGTTCACTCAGACTCACGCCCATCGAGTCAGTGATGCCATCCAGCCATCTCATCCTCGGTTGTCCCCTTCTCCTCCTGCCCCTAATCCCTCCCAGCATCAGAGTCTTTTCCAATGAGTCAACTCTTCGCATGAGGTGGCCAAAGTACTGGAGCTTCAGCTTTAGCATCATTCCTTCCAAAGAAATTCCAGGGCTGATCTCCTTTAGAATGGACTGGTTGGATCTCCTTGCAGTCCAAGGGACTCTCAAGAGTCTTCTCCAACACCACAGTTCAAAGGCATCAATTCTTCGGCACTCAGCCTTCTTCACAGTCCAACTCTCACATCCATACGTGACTACTGGAAAAACCATAGCCTTGACTAGACGGACTTTAGTTGGCAAAGTAATGTCTCTGGTTTTGAATAGGCTGTCTAGGTTGGTCATAACTTTTCTTCCAAGGAGTAAGCATCTTTTAATTTCATGGCTGCAGGCACCATCTGCAATGATTTTGGAGCCCCCAAAATCCAATTATTCCAGTTGTGTGACCCAGAGAGGTCAAGCACTTCTCCCAGATCCAGCCAGCAAGGAGCAGAATTAGGATTTGAACACAAATGTGTCTGCTCCCAATTCTAAGATTTTTAATCATTTTATTAAATTGTTTCTCAAGGATGATATTGTTTCAAAAGAATGAAAAGAGTGGTTGAATATAAAAATAAATCAAACTTTTCAAATTCACTGGGACTGTAAGAACCCTAAGACGTATAACCTCATTACTGAATGTCAGCCTCAGGAATACTGGCCTATGTGATGTGATTCCAGTTCCAGACCCCTTTTCCTGTGGCCCTTCTTGGGGGGGGGGGTGTCACTGGATAACAAAGTATAGGTGACAATATGCTTGATAGAATATTGGGGGGTTCTATGGACTTACTGATGCCTAGGATAAACCCTAGGTACCTTGCTGTTTCTTCCAGGATGGATATTGTGATCAATACTATATAAAAAAGAGAAAACTCCTATTCCCCAGGCAACTTGGCCCATTCCTCCTCCAACCCTAACTCTAACCACAACCCTGAGACTAACTGGGCTTGTTTCAAAGAATATCATTCTTTGCCATCTTTACCATTACTTCTGGGAGACCTATCCTGGCCAAGCAGGTCCACATCCTGGCAGTTTGCATTTGTCCTGATTTGACAGTCAGACAAAAACCCAGAATATCTAATGGAGAAATACAGAAATCTATTTATATCTGGCTGTCTTAATATCTGGCATGAGGAGTTTCTTTTAGGGATGGAAGCATCACTGGGAAAATGTCTTATGAGGAAGAGGTGGCCTAGAAGGTCTGGGTCAGCAGTACCGAGGTAGCAAAGAGGTGATTAAGTATTAGAGGTGAACAGGGGTGGCAAGAAAGAAAGGGAAGGGGGAAGAGCAAGAAGGGTGAGAAGCTGGAAGCAGAACTGCAGAAATCACCAAGGTGATGTGTTCGGTTCAGCAGCATGTGTGCATACACAGCTCTGAAGTCTTCTCCCCAAGCCAATGCATGTGTGTGAGCTTTGTTTGGTGGGAATTATGAAAGTGGGCTAGACTCTCCTTTTGGATGGACTGGTTGTGGAATGGAGGCAACCCAAGCAGGATGGGGAGGTGGTCTCTACGCTGAACTCAGTGAAAGCAGGAGCTGGAAACTGGTGTGAATAAGAGAATGAAATTACCCTCTCGCCCACATTTCCAGAATCTTGGTGAGGGCCACAAGGGTCACTATAGCTTTTTCAGATATTTTTTCCAGACTGAACAGATCTGGAGGCCTCACCAGCTTCTGACACAGAAAGACATCCCAAGACAAAAGAAGCACAAATCATCACCGATAACACTGGGAACAGGTATTGTTGAACAAATGTGTACCAGACCCTATCAAGTAATTGACATGCCTTAATTTATTTGCTGTCAACAGCTATGAAGAAGTTACTATTAATAGAAGTGTTAGCTGCTCAGTTGTATCTAACTGTTGCCAGGCTCCTCTGTCCATGGAATTCTCCAGGCAAGAATACTGGAGTGGGTAGCCTTTCCCTTCTCCAGGGGATCTTCCCAACCCAGGGATTGAACCCATGACTCCTGCATTGCAGGCAGATTCTTTACCATCTGAGCCACCAGGGAAGCTCCGTTTATACTGATGTCTCCTTTTTAGAACTGAGGAATCTGGCACAGAGAAGTTGCATGATTTTCCTAAAACTGCACAGTGGATGAGTGATAGAGGCAGAGAGGGCCCCAATCAGTTGAGTTTTAACTACATTCTTAGAAAAGAAGTTGCCAAATGAAGGAGGAAGGCTTCTTCCAGAAGTATAACTGACTGCAGACCCCAGAATTTTAAGTGGGAAATCAGAATTACCCCCAATTGTGATTACCACAACCCACAAGCTATATCATGAAAATGCAAGAGGTCAAAAACATGGGCCACAGCTTTAAGAATCCTCAGTGTGATGAGGAGTCAGTTACATGGCAAATGGCCACCCCACAGTGTTGTATTTTATGGATTCTAAAGGAGGAAGCTGTGCTGTGTGAGCTTCAGAACACCCATCACCCACTAATTTTGCTGTGGAGAGTCAAAGCAGGCTTCCAGAAGAGGGAATGTTGAGCTGGTTCTTCAGACAAAGGTAGTTCTTTGGCTGAGGGTCTTCTAAAGACCCGATGCTATGCTAGGGGCTTTCTACATGCTACTTTACTTAATTTAATCCTCAGAATAATCTTGTGAAACCGGTGAACTTTTCACATTGATCTTCCATGCAATTTCTACCATACTACGTGTTTCTTGAATCTTAAGAAATGATAAGATGGTTGGGAAATGTTGAGAAACCCTTCTCTATTAGTTGGCTCTGGCTGCCATAAAAATTATCATGACTGGGTATCTCTAAACAACAGAAATTTATTTTCTTGCCCTTCTGAAGGAAGCTAGCAAGTTTGACACTAAGGGACCAGCTCCTGGAGAGAGCACTCTCTTTGACTGGCAAATGGCTGTTTTGCTGCCTTCTCACTTGATGCACAGAAATCAAGCTCTCTGAAGGCTCTTCTTATAATGGCACTAATCCCATTATGAGGACCCCACCCTTGGGACGTCCTTTAACCTTAATCACCTCTCAAAGGCCCCATCTCCAAATACCATCACATCAGGGGTTGGAGTTTCAACCTATATACATTTTATTTTTATTTTTTTTGGCTCTGCCACTTTGTAGTAAGATTCTTTTTTTTTTTTTAATTTATTTATTTATTTTTAATTTTTACTTTACAATTCTGTATTGGTTTTGGCATAGATTTATAAAGACACAAACATTCATTCCATAATTTTCTTCTTAAAACTCTCTAGCTACATATGGTTTCAAAGAGACCATCAGTAGAGCAGATTAAATCTCCGATTCTGGACACTCACCTGCCTGTGATTAAATTCAGACTCTGAGTCTTGATATATGCAGCTTTAGTCCAGGCAATAGCAAACTGGCCTGCTGGCCAAAGCTGGCCTATTGCCTGTCTTTGTAGGTTGATTGGAACATAGCCACATCCAGTCATTTACACATGGTGTATGGCTGCCTCCATGCTGCAAAGGCAGAGTTGAGTGGTTGCCACAGAGACTTTACAGCCTGCACAGCCTAAAATACTTACTATCTGGCCCTTTACCAAAATAATTTGTCAGCTCCTACTTTAGGTAAATGATTTCACCTCTCTGAGCTTCAGTTTCTTCTTGGAAAAAAATGGTAGAATAACTGTTTACTTACCCTGCCGTGCTTCTGTGAATTTTATCTTAGGGATTCTCAAAATACACATTCTCATGCTTTTTGTCAGGACCAGGTGCAGAAAGGTTGCTTCACGTAGCTTCCTGAATGCAGCTGTTATTTAGCCAGAGCTCTGTGGAAGAGATGCTAGTCCATAGAATTCCTGTTGTATATCTGTTGTCTTTCCTACTGCTCTGGGGGGCAGGGAATATTTCCTATTTAAGATTTAGGTCTGCTCACTGGGGTTCTGCCATTCACATTTTCTTCTGCCCTTGACTCTGTGCTCCAAGATCTGAGATGTGCATTCTTTCTTTTCTATTTATTCATTCATTCATTCAGTCAGTCAGTTATTCTTTATAATAAGATATGGGCCATGTCTTCAGCTGAATGACTTCCTCAGCCTGCTTCCTACCAATGGAAATCTGGGATCCCTGAATCCTCTTTTCATTTTCACCTTCCTCTGTCGCTGGAGTTCACTTTTTTTTTTTTTAATTTATTTATTTATTTTTAATTTTTACTTTACAATTCTGTATTGGTTTTGGCATAGATTGACATGAATCCACCACAGGTGTACATGCATTCCCAAACATGAACCCCCCTCCCACCCCCCTCCCCACAACATCTCTCTGGGTCATCCCCGCGCGTCAGCCCCAAGCGTGTCATATCCTACATCAGACATAGACTGGCATTTCGATTCTTACATGTTATTATACATGTTTCAATGCCATTCTCTCAAATCATCACACCCTCTCCCTCTCCCTCTGAGTCCAAAAGTCCGCTATACACATCTGTGTCTTTTTTGCTGTCCTGCATACAGGGTCACCTTGCCATCTTCCTAAATTCCATATATATGTGTTAGTATACTGTATTGGTGTTTTTCTTTCTGGCTCACTTCACTCTGTATAATTGGCTCCAGTTTCATCCATCTCATCAGAACTGATTCAAATGTATTCTTTTTAATGGCTGAGTAATACTCCATTGTGTATATGTACCACAGCTTTCTTATCCATTCATCTACTGATGGACATCTAGGTTGTTTCCATGTCCTGGCTATTATAAACAGTGCTGCGATGAACATTGGGGTACATGTGTTTCTTTCAATTCTGGTTTCCTCTGTGTGTATGCCCAACAGTGGGATTGCTGGGTCATAAGGCATTTCTATTTGCAATTTTTTAAGGAATCTCCACACTGTTCTCCAGAGTGGCTGTACTAGTTTGCATTCCCACCAACAGTGTAGGAGGGTTCCCTTCTCTCCACACCCTCTCCAGCATTTATTGCTTGCAGATTTTTGGATGGCAGACATTCTGACTGGTGTGAAGTGGTACCTCATTGTGGTTTTGATTTGCATTTCTCTAATAATGAGTGATGTTGAGCATCTTTTCATGTGTTTGTTAGCCATCTGGATGTCTTCTTTGGAGAAATGTCTATTTAGTTCTTTGGCCCATTTTTTGATTGGGTCGTTTATTTTTCTGGAATTGAGCTGCAGGAGTTGCTTGTATATTTTTGAGATTAGTTGTTTGTCAGTTGCTTCATTTGCTATTATTTTCTCCCATTCGGAAGGCTGTCTTTTCA
>NW_024070210.1:94719945-94924119 GCF_014754425.2 Oryx dammah
TTATGGTCAGAAAAGATGCTTGGAATGATTTCGATTTTTTTGAATTTCACGTTTCCTTTTTAAGTTTTATATTTAAGTATAGTTGATTTACAGTATTGTATTCGTTTCAGGTATACAGCAAAATGATTCAGCTATACATACGCATATATCTATTCTTTTTCAGATTTTTTTCCCCATATAGGTTATTAGAGTATTAAGTACTCTGCTATACAGTGGATCTTTGTTGATTATCTATTTTACAGACAGTAGTGTGAATATGTTGATCCTAATCTCCTAATTTATCCCTTCCCTGTTGACCTCACCCCTTTGGTAATCACAGTTTCTTTTCTATGTCTGTGAGTCTGTTTCTGTTTTGTAAATAAGTCCATTTGTATAATTTTGGGGGTGCCACGTATAAGTGATGTCGTATGATATTTGTCTTGCTCTGACTTACTTCTCTTAGTATGATAATCTCTAGATCCATCCATGTTTCTGCAATGGCGTTGTTTCATTATTTTCTGTGGCTGAGTAATATTTCATTGTATATATGTACCACGTCTTCTCTATCCGTTCATCTGTCGGTACACATCTAGGTTGCTTCCTTGTCTTAGACATTGTCAATAGTGCTGCAGTGAACACTGGGGTACATGTATGTTTTCAAGTTATGGTTTTCTCTGGATATATGCCCAGGGATGGGATTGCTGGACCATGTGGTATTCACTTTCACTTTTCACTTTCATGCATTGGAGAAGGAAATGGCAGCCCACTCCAGTGTTCTTACCTGGAGAATCCCAGGGACGGGGGAGCCTGGTGGGCTGCCATCTATGGGGTCACACAGAGTCGGACATGGCTGAAGCGACTTAGCAGCAGCAGCAGCATACTCTTTTCCATAGTGGCTGCACCAATTTACATTTCCATGAACAGTATAGGAGGTTCTTTCTCCACACCCTCTCCAGCATTCATTGTTTGTAGACTTTTTGATGATGGCCATTCTGACAGGTGTGAGGTGATATCTCATTGTAGTTTTGATTTGCCTTTCTCTGATAATTAGCGATGTTGATCATCTCTTTATATGGTTTTTGGCCACCTATATGTCTTCTTTGGAGAAATGTCTCTTTAAATCTTCTACTGATATTTTGATTTGGTTATTTGCTTTTTTGATATTGAGCTACATGAGCTGTTTGTATATTTTAGAGATCATCCCCTTACTGGCTGCATCACTGCAAATATTTTCTCCCATTCTGGGGATTGTCTTTTTGTATTGTTTATGGTTTCCTTTGCTGTGAAAAATTTGTTTTTCTTATGAATCTGATGGTTATTAATCCCACGTCTAAAAGCCACATGTATAATTCTATTCGTGACAGGCTTCTCTCTACTCTGGAGTATCAGAATGCTATGGAGCAACTCCCAAGATTCTTAGAAGCTGTGTCTAGCTGAGAGGGTCTAGGATACATTGCCTTAAATATCTCTAAAGTGTTGACTCATTCCAAGAGAACTACCCAATCTCAGCTTGGGAAAGGCCAACTTGTCTTCCACACACACTTCCAATTTTCCAGAACATTCTTACCATATCATCAAATTGAATCTTGCAGCATCCCAGACAGGGAGATTTTATTCTCCCATTTGTTAGATGAGGAACCTGAGCCTTCAGAAAGGAATGTCCATTGTCTCAGGTCACAGGGTTGGGAGGTCCAGGCCAAGTCAGTCCACCTATTCCCTGGCCCCAAGAGAACTGAGGACACAGACTGGATAGGAAGCTGGCCAGAGATTGCCCTTTCTCTTACTAAGACAGCTAGCTGCACGGTGAAAATTACTGCCTCAGACTACATTTTCTTCGGAGGAAGATACCACTGCAGGGAAACTGTTTAGGAAAACAGTTTCCAAAGATAAGCTTTGCTCTCTGATACCTCCTTTCTGATCTCTCTACTTCGGGTTTGCAGAGGCTGTTTCCGGGTTTTATCACATTTTCAGCATACACCCTGTCATTTTAAAGCACTTTCATATCCATGATCTCATTCAGCTCAGAGCATCCATGCAAAACAGGCAGAACAGGCGTAAGTATGGTCATCATGAAGGATGGGGAAACAGACACAGGATGAACTCGAAGCAAGCCAGCCTTAAACAAAAATCTCTGTGCTTGTGGTCCTGAAAATATTGATGCTAGAAGTTAACATGGTAACTATCATTATCCTGTTTTTCAGGTGTGGAAACTGATGCTCAAAGATGGATATAGGCAAGTTGAAGTTTACTCAGGTAGTTAGCTGCAGGATTAGAACATGAACTCAAGTCTCCTACCTTGGACTAAACTGTCTAAACACAGTCTGTGGTGTTGCCTGAGCTACTTCTCTCTTTCACTCTGCAAGGCAAGGCTAACTCTTCATTTATGGAAACTGGGAAAATTTAGCTTTTCTTTTTGTAGTCCTAACAGGTGAGCATCCAATCCTGCCCCCAAAACATCTGCCTTCCCACTAAGCAATATCACCTGGAATTAGAGTTATACCATCTTCCCCAACTTGGGAAAATGGTAGCTTCACCTCACCTCCAGTGACACAAAGATTTTATTTTCTAGGGTAGGTCCAGGCTGAATGAACTAAGTCACTCCAGATGCATCTGGACTCAGGCCCATCCAGCATCCATCTATCGATCCACTATCTATCCATCCATCTCATCCAGCCAACCAGCAACGTGATCATCCATCCAGCTAACCAAACATCCAACCATCATTTCATCCATTTAACTTCCATCCACTCACCTATCCATTCATCCAGCCATCCATTCATCCTACTTAGTAGTTTTTTCTCTCCTTCCTCCTATCTCTATGCTCTTTCATTCACCCATTTTCATTTATTCAAAAATTATATTATTTACTTATTAATTTATCCAGAAGTTGTTATTAAGCACATCAGTTTCTCAAGTATCCTTAACAACAGCTTGGGTTCCTTCTCCCTACCCATACTCTTTGAAAGTTGAAAGTGTTAGTAGCTCATTCATGTCTGACTCTTTATGTCCATAGACTGTAGCCCACCACGCTCCTCAGTCCATGGAATTCTCCAGGCAATAATACTGGTTGCCATTCCTTCTCCAGGGGATCTTCCTGACCCAGAAATTGAACCGAAATCTCCTGCATTCACTGTCTGAGTGAGCCACCAGACTGAGGCCCAAAGGAATTATGTAATTTACTCAAATAATTACTTATTGAACTGTATAAAATGAAATATCTTTCCTTGGAGGATTTTGATCCAGAGGAGGGGGGGTGTCAGATATGAACTGATTATGATCATCAGCATTCCAAAGCCTTTTCCCAAGTTCTTAAACACTCAGCAAGCATTTATTTAATATCTATTGTGAAGGTATTGAACTCTTCTATGGGCAGGTAACAGAAACCAAAGGCCGCAAAGAATAAAACAAACCCTAATGGTGGAAGATGAGTATATAGAGCGGTAAATGGATAATCAATTGCATGTTTTAAATGTGGTAAATGCAGTAATAAGGGTCAGTAAAGGAGGAATTGACTTTCTTACTTAGGGTGGCCTGTGAAGTTTACCTTAAGGAGCAAACAGTTGAGTAAGTTCCTAAGAAAAGTAAGAATTTATAAAATAGGAGGTTCAACTAGATTTTTAAGCCTTTTTTTTTTAATTGTAAAAGCACTGTGTTTGTGATGAACATTTTAAGATGACAGATGGGCAAAAATATAAAGCAAACTCTCTCAATCTCTCAACACTCTACCATATTCCAGAAACCCACTCTCCAGAGAGCAAAGTCTGTTAACTATACCTAGAACATCACTTGAGAATTCTCTGTCCACATATAAGCAAAGTATCTCATTAAGGGTGCAAATTTAGGATTTTCTAATGCTATTATTTTTCTGCAGTGACTAACTGGCATAAACTGGCAAACTTTCCTTTATCAGCTAGATGAACTACAGCATATTCTTGTTTTATTGGAATATAATTGCTTTACAGTGTCGTGATAGTCCTACTGGACAGCAACATGAGTCAGACAGATGTATACTTATATCCTCTCCCTCTTGAATCTCGCTCCCAGCCCCACCCATCCTACCCCTCTAGGTCATCACAGAGCAACGAGCAGAGTTCCCTGTGCCATACAGCAGCTTCCAACTGGCAATCTCTTTTACACATGAGAGTGTATATATATGAACCCACTCCAGTATTTTTGTCTGGAGAATCCCATGGACAGAGAAGCCTGGTGGGCTACAATCTATAGGGTCGCAAAGAGTCACACATGACTGAAGCGACTTAGCACAGCATAATGTATATTTCTCTCAGTTCAACCCCTCCTTCCCTCACCTCATGGCCACAAATCCATTCTCGACATCTGTGCATCAGCACTGTTAATGAATATATATGGAATCTAATTGGGAATACCAGACCACCTTACTTGCCTCCTGAGAAATCTGTATGCAGGTCAAGAAGCAACAGTTAGAACTGTATATGGAACAACAGACTGGTTCCAAACTGGGAAAGGAGTACACAAAGGCTGTATATTTTCCTCCTGCTTATTTAACTTATATACAGAATACATCAAGTGAAATGCTGGGCTGGATGAAGCACAAGCTGGGATCAAGATTGCAGGAGAAATATCAATAACCTCAGATATGCGTATGACACCCTGCTTATGGAAGAAAGCAAAGAAGAACTAAAGAGCCTCTTGATGAAAGTGAAAGAAGAGAGTGGAAAAGCTGTTTTAAAACTCAACATTCAAAAAATGAAGGTCACGGCATCTGGTCGCATCACTTCACGGCAAATAGATGGGGAAACAATGGAAACAGTGACAGACTTTATTTTCTTGTTCTCCAAAATCACTGCAGATGTGACTGCAGCCATGAAATTAAAAGACGCTTGCTCCTTGGAAGAAAAGCTCTGACCAACCTAGACAGCATATTAAAAAGCAGAGGCATTACTTTTGCTGACAAAGTCTGTCTAGTGAAAAGTATGGTTTTTGCAGTAATCATGTGTGGATGTGAGAGCTGGAAAAGCTGAGGGCCAAAGAATTGATGCTTTTGAACTGTGGTGTTGGAAAATGGTCTTGAGAGTTCCTTGGACTGCAAGGAGATCAAACCAGTCCATCCTAAAGGACATCAGTCCTGAATATTCATTAGAAGGACTGATGCTGAAGCTGAAGCTCCTATACTGTGGCCACCTGATGTGAAGAGCTGACTCATTAGAAAAGACCCTGATGCTGGGAAAGACTGAAGGCAGGAGAAGGGGTTGACAGAGGATGAGATGGTTGGATGGCATCACCGACTCGATGGACATGAGCTTAAGCAAGCAACTGAGCGACTAAACTGAACTTTTGGAATCTAGAAAAATGGTACAGCTTATTCTTAAAAGGCAAACTATATTATATCCTCCAGCTACCAATTTTCAGGGTAAGGAGCTCCTACCTGTATCTATCTGTCTATCTATCTTTCTATCTATCTATCTATCTTATTGTTTTATTTTTCTAGAATCACTATAGACTGGTGAATCTTTATTCATTCTGTATTTTACAATCAAAGGTATTCTTCTGTATGATACTCAAAATATCCTAAATATGTCCAGTCAGAGCTCCTTTCATGTAGCTACTGTGTTTTTTTGACATACCTTCAACATTCTTCCTTTCTCATACAGAAATAAAACGCATTTTATACTTTTGCTGCCCCAGACTTAGAATCATCCATTCTCTAAGTAGCCCTGTTTTCTCTTAGGGAAGAACGGTACCTAAAATCAAGATTTGTGTACTAGGTGCATTCATAGCTATTAGAATATTATTTTTCTAGGTCTTTCCCATGGACAGAACCGGAAAAATGTATTTGCTTAATAAACTCATGAGTCCATACTGATATTCATATTCAAATTAATATTATAAGTTTATTCAGAACACTTTAATTCACATTTTTAATCTCCTTTTATATCAAAGCAAAAATCTTAGTTCCTCATAATGTATACATATTATATATTATACATTATATATTTCCTTTATTATTATACTTATATATTTATATATTACATTTACATATTTCCTAAATAATTACAAAGTTACAGTTACGTTATAATGACTACTAGCAGTGAAATGAAAGTTTAAGAGTTCTTTGTGGTTCTTTCTTGATCTTAAGGACAATATGAATGTCAAAAGTCGAAAGTCATTTAACATATTTTTTCTGTGAGGCAATGTGAAAATTTTAACATGTTATCAGTGTTATTTGCTTCAATTTATTTTTAATTTTAGGTTCCCTTTTTTCTGTTTAGTTTTTGAATATGTAAAGATTTACATAGTTTAAAAGTTAAAATCATATACAAAGATGCACTCAGAGAAATATCTGTCCCTCCTATACAGCTAAATGTTACTTTTATTAGCTTTCAGACTATTCATCTGGTGTCACTTTTTATATGAATGGTATCTATTGACACTTCCCCTTGGTTTTATACAAAAGATAGCAAACTCTAAATGATTTTCAATAACTTGCTTCTTTGCTTAATAAAATATGCAGAAAATCACTCCCAATCTGTAGACTGAGATATCTTTTATTGAATTTTAGCATTGCATATAGTCTATCGTTGGGATTTCCAGGTGGCGAGGTGGTAAAGAACCTGCCTGCCAATGCAGGAGACCTGGGTTTTGTACAAAAGTACCCTAGTTTATGCAACCACTCTCTGAATGATACATGTTTGATGTGTTTCCAGTCTTTTTGCTCTTGGAAGTAATGCTATAGTGGCATTTTTGCCACAATGCCACAGATATTTATGGAAGTATATCTTTAGGGTGGACTCCTAGAAATAAGATTGCTGGGTCAAAGGATAAGTACATATGTAATTTTAATACATATAAAATTCCCCTTCATAGGTTTTGGACATTTTGCTCTTTTACCAGCAAAGTATGAGGGTGATGATTTCTTGCAAATAATGTACTACCAAACTCTTGGATTTTTGCCAATCTGAGAGAGAAGAAAGAATATTTCAGTGTAGTTTAAATTTGCATTTCCTTTATTATGAGTGAGAACCCTTGCCTTTCTTTCTGCTATGAACTGTGTCTTTTGCCCATTTTACCTCAATTCTGAAGAGCTTTTTAATGTATTAATAAGATTAGCCTTTTATGATGTAAGTTGCAAATATTTTCTCTTGACTTTTCATTTCACCTTGACTGCTTATGATGTCTTTTGTCATGCAAAAATTTTAAAAATTTAGGTAGCTGAGTTTATTAGTCTTTTCTAACACTTTTGAATTGTGAGTCATAGGGAAACAGGCTCTCGTCATTCCCAGGATGAAAAGAATCAGCCTGCATTTTCTTTTAATATTTATATGGGTTAAAATATTTTACATTTAGATTTCTGAGGCATTTGGAGTTTAACCTGATGAATGGTATGAGGCATGGACATACTTTTATAATTTTCCAAATGTCTATCCAGCTATTCCAACACTGCTATTTGCAAGGCCACTTTTTTCCACCCCAGAATCTGGAGGTGTCACTTTCCTAGACAAAATTTCCATTTGTTCTTGATCATATTTCTGGATTTGTCATTCTGTTCACATTTATCCTGTCTATTCAGGTGCTTTAATTATAGACTGTCATGTCTTCCACTTGCCCCCAGCCCTTCCCTCCGAGACCCTCGCCCTTGCTTCTGCACTCTGTCATAGCCATGGGAGGTTGGCTTGAAAGAGCTACAACCACTGCTTTCTTGTCTTTGGCTTCTGATTGAATGTACTTATGGGGGCGCTCCAGCAGGAGATTGGAGAGAAGTGAGTAAGGTCTTTATTCTCCTGACTCCTTCCTGCAGGGTCTCCTTGACTGACCTGTGTCCCAGGACAGATTGTCACCAGTCATCTCAAGCTGGCCATTTTACACAACCTTCTCTTCTAGGTTCTGCTACCTACTCCCTCCTCTCATATATTTGGGCCCTTAGCTGGTTAACAACCCTGTATTTATCGGGAAAACTTTATAAACCCTTGTGATTTTCAGACAGCCTGTCTACCCACATCCTTGTAAATAGTTCTTTTATTAAGTCATTTTCCAATTACACTAACTTGTGTCATCTGTTCCTTGCTCCAGCCTAGGCAATATACAGAGTCTGTATTCACTTCTGTCTATGTATATATGTATGTATGTATGTATGTATGTATCTGCCATCTACCTGATGAAATTACCTTGCCCTTAATTGCTTCTAAAAGAATCTCAAAGCTGTTCTTGCTTTTAATTTATGTGGACTTTTAAAGTCGACTTGGCAAACTCGATTTATCCATACTCTGCCAAGAGTCGTAACTGTCTTTTTGATAACAATCATTCTACTGAGCATGAAGTTGTATCACGTAGTTCTGATTTGCACTTCCTTAATAAGCAATGACACTGAGCATCTTTTAATTTGCTTGTTGCTGCTGCTACTGCTAAGTCGCTTCAGTCATGCCCGACTCTGTGCGACCCCATAGAGGGCAGCCCACCAGGCTCCCCCATCCCTGGGATTCTCCAGGCAAGAACACTGGAGTGGGTTGCCATTTCCTTCTCCAATTTGCTTGTTAGCTGTTAGTATATCTTCTTTGGAGAAATGTCTATTCAAATCTTGCCTATTTTAAAAATTTGATTGCTTCTATTACTTGATTATGAGTTCTTTATATATTCTGGACCCCTATCAGATATACAATCCTGAATATTTTCCACTATCATGTGGACTGTCTTTTCACTTTATGATTATATCATTTATAATCATTTTAAATCATTCCCTGGTAGCTCAGCTGCTAAAGAATCCTCCTGCAATACAGGCGACCCTGGTTTGATTCCTGGTTTGGGAAGATGCCCTGGAGAAAGGATAGGCTACCCACTCCAGTATTTGGGGGCTTTCCTGGTGTTGGAGAAGACTCTTGAGAGTCCCTTGGACTGCAAGGAGATCCAACCAGTCCATTCTGAAGGAGATCAACCCTGGGATTTCTTTGGAAGGAATGATGCTAAAGCTGAAGCTCCAGTACTTTGACCACCTCATGCGAAGAGTTGACTCATTGGAAAAGACTGTGATGCTGGGAGGGATCGGGGGCAGGAGGAGAAGGGGACGACAGAGGATGAGATGGCTGGATGGCATCACCGACTCAATCGACATGAGTCTGAGTGAACTCCGGGAGATGGTGATGAACAGGGAGGCCTGGCGTGCTGCGATTCGTGGGTTAGCAAAGAGTCGGACACGACTGAACAACTGAACTGAAGTGAATTGAACTGGTGGCTGAGATGGTAAAGAATCTGCCAGCAATGTGGGAGACCTGGGTTTGATCCTTGGGTTGGAAAGATCCCCTGGAGAAGGGCATGGCAACTCACTCCAATATTTATAACACAGAGGTATTTATTTTAAAAAATATTTATTTATTTGGCTGTGCTGGGTCTTAGTTGCAACACAGGGGATCTTTAGTTGTGGCATATGAACTCTTATTCTTATTCGTGGCATGAATTGTGGCATGTGGGATCTAGTTCCCTGATTAGGGATCAAACCTGGGCCCATTGCAATGGGAGCACAGAGTCTTAGCCCCTGAACTGCCAGGGAAGTCCCAGAAGCATTTGATTTTTACAGAATCCAATTTTGTGTTTTTTCTGTGACTGATAATAGTGTTGCCCTATCTAAGAAAGCTTTCCCTTCATCCAAGGTCGTGAACATTTACTCCTATGTTTTTTCTAAGAGTTTTTACAGTTTTAGCTCTTAAATTTAGGTCTATGATTCATTTTAAGTTAATATCTGTTTATGATGTGAGTTAGGCAATTCAGCTTCAGTCATCTGTATATGGATATTCAGTTGTCCCAGCATAATTTGTCGAGAAGATAATTCTTCCATTAATTGCCTTGACATTCTTGTCCAAAATCACTGATCTTAATGTAAGTGGTGATTTTTGGACTCAGGTAAATTTTCATATCAAACAAAAAGATTATATAAAGTGTTTTCTGAGAATTATTGATACATAACGTTGTGTCTGACTCTTCTGAGACACCAAGGGATGTAGCCCACCAGGATCCTCTGCCAATGGGATTTCCCAGGCTAGAATATTGGAGTGGGTTACCATTTCCTTCTCCAGGGGCTCTTCCTGACCCAGGGATCAAATCCATGTCTCCTGCATTTCAGGCAGATTCTTTACCACTGAGTCACAGGGACAAATTTTTACTTAAAGAAATGTATTAAAGTTGTCATTGTTATTTTATATGTGATAGAATAGTTCATTTGAAATTATTAAATTCTTCTATTACTTCTTGTATCTCCAAGGTTTTCTACTTTATGAAATTTGCTGCTGTATTATTTGGGGCATAAATATTTATAACTATTTAAACAAAGCTAGTGGAGGTGATGGAATTCCAGTTGAGCTATTTCAAATTCTGAAAGATGATGCTGTGAAAGTGATGCACTCAATATGCCAGCAAATTTGGAAAACTCAGCAGTGGCCACACGACTGGAAATGGTCAGTTTTCATTCCAGTCCCTAAGAAAGGCAATGCCAAAGAATGCTCAAACTACCACACCATTGCACTCATCTCGTACGCTAGTAAAGTAATGCTTAAAATTCTCCAAGCCAGGCTTCAGCAATATGTGAACCGTGAACTTCCTGATGTTCAAGCTGGTTTTAGAAAAGGCAGAGGAACCAGAGATCAAATTGCCAACATCTGCTGGATCATGGAAAAAGCAAGAGAGTTCCAGAAAAACATCTATTTCTGCTTTATTGACTATGCCAAAGCCTTTGACTGTGTGGATCACAATAAACTGTGGAAAATTTTGAAAGAGATGGGAATACCAGACCACCTGACCTGCCTCTTGAGAAATCTGTATGCAGGTCAGGAAGCAACAGTTAGAACTAGACATGGAACAACAGACTGGTTCCAAATAGGAAAAGGAGTATGTCAAGGCTGTATATTGTCACCTTGCTTATTTAACTTATAGGCAGAATACATCATGAGAAACGCTGGACTGGAAGAAACACAAGCTGGAATCAAGATTGTCAGGAGAAATATCAATAACCTCAGATATGCAGATGACACCACCCTTATGGCAGAAAGTGAAAAGGAACTCAAAAGCCTCTTGATGAAAGTGAAAGAGGAGAGTGAAAAAATTGGCTTAAAGCTCAACATTCAGAAAACGAAGATCATGGCATGCAGTCCCATCACTTCATGAGAAATAGATGGGGAAACAGTGGAAACAGTGTCAGACTTTATTTTGGGGGGCTCCAAAATCACTGCAGATGGTGATTGCAGTCATGAAATTAAAAGACACTTACTCCTCAGAAGAAAAGTTATGACCAACCTAGATAGCATATTCAAAAGCAGAGACATTACTTTGCTGACTAAGGTTCGTCTAGTCAAGGCTATGGTTTTTCCTGTGGTCATGTATGGATGTGAGAGTTGGACTGTGAAGAAGGCTGAGTGCCGAAGAATTGATGAGTTTGAACTGTGGTGTTGGAGAAGACTCTTGAGAGTCCCTTGGACTGCAAGGAGATCCAACCAGTCCATTCTAAAGGAGATCAGCCCTGGAATTTCTTTGGAAGGAATGATGCTAAAGCTGAAACTCCAGTACTTTGGCCACCTCATGCGAAGAGCTGACTCATTGGAAAAGACTGTGATGCTGGGAGGGATTGGGGGCAGGAGGAGAAGGGGACGACAGAGGATGAGATGGCTGGATGGCATCACAGACTCAATGGACGTGAGTCTGAATGAACTCTGGGAGTTGGTGATGGACAGGGAGGCCTGGCGTGCTGTGATTCATGGGGTCACAAAGAGTTGGACACGACTGAGCGACTGAACTGAACTGAACTGAACTGAACTGAGACTCTTATACATTGCTATTGTATTGTTTTATTAAGTATTCTTTATTTATTATGCTTTTCAGTCTGAATTCTTATTATGTTGAAGTGTTGTGTTTCTATTTTTCTCTACTTCATGGATTTTTTTAAATTCTGAAGAGTTTTTATCTTCTAAGAAAGTGTAATTTTCACTTTCTGTCCTCTTCTCAGAGTAACTTTTAATTAGTTATGGATTTTTTCCTATTTATGATTATTTTATTGGATTTTCCTGGGCCTGTAATATGTGGTGATCTTATGGGAGAAGGAGGGGGATTGCATAGGCAAGGTCATATACTTGCTAAGTTTCTTGGTTCAACCCTACTTTGCTAACATCAAGTGTGATGTATTTAATAATGGTACTTCTCTTTCTTTCTTTGCTTCTTTCATCTCTGATACATATGTTGTTTCAATATGCTCCTATCACTAGTTCTTACTTTCTTTCCCTCACTTTCAGGCCCCCATTGCTTCCATCTAAACCTTCTAAGGGGCTTCCCTGGTGGCTCAGATGGTAAAGAACTGCTTGCAATGTGGGAGACTGGGTTCAAAGTGTTTCTCTCTTTCCCAAAACTGCCTCATCTCTTCCTGCACAACTTTCTTTTGCCCTTTTCTAAGCTCCTTTCCTTTTCTGACTCATTAGCCAATGCTTTGGTCCACCAGTTCAGCTCAGTTCAGTTCAGTCGCTTAGTCATGTCTGACTCTGTGACCCTACGGACTACAGCACGCCAGGCTACCCTGTCCATCACCAACTCCCGGAGCTTGCTCAAACTCATATCCATTGAGTTGGTGACGTCATCCAAACATCTCCTCATCTGTCATCCCCTTCCCCTCCTGCCCTCAATAGTTCCCACTGTCAGGGTCTTTTCAGGGCTACTACCTTTTTTCTACCTTTTCTACCTTTTTCTACCTTTTCCTACCTTTTCTTATTTACAGTGAAACCTTGTCCTGTAGGGTGAACCTTTCTGGAAGTCATTTATGCTCCATTATTAGCAGGACCCCTCTTCCATTTTCTGTTTATCAATACTTCCCACCAGACTCTGCCCCTTTAAGTAAATTCTGAAATTGACTCTGCTAGAATTGCACTTTTGTTTTCCCAAGTACATATAAACTGAGGTGATGCATTCTTTGCATTTTACTCATGCTGTGGGTACTGACTATGGTGGTTCTACTCTTGCTCTCTCTCTCTCATCTCTCATCTCTTTAATTTGTGTGGGTTTTTAGAAGACACATGATTCTAATCTAGATTCTAATCTAGACAGCCACCATTACGCCACAGGATTCTGGAACTAATGTGAGTCTGAAATTTTGGCTGGAGACTTTTTTAAAACAAGGGAACTACTACCGTTTGGAAGTAGTGTTTCTGCCCTCTTTGTCTAATTCAACCAGTCATTCTGCCAAATTGGTACAGTTTGCAGCCACGAATTTCTGTGGAGAAGAACAACTTACTGATTTATTTGAATATAGGAAACCTTGGGGGTATTCCCGAAAGAAGTAATTCCCTTCCTTAAGGCTTCCAATTCTTCTCAATTCAGTAATAATTTTAATCCTTTCCAGAAAGACAGTATCTCACTGCAAAATAATAATCCCCATCATGACTGCCCCGGATCAGTGTTCCTCCCAGAAATGCCTTTGCATGTTATGCTTTGTGGACTCAAAAGCTTGGGCAAACATTTGCTTAAGGGTTTTGTCTGGCTCCCGAAATGAGCATTAAATAGACTTCAGATTATTATCCAAACGTTCTGGAGATGTTAGGAGTTATTTGCTAGCACATCAGGAGCTCACCAGCATCTTCTCACCATAGAGAAACTTGTATGTTTTTCACCCCCCATATCATCTCCCTCCAAATTCATCATTCCCATTTCTCCAGGGCAACTATAGAAAGATATATCTGGACAGGTCTAAAGCTATGACCTTTGATGGTTCCCAGCTACATACAAAAGAAAGCCCCAGTTTTCCCACATAAGTCTTCACCATCTGGGTTGTAGTTGCCAGTCAGCCACTTATCTCCATACTCTAGTCTCATGAAACTGCTGCCCTGTTTGTTTTTCTAATAGACGGCCTTTAATTCATGTGTTTCTCCTGTGTGTGTGCTTCCCTCTGTATCCAAACACTAGTGCACGCCTTGTCTCTCTGTAATTAGTTGAAAGGCATCCATCCTCCACCTCCCAGTCTGGGCTGGAGGCCTCTCTCTGCTCTGTGCCCTGGGCTGCCTGCTCCGTTCCTGTGCTCACCTTCTAGCTCTTCCAACTGTAGTTCTCAGTGCATTGCACCACCATTTTCTGTGTGTGTGTGTGTGTGTTCCCTTCATCCCCTCTATCCTCTGAGCCTCTTGAGAGCAGGAACCAACACCTTGTTAATTTCTATAGCCCCAGGGCCTAGTACAGAGCCTGGTGCAAGGTAGGTGCTCATTAAATATTTGCATGAATACATGCACAGGTAGGATCTGTGAGTTAAGGCCCCGACCATGTTAAATCTCTTCCCACCCATTAAGACGATGCTCAGTTATGTTTGCAGTTGTGTTTTACTGTTTCAGTGAACACTAGTCCAGTGAGAATTTTTCCAGGGAAAGTGTTTCATGGTTGACCATGTCTGGCAAGGGCTATTTATTCAGCATCTCTTTCAGAAAGTACCTAGACCTAGAACATTAGTGCATTAAAGGCTCTGAGAAGTCTTGCAGTGTTAAAAACATGTTCTCTCTTTTTAAACCCAGGGTTTCACAAACTTATTTGATCATTAAACTTTTCTTTCCAGTAATGCCTTATTTACCCTGAGAAAATATTGCTGTAAAGAACACACACCAGCTCACAGAAAGGAACTATCCAGGCCCCTCCTGAGAGACAAAGTTGGGTGGTATTGAGTCCCATCCCCAAAGCCACAGGACAAAGAAGACACAGGAACTATGGTGCTAGATGGTGATAGACTCGTGACGGGAAGACCGTTCTAGGGTCTCTTGAGCAGAATCTCTGTTTTAGCTTCTGCAGGAATATTTGGTGAACTGGGCATTTATGGCCATGCTTGCAGGCTCTATCTAAACAGTTATTGTGGATCACAGAAAGAAACCCAGCTCATGCAAGGTTTTAGTCTGGCGTCAGACTCAGCTGGACTCAGAGCTCAGAGTCATCAAGAAATTCTCTCCTTCCATCTCTTTCAATTCCACTTTCCTCTCTTTGGGCTGTATTATCAGACACATTTTCGTCAAATAATGGCAAAATGACTTCTGCCATCCCTAGCTTCCTATCTTCCAGCTAGCATATGCTATGGAATACATCCTTTTCTAATCCAATAGAATACACAATGAAATACATGCTTTTCTAACTCAGTAACTCCAAAAAAGGCCTAGAGCTGTCTCTCTCATTGAGCCGGTATGGCCATTGTGTGTGTGTGTGTGTGTGTGTGTGTGTGTGCGTGCGTGCGCGCGCGCGCGGGCCCGCGCTCAGTCACTCAGCCATGTAGGACTCTTTAAGACCCCACAGCCTGCCAGGCTCCTCTGTCTGTGTGATTTTTCAGGCAAGAATACTGGAGTGGGTTACCATGCCCTTCTCCGGGGGATCTTCCCGACCCAAGGGTCAAACCTGCGTCTCTTGCATCTCTTGCACTAGCAGGTGGATTTTTTACCACTGAGCCACCTAAGGTGTGTTGGTATGGCCATTACCTAACCTTAAGCCAATTACTGTGGAATTCTCTGATCCGGACAGGACTGTTCACGAAGTCCACTCCAGAGAAGGAAGGTAGTTCCTCCTAAACCACAGAGAAATAATAGTACAAGAGGAGATGGATTCCCAACAGAAACTGGCTGCTGTTCCCAGATAAAAGGATCCAGGGCAGACAGAACAACAAAAGCATCATTTAATAAGGAAAGGAGAGATGCAGAATCGAGGCATTACGCTAAGCATTTTCAATGCATCTTATACAATCATTTTCTCCACTCAGTTGTGAACTGAGTGATTTTCTCAAGGTCACACGTAGTTTGTGAAGAAGCTTAGGCCTTGGATTCTGACGTCTGAACTCTTATCCACTGGGTTGGGCTGCTTAGCCCACCTCAGTATCAGCTCCTCATCTCCCTGCCTGCATTCTTTTCCAGGACGTTTTAAAGCATTTTTTTTTTTCATTTCCTTAAAAATCAGTTTTATAGTAGAAAAAATGAGGTCTGGGTCATTCACACTTACTGCACTTTTAATGCATGTCTGCCTCCTCTCCCTCCCCTGTTCTTCCTGAGAAAATAACATCATTTCTAATGAGTGACACAGTATGGGTGGGTTCCAACTTTGCTTAAGAAGACCTGCAACACTGCTGGTGGATAAATGGTACTGGCGGGCTGTGCTAGCAGTTTGTATCCCAGCGGCATCTCCTTTCCCTCTGATCTCCTCAGAAACCATTCCCTTTCTATCAGCATGGCTCAGAGACCCTTCCAAAGCCCAACTTGTGACCCAGAAAACAATGACCTGGAGGAGGTCAAGTGACTTCCTCCCCAACAGCGTTTCCTGTCTGCTCACCTGAGGTCCCCAGCCTGCCTGTCCCTCTGCACCCATATTACCCTGTGAGGTGATCCATCATGCTCCTGGGCCACAGGAAGCTGATCACCACCAGCTGCAAAACTGCTACCAGTACTGACGAGCAGTAACTAACCACTATTTTCATGAGGACTTCTCAGGTGGCACAAGTAGTAAAGAACACACCTGCCAATGCAGGGGACACAAGAGAGGTGGGTTCAACTCCTGGGTTGGGAAGGTCCCCTGGAGTAGGAACTGGCAACCCGCTCCAGTATTCTTGCTTGGAGAATTCCATGGACAGAGGAGCCTGGGGGCTACAGTCCATGGGGTCACAAACTTGGTGGTCTTGTTTCCCTGTGCAAAATACAAGCCTGTCGATATGCACACATCTCTGGTTCCAACCCCTAATTCCTTCCTTTACTATCTGTTACCGCCAAAAAGAGCCAAGCATCTTCAGTGAAGTACAGAACGAGCCTTGTTATATGAGATGCAAGCCATTGGAGAGAAGGACTCGGGACACCTGCAATTCTCATCTGAAAGAAGTGGAATGAAACTAACACTTACTGAGGCCCTTCCACAAGCTAGATGCCATTTCATAAAAGCACTTGCAGAAAGTATCTCACCCAAGCTTTACCATGACCCATTAATACTACTACCATTTCACAGATAACAAGCAAGATTGGACAGGTTATAGAGCTTGCCCCAGGCCACGCAGTTCGTGAGCAGCAGAGCAGGATTAGAACCGTGGTCTGCACCTCCAATGCCACGTGTTTGCCTCTCTCCAGATCCCTCTCTGCAATTGCTTTCTTTCCCACCGATGAGCGCATGGAACAACCAAGGATTAAATAAAATAATGGCCGTCAGTTTGTGCTGGCCTCTGCTGTGCAATGAGGTGTTTGGGGAATGCGCTTGCCTTTCCATGAGTTGGATAGAAATAGGGGAATTATGGCATCGGAGCCAGGGCTTCCTCCTGAGACTGGCGTAACGCCTTGCAGCTGTTTCTTTGTTGGAATTCCAGAGATTAAGCATCTGAAAAAGACTTGGCCAGAAAAAGTGGGCACAGCCAGGAGTAAGGGGTCCATGGGCCCATGCATGAAAAAAATTTAAAAATAACACAAAAAATGTGCAATTATCAAGAGTGAAAGCTGTAAATAGAAAAAGCTCCACTCACCACATATATGGAAGCCTCCCTCCCAGCCAGTCCCCAGGATTATGAAAGGGTCACTGAAACATGAAGGGTCACTGAGTTCCTGGCAACTGAATGTTGCTATTATGGACTCTTCCCAAAACTCATCCATCAAAAGGATTATTAGAATTATGGGAACAGCATAGCAAGCAAAGGTACAACGTAAAAGGAAACTCATGGATACGGATGGGTCTCTTGGTCCTGCCAATTCTTGCTAGATGGTTTCAAACACATCTTCAGCCCTAACCTGTACATCCAGCCAGAGAAATAAATATGATTTCTTCCTCTTCGCAGATGTAATAACTGAGCCTTCTAGAGAAAAATTCCTTATCATTGTACAGCTGGTAAGTGGCTAAGTTGAACTAGAACCCACATTTTTGACTCTATCTTGTTTTCCCCTAACATTGTCCCTCCCTGTAGACAGCATATTAAAAAACAGACACATTACTTTGCCAACAAAGGTACATCTAGTCAAGGCTATGGTTTTTCCAGTGGTCATGTGTGGATGTGAGAGTTGGACTATAAAGAAAGCTAAGCACCGAAGAATTGATGCTTTTGAACTGTGGTGTCAGAGAAGACTCTTGAGAGTCCCTTGGACTGCAAGGAGATCCAACCAGTCCATCCTAAAGGAGATCAGTCCTGGGTGTTCATTTGAAGGACTGATGTTGAAGCTGAAACTTCAATACTTTGGCCACCTGATGCAAAGAATTGACTCATTTGAAAAGACCCTGATGCTGGGAAAAATTGAAGGTGGGAGGAGAAGGGAACGACAGAGGATGAGATAGCTGGATAGCATGATCAACTCAATGGACATGGGTTTGGGTGAACTCCGGGAGTTGGTGATGGACAGGGAGGCCTGGTGTGCTGCGGTTCATGGGGTCGCAGAGTTGGACACGACTGAGCGATTGAACTGAACTGAACTGAACTGTTCCTCCCTGACATTATAGAAAGCCTCTAGTTCATGTGGAAAGTGGCCCCTACACCCTAAACCAGCCTTCCTGACCAACTCAGATGCTCAGGAGGCCCAGTTTGTTTGAGGGATTTCCCCACTGTGATTATAACAACAATCCTCTGAGGGGAAATTTGGCCATACAGAGAGTGAGTTCCAGTTCTGTGAGTTCCAGTTCTAAGCCCCACTATGTGCCTCCTCCTTCAGGGCCGAATGTGCTGATCTGGATTATCTCATGAGTTGTTCTCAAGGTCGCCACACTCAGTGACCACCTCTCTTTGGAGACTTTTCTCTACTTCACACCTGATCAAGGACAATGTGCAAATCTCTACTTAGTGCTGAATGCTGTAGAAGCCATTTCTCTGGGGACTGCCTTGTTTAAGATGCACCTTCCCAAGTAATGGCCTCCAAACCCTGACATGGGAGGGCCTTCTGACCTCCCTGAAAGTGAATGCATAACCCAAACAGGGCCAGTCAGAGCATCTCTCTTGGTAACAGGAACACTTCTCCTAGGAAGTAGAAGGGTGGCTGAGGCTTTGTTAATAGTAACACTCTAGACAATGTGTCCTGAGCCAACTCAGTTGTTCCCATCCTCCCTCCTTCCTAAAACCTGTTGAAAACATCAACATCTATCTAACATGCCTCCTTCTTGTTCAGTATGGTTGGGGTAGACTTCTATAATCTGTAACCAAAAGAAATGCTCTAGTTTTACTGCCGGCTTTCACCTGGTCTCCTCCACTTGACCGAGCTCCTCAAACGCTATCACTTTATCCTAAAAGTTTGATCCAGAGAAAGAGCTCATTCAAGGATGGCTGAGTAAGTGGCTGACTGCCTCATTTCTCCACCTTCTTTCCTTCAGGTCATCACGTACACACATTTTCTTCATCTATTCTCCCTCAAGTCAGGTTATTAAGGACCCATTCTGTGATGAGATCTTACTAGAAAGATAAGGAATCCAAAGAAGCATCATACTCATGCCTGCCCTCACCTACCTGCAGTCCAGTCGAGTAGGGCAGACAGCAAACCAAATAAATAGCACAAAATGCAAGAAAGAACAAAAGAAATGAAAATGATAATGCCTACCATGTACTGAATGCCTACTACATGCTACGTAGAGCCCTTTTACCCACCATGTCATTATCATCTCACAACAACCTTGGAGAAAGATGTCACTGTATCTATTTTAAAGAAAGGAGACTTGAAACTCAGGGGGTTTAAGTGACGTGCTCAGTGTCATGCGGGTGGTAAGTGGTAGGTCTGGGGTTTAACACACGAGTGTGTGCTCTGTCTGTTTCCAGAGCCCACGGAGTCTCTGGGCTGTTCCATGTAATCCCAGGGCTGAAAGGGTTACCCAGGAGCAATAGATATGAGGCAGGGCCAACAGAGGACTTTAAGAAAGCCTTCAGCCTGGGCAGAAGGTCCCTAGGCCAGGTGGTGGAAGCACTTGACAGCCGGAGAGAGGGAGACAGGTGTCATCATTAGCTAACGTAGATGGGGTTAGCATTTCAGGAGACAAGGTTACCTCTTCTGAGGCTGTCCACTGGGGACTTAGATCTCTGAGGTTAAGCCGGGTGTGGGGACCCAGACATTCCTTCCATTTCTTACCTCCCTTTCCATGTCAAAGGTGATGCCAAGTGACAAAGTGTGGGAGGGAACTCCTTCTGAGGCACTGATATGAAGGGACAACTCATTGGAAAAGACCCTGGTGCTGGCAAAGATTGAGGACAAGAGGAGAAGGGGGTGACAGGATGAGATGGTTGGATGGCATCACCGACTCAATGCACACCAGTCTGAGCAAACTCCAGGAGACAGTGAGGCCACGACTGAAGCCTGGAATGCTGCAGTCCATGGAGTCCCAAAGAGCTGGACACAACTTAGCAACTGGACAACAACAACAACAGAACTAGTGCAGTGTGCAAAAGTTCCCTTAAATCTGATTAGGCTTACCCAAGTGATCAGTGGGAAGCCTTGATATACGTTTTGTATTTGTTCTGGAGCTTTTCTATTTCTGTGTTAGTCAGCTTTCTTTTAACAGAAATCCAACTCAAAGTGCCTTAAACCAAAAAAAGGAAAGCATTGACTCATGTAACAGAAAGGCCAGACATATGGTTATTTTAGGGGATGGCTGTTTCCAGACACTCAGTCAATGTACTCAGAAAATTGGCTCTCGTCATTGCTTCATTCTGCTTTCGTCTGTGTTGACTTTATTCAACCCCCATAGGGTAGCAAGACAACCCCTTAGCATCTCCAAGTTTGTCTACTAGCTTGAAAATGCCAAGTTTAAAAAGAAATGCCTCTTTCTAAATAGCTCCAGCAATAGTTCTAGCTGGGCTTTAATTAGCAAGGCTTGTGATGTGTGCTCATTGCAGACCCAATTATAATACTAAGACATCTCAGGCTCTCAGACCAGACAGACCTGGGTTATGAATCCATTTTTGGAGCTATAGTTGTAGATAAACAGTCTGCACTGACCCCATGAAGTGACAGTGAGGGAGGGGTGTTTTCTTGTCTCTCAAAGGAGTATCAAGGTATTGTTACCAGAAAACAGAGGACTAGATTGCATGCGTAAGTCCCTTTAGTTGGGTCCAACTCTTTTCAACCCATGGACTGTAGCCCACCAGGCTCCTCTGTCCATTGGATTCTCCAGCCAAGAATACTAGAGTGGTCTACGTTGCCCTCCTCCAGGGGATCTTCCCAACTCAGGGATCGAACCTGCATCTCTCATATTTCCTTTAGTAGCAGGCAGGTTCTTAACCACTAGCCACCTGGGAAGCCCGAGGACTAGGTTGAAAGTGAGTGCAAGTCATGTCCTGTCCAATCGCTCAGTTGTGTCCAAGACTTTTGCAGCTTCATGGACTGTAGCCCACCAGGCTCCTCTGTCCATGGAATTCTCCAGGCAAGAATACTGGCTGCTGCTGCTAAGTCACTTCAGTCGTGTCCAACTCTGTGTGACCCATAGACAGCAGCCCACCAGGCTCCCCCGTCCCTGGGATTCTCCAGGCAAGAACACTGGAGTGGGTTGCCATTTCCTCCTCCAATGCATGAAAGTGAAAAGTGAAAGTGAAATCACTCAGTCGTGTCCGACTCTTAGTGACCTCATTGACTGCAGCACACCAGGCTCCTCCGTCCATGGGATTTTCCAGGCAAGAGTACTGGAGTGGGGTGCCATTGCCTTCTCCAGGAACTAGCTTATGTTATGTTAAGTTGCTTCAGTCCTGTCCAACTAGTAGTGACCCCATGGACTGGAGCCTGCCTGGCTTCTCTGTCCATAAAAATCTCCAGGCAAGAATATTGGAATGGGTTTGCCATTTCCTTTTCCAGAAGAACTAGCTTCAGTTCAGCTCAGTTCAGTCGCTCAGTTGTATCTGACTCTTTGCAACCCCATGAATCATAGCACGCTAGGCCTCCCTGTCCATCACCAACTCCTGGAGTTCACCCAAACTCATGTGTATCCAGTCGGTGATGCCATCCAGCCATTTCATCCTCTATCATCCCCTTCTCCTGCCGCCAATCCCTCCCAGCATTAGGGTCTTTTCCAATAAGTCAACTCTTTGCATCAGCTGGCCAAAGTATTGGAGTTTCAACTTCAACATCAGTCCTTCCAATGAACACCCAGGACTGATCTCCTTTAGGATGGACTGGTTGGATCTCCTTGCAGTCCGAGGGACTCTCAAGAGTCTTCTCCAACACCACAGTTCAAATGCATCAATTCTTTGGCACTCAGCTTTCTTCACAGTCCAACTCTCACATCCATACATGACTACTGGAAAAACCATAGCCTTAACTAGATGGACCTTTGTTGGCAAAGTAATATCTCTGCTTTTAAATATGTTATCTAGGTTGGTCATAACTTTCCTTCCAAGGAGTAAGCGTCTTTTAATTTCATGGCTGCATTCGCCACCTGCAGTGATTTTGGAGCCCCAAAAAATAAAGTCTGACACTGTTTCCACTGTTTCCCCATCTATTTCCCATGAAGTGATGGGACCAGATACCATGATCTTCGATTTCTGAACGTTGAGCTTTAAGCCAACTTTTTCACTCTCCTCTTTCACTTTCATCAAGAGGCTTTTGAGTTCCTCTTCACTTTCTGCCATAAGGGTGGTGTCATCTGCATATCTAAGGTTATTGATATTTCTCCCGGCAATCTTGATTCCAACTTGTACTTCATCCAGCCCTGCGTTTCTCATGATGTACTCTGCATATAAGTTAAATAAGCAGGGTGACAATATACAGCCTTGACATACTCCTTTTCCTATTTGGAACCAGTCTGTTGTTCCATGTCCCGTTTGAACTCTTGCTTCCTGACCTGCATACAGATTTCTCAAGAGGCAGGTTAGGTGGTCTGGTATTCCCATCTCTTTCAGAATTTTCCAGAGTTTATTGTGATCCACACAGTCAAAGGCTTTGGCATAGTCAATAAAGCAGAAATAGATGTTTTTCTGGAACTCTTGCTTTTTCCATGATCCAGCGGATGTTGGCAATTTGATCTCTGGTTCCTCTGCCTTTTCTAAAACCAGCTTGAACATCAGGAAGTTCACGGTTCATGTATTGCTGAAGCCTGGCTTGGAGAATTTTGAGCATTACTTTACTAGCATGTGAGATGAGTGCAATTGTGCAGTAGTTTGAGCATTCTTTGGCATTGCCTGTCTTAGGGATTGGAATGAAAACTGACCTTTTCCAGTCCTGTGGCCACTGCTGAGTTTTCCAAATGTGCTGGCATATTGAGTAGCTTAGGGGGCAGCAAAACAGTTGCTGGTCAAAGCAATGGTGTTAAAGCACTTTGGGAAATGTTTCTTTACTCTTTTATAGTTATGCACTGCAAAGAAAACATTGTGGTGGGGAGGAAAAAACCATGAGACTGAGTATCTGTTGTATGAACAGCAACAAATAGTGTGCTGTTCTTCATTGCTTAAATGGTACTTTCCCCTTCATTGCCTTATTTATTTCTATCTTAACTCTGCATGGTGTCAACAGCCCCACTTTAAAGTGATCTTGAATACATACCTGAATATATTGCTCCCCTGAATACATACCATGCCTTGTCTAACATATTGATTCTTTTCTTAGATAAAAAGAAGTCATTTTTTTTTTAATGACTAGCTCTACTCCCAACAGCAAGCAAGATAACATCTGAAGAAAGAGTCAGCCTGTCCACACACAAAGGACAGTAATGCAGAACCCAACCTCCTGCCTTGGTGATTCACTTAGCTTCTTCTCCAATTTCCCTTTAAAAACTGTCATAACTGAGCAGAATCTTCAGAGTTGGTCCCTGGACACAAGTTCCCCATCTCCCCTGACTGCCAGCTTTCCTGGTCAAAGCATCTTTTCTTTCTCCTGACACTTGTTTCTCAAATTATTGGCTTCTGAACCCTGGCAAGCAGCCAACCTGGGTTCAGTAATATGTTCTACCAGGAGAAAGCATGCTCCAAGGAACCGCTGCCCTTTTAGCCTGGGTCCCAAGTTAAGGGGATTGAACCCAACTCACTTGCTAGGAACCAAGTTGAGCCGAAGTCATCAGAACCATAGCCGATTCACAGATCTGAGAGCATATGACCACATGCGTTGCTGTGAGCCACTGAGATTTGAGGGAAGCTTGTTACGCAGCAAATGCTGATTAACAGACCTAACTAAGAAACTATTAATCAGGAATTTAGAGGCCAGTCTAATATGACAGCAGAAAGCACAAAGATAGAGCCATGAGTATCGATGACCGATTTAGACTTCACCCCGAAAAGAGTTGGAACTCCTGAAAGGAAAGAGCTAATTAAGTGTGTGTGTTAATATGCTGACTCTAGGATTTTAATGAGTAAGACTGTGAAGAGGGTGTCCAGGGAGGAGGCAGGATCCCAGCTCCAGGAAAGAGATTATAAAGGGTGCAACTGAGGCAGCTCAGATGTGTGGGCAGCTCTCTGCCCCACTGTTACAGCTGGGTAATTGTTCAACTCTGTCAAAAATCATTAACTCGTTATGACCAGGTAAATCTGTTACAATATTTACTAAAAATAAGCCTCTCGAGAAACACATCTTTGGTGGTAACAGATATTTTCCTTTCATTATCTCCTTTCTGATTAGAATGCATTTGATTGTAATTGCTGGACTTAATTCAATGTTGTGTTTTATCGCATATTGCAAATATTGCTTCCAATTCTGACATGGTGCTGACTGTACATAGCCATTCCATTTGTGTTCATTTGTGTACAACAGAACTTTCCTTCACATTGAGAAGCTGTCACTGGAGTCGATACCATGTACCTTTCAAAGATAAATAGCCATGTTTTTAAAAAATTCAATGAATTTTAAAGCTAATATTAACTTCTAAAGATAAATGTTTATTAAGAAGCTTTAAATAGGGAGTTTAGATTATGATGCCTTGTATTTTAATACTTTGCTCTGTGTCATCCCTCTATTTTAAACTAGTTATTTCTCTTAATCTTTGTGACTCCCATTATCAGATGAGGACATTGAGACTTAGAGAGTTAAAGGGCTTTTTAAAAACATGAGAATTTAGAATGGATAATGTGAGAGTTGGACTGTGAAGAAGGCTGAGTGCTGAAGAATTGATGCCTTTGAACTGTGGTGTTGGAGAAGACTCTTGAGAGTCCCTTGGACTGCAAGGAGATCCAACCAGTCCATTCTGAAGGAGATCAACCCTGGGATTTCTTTGGAAGGAATGATGCTAAAACTGAAACTCCAGTACTTTGGCCACCTCATGAGAAGAGTTGACTCATTGGAAAAGACTGTGATGCTGGGAGGGATTGGGGGCAGGAGGAGAAGGGGACGATAGAGGATGAGATGGCTGGATGGCATCACGGACTCAATGGACGTGAGTCTGAGTGAACTCTGGGAGATGGTGATGGACAGGGAGGCCTGGCGTGCTGCGATTCATGGGGTCGCAAGAGTCAGACACGACTGAGCGACTGAACTGAACTGAACTGAACTGAAACATCAAGTTCCTACCACATAGCAAAAAGAACGACATTCAATCTCCTGGGATAAATCACAATGGAAAAGAATATAAGAAAAGGAATCTACATGCATATAACTGAGTTACTTTGCTGTACAGCAAAAATTAACATAACATTGTAAATCAACTATACTTCAATTTTTTTCAAAAAGAAGTATTAATGTGATGATGAGCTTCTCGGTGGGGGCTCCCTGAACATCTTCTTTTGAAAGATTATTTTTTAAAAAGCTTACTTTTGTGGCCTCAGTTTCCTCATTTACCAAAGGGGATGAAGAGGCTAGGGCTTACCAGGTGGTACTAGTGGCAAAGAAACTGCCCATGCAGGAGACATAAGAGACGGGGTTCGATCCCTGGGTCAGGAAGATCCCCTGGAGGAGGGCATGGAAATTCATGCCAGTATTCTTGCCTAGAGAAGCCCGTGGACAGAGGAGCCTGGAGGGCTATAGTCCTTAGGTCACAGAGTCAGACACACCTGAAGTAACAGCACTCATGTGTGAAGAGACTAATGTTATGAGATTGTCATAAAGATGAAATATGTAGTGGGCATTTACCATTCTTAATGCCTTTCTAGAACCTTCAAAGTCTCTTTTTAGTTAGAAAACTCCCTTGCCTGAATCTTGAATGCACCCCCCCACCCAATTTACTTTTAAATAGCTTCCTTGGGATATAATTTGCAAATGATAAACTTCACACATTTTAAATTACAGCTCAATGATTTTTAGAAAATTCACAGAGATATGCAACGCTCACCACAGTTCAATTTTTAGAAAATTCCCATCATTCCAGAAATGGAAATTTCATGAGCATGTGTGGTCAAGCCCCACTCTTGTTCCAGCCCCTGGCAATCACTGACCTGATTGCTGTCTCTAGATTTCCCTTTTCTGGACATTCCGCATGAATGAAATCAGACGCTCTGTGGTTCTTTTTGGCTGAGTCTTTCATTTGGCATAACTTTTTTGAGGTTTATTCATCTGCCTTTTTATTGGTGAATAGTATTCTGTTTATGAATGTATCTCATTTTATTTACCAATCACCAGCTGATGAACATCTGGATCACTTCAAGGTTTGGGCTATTATGGAAAGTGCTGCTATTAACATTTGCCTACATTTCTTTGTGTGGAGATATGCTTTCATTTCTCCAGTGAGCTTTCCCAGCTTCCCTTGCAGCTAGGGTGCAAGCCTTGTCATGTGACCAGCACTGTACTACGCACTCCATATGCATCTTTTCATTTAACCCTCAAAATAATGCTTTATGCTGGGCACTATTCCTATACCCATGGATGAGCAAACTGAGGCACAGAGAGGTTATGCGACTATCACTGGGAAACATCAGAGCCAAAATTTGAATCCAGGCAGCCTGCCATCATCAGGGGCTTTGCACTTAACTGTCTCTCTGCTCTGAGAAGTGGCTGAATTGGTACCCTGACCTCAGCTGTCATTGCATGTATCCTGTTTTAAGCACCACACTGTGCTCTCCCTCTGATGACAACCAATGGTGCATTGTTTCACTGATGCGTGAAGTGGAGTGATAGCAGAAAGAGCATTTGCAGGGCCTCAGAATGCTGATATCCACCACCATCAGAGCAGCACCCTGCAGGTCCCAGAGTCACTGGCAACCACGGTCCTATGTAATCATCTAGTCACCATGCAAAGAGGGAAAGGTCATCGACATCCCACTAACAGAAAGGAAAACTGAGACGTGGAGAGGAAAGTCACTTGCCCAAATTTACGCAGAGAGGAGTCCTAAAAACCAGGATCCCATGCACAGTGGGCCGATAACCAGCCTGAGTTCTTCTTGCTCCAACCTCCATCAACTTAAAGCTCCATGATTTTCCCAGGTGATGACTGAAGAGAGGAAGAGCTCAACGTGCCCTGGGTAGCACTGGAGGGTTGTCGGGGGCTTTGGAACCTAACAAAACCTCTCCCAGGCTGTCCCATTTGTCACCTGTGCTAACAAAATTTTTATTCATTTTCCCTTTTGTAAAATGGTGAAAGGTATTTGTCTTTTTCTGGCTTACTTCACTTAGCATCAGAATGTCTAGGTCCATCCAAGTTGCTGCAAAAGGCATTATTTCACCCTTTTTAATAATGAGTAATATTTCACTGTATGATATCACTTATATATGGAATCTTTAAAGCTGATACAAATGAACTTATATAGAAAGTGGAAATAAGCCCACAAACATAGAAAATAAACATATGGTTATCAAAGGGGAAAGAGAGAGGGAAAAATTAGAAGTTTGGGATTAACATATACATACTGCTATATATAAAACAGATAAACAACAAGGACCTACTGTATAGCACAGGGATCTATACTCAGTATCTTGCAGTAACCTATAAGGGAAAGAGGGAAAAGGCAATGGCACCCCACTCCAGTACTCTTGCCTGGAAAATCCCATGGGCAGAGGAGCCTGGTAGGCTGCAGTCCATGGGGTCACGAAGAGTCAGACATGACTGAGCAACTTCACTTTCACTTTTCACTTTCATGCATTGGAGAAGGAAATGGCAACCCACTCCAGTCTTCTTGCCTGGAGAATCCCAGGGACGGCGGAGCCTGATGGGCTGCCGTCTATGGGGTTGCACAGAGTCGGACATGACTGAAGCGACTTAGCAGAAGCAGCAGCAGAATAAGGGAAAAGAATCTGAAAAAGAATATATATATATATATATAAAATATATAACTGAATATACATATATGTATACAAAACTGAATCACTTTGCTGTACACCTGAAACTAACAAATTACTAATCAACTATACCTCAATTTAAAAAAATGTTAAAAGCCCCCCATTCGGTGGGGTTATTGTGAAAGTTGAGGGAAATATGCGTAGTAAAAACACACAGCAGCCTAGAGTCAGGCCTCCTTCTGTCTTGCTCGCCAAACAGCACCACCAAACCCCAGAGATGGATCAAACAAAGCCCCAGTGGCCTCGTTTTAACTCTAAAGCCACCTTTGCATGATGCCAGCATGGCTCATCCCTGAATAGAGCTAAGCCCAAACTAGATGTCACCCCTGAGTCTCCCCCTTCCCTGTCACACTCCTAACCAAGATCACAACGTCTGCTGAATCAGTTTACTGCTTCTCATCTCTGCAACTCCTCTTTGGCCCAAAGCAGCTGAACAACTGCACCAGCCTCCGAAATGGTCCAGCTTCCATGCTCCCCTCCCTTTTCCCCACCCAAAATTCATTCTCTCCACAGCAGCTGAAATGATCTTTCCATTTTATCAGACTCTGTCCCTCTCTCAACAAATGACCATTTGTTGCTCTTTCCAGGCTGCTCAGTTCTTGTCCATAACCTCATAAATCTAGTCCCAGGGATTCCCATAAGGTCTTCTGGTTTGGCCATAATGATAAAAGATATCAATTTCCTGAATGCTTGCTACATGCCTTTGGGTTTCCTAACCAATATGCAGATGTTAGTTTATTTGATGAGGTCTATATATTTACAAAGGGCCCTGTGCTTAGGAGGGTCCCATGTTTTGTTTAATGCTCTTCTCCCAGAGTCTGGAAATCTTGCATATTAATACTTTTTTCACCAATGTGCCCTGCATTTTCATTTCACACTAACAATATAGTTGATTCTATCCCCCAATAGCCATAAGAAATTATGGATGAGTCAGAAGTCTTCTAGCTGCAAGTAATAGATCCAACTCAAAATGGCTTAAACAGTAAAGGAGAATTTACTGGTTCATAGAAATAAATAAGAGTAGATTTTACTGGTTCAGACATAACTAGTTCTAGGGTTAAAATGATGCCACCAAGATTCTGTTTTCTCCATCTTTTACCTCTGTTTTGATTTCTCTGGCTTATTCCTCCCATAGTTTCAACGGGTCATAATATGGGGTCTCACTGTACTATTTTGTTGTTTTCCCATTCCTGATCAAAGCACAGAGGCCTTGGGATGTCTAGTACAAAGGGAGTGTGTTATCATCTCTTATTTTCAGGTAAGAAAAGAGACTCACTGAAGCAGTGCAGAGTGAGCAGAATGGCACACTACCCTGGGATTTAAATCCAAGTGTGAGACTCCAAAGTCCCCTAGACCTGCTCCTGACCAGGTCCTCCTGCCTCTCACCTTGACAATGGCCCAGCTGAAGACTTGCACTGTATCCAGCTCATGTTTGGTGTATTCCTGATCTCAGACCAAGTGATTTGGACACCACTTTGTGCTGTTTCTACCTTAGAATGTTCTCTTATTGGAGGGGAATGGGCAGAAATACTAGTCTAGCCCCTGGCCAACAGTCCATGACAGGGACAGATGTTTTTGTTATTTTTTCTGTCATAATCCTTATGATCACTAACATTTTGCTCTATATGTTTCCAACTTATATCTATAGCTACAGAGCCATACTGATTATATCCTCAGAAATGGGAACAAACTATAATATTACTTTATGATCCACTTTTCTCATAGATTATAGTGTGACCATCCATGTAGCTTGTCTTACCCAGAATTTTTAATGGACACCTATTTGCCCACTGAACTGAAATAACAAAGTTTCTTCATAGGTTTTTTTTTTCTTTTCTGTGTGATTAAAATCCTTACATTCTCCTTTCATTCATTGTCTCATTCCGTCCTTAGGGTATGATCTTAGGAGCAAAATTTCTAGATCAAAGTTATTTACAAGGTAATATGTTTGATACAAATCACTAAATCACCTTCTAGAAAGATTACTCCAAATTATACACTCAACAACAATATATGAAAAGTACCCATTTTCCAGCACCTTACTTTAAAATATCTTGTTTTTAAGAGGCTGGTATAAGCCCTGAAATGTGAAGATATTTTCACAATTGATTCTAGACACTAGGGAAAACAAATCAGAGATTAATTTATTTCCCTCAGGTTATCATATATACATAGTTGCTTTGCTATAAATTAATTCAAACTTGCCTGCCTTAAACATTTAGCATGAGGATTTTATGCTTTATTTTGACAAGTGCATTTAAGAGAACCCTTGTAGCTTCATACATTTAGTCTAACCATTTCAGCTTGTTTTTCTTCTTGTTTTATATAAACACCACATTTAGCTCCATGCTATGGATAAAATTGCCACACAATTCTCACAAAGTGTATATCCCCGCTACTGTCCTCCCCCTCCACAGCTGCAGAGAAAAAAGAAAGCATCTGATAGGACATTGGGGCATTAGAAAAGCAGAGTCTTGTGGACCGTACTCCTAGGGACTGGCTTTTTCCACAAAGCCTCACCCCAAGGCCTCCCTGGGCCAGTTTCCATTGCTGAGTCAGTCTGTGACTCTCCAGATGACTAAGGCAAAGCCTTATCAATTAATTGGGAAGCACGCCTAGTGGAGGAAGCAGGCTAGAAAACAGAAGCTGACTATGGAATGACACAAGGCTGATGGAAGCCTGGAGGAGCTCAGAAGATGGAACTGCTCCTGTCTATGGAAAGCAGAGAGGATCAAATTCCCCTGGAGTTGCCAGGCCAGGAAGTGAGAGTTCAGGGCTTTCAGGCAAAGGGCGCACCACATACAAAAGCAGGAAAGCTTGACAGGTCCTGGGAGGCTTGAGAAAGCAAAGCATCCACAGAGGTCAGAATCCCACGTGTGTGTGGACTGTAGAAGAGACGGGGCAAGGATAGGAGGTCTAGGTGGGTGCCCCGAGCAAGCTGGATAGAGAGAGGCTGGGCCAAGTTGCACAGAACCACAGGTGTCAGGTCCAAGCATTTGGGGAGCCACTGAAGTCTCCAGCAGGAGAAGAACGTGACATGGGTAGCAGGTGAAAAGATCACACAGGTTGCCATAAGGAGAGTGGATCTGAGTGAAGTTTGGTGACGGGGAGATCAGATCAGAACTAGACCTTGGTGGTGGAGACCAAGAGGTGGAGAAGTATTGGGGAGATATGGACAGATGGACTGGAGGGGCCTCATTGAGTGACTGAGTGTAGAACAACAGGGAGGGGAAAAAGGAAAGCTATGTCCGGCCCCTGGCTCTGCCGACCAGATGGAGGGTGTGACCATTCACTGACTCAGCTGGGGAGCCCTGCAGGGGGGTGATGGTAGCTGAGGCTCTGGGGCCCTCTAGGCGCGAGACCACAGAGGAGAGAGTTGGCTGGAGAGGGTGGCTAGGGGTATCAGTAGGGTCATATTGACAGACCCTTAGGGAGCACATCACTCCCCAGGCACAGTGCATCAGGGGAAGACCACAGGGAAGCTTCAAGTCCTGCCTGAGGAAAACCGTGACGGGCACGTGAAACCCTTCCAGGCAGCGACAGAGGCTGATCGTGGCATCACAGAAGCTTCCACCTTTGAAGCAAATGTATGCGAGCTGAAAACAAATGTCCCTCACTGCTTCTGTAAGAACCTGTACTGGTCCCTATCAGCAGGTAGGGCAGAGTGGAAATCCAGAGCTCCCTCGGCTCCTGCTTCCATCACGCTGCGAGAATTTCATGGGCAGTCAGCAGCTCAATCTCATCACCATGGATCCATTTCACCGGATAGCAGAATGAACTATTTTTTAGGAGAAAATTGATTTATTTTAGCAGTATATTAAAACAACAAAAATCAGTATTTTTTCTTTTTTATTGAAATTAGTTGGTTTATAATGTTGTATGTGTTTCAGATGTACAGCAAAGTGGTCCAATTACATATATATATATGTATATTTATGTATATATATGTATACATGTTATATCAGCAGCAGAGGATTAGATGGTTAGATGGCATCACTGACTCAACAGACACAAATTTGAGCAAACTCCAGGAGATAGTGAAGGATAGGGAAGCCTGACACGCTGCAGTCCATGGGGTCATGAAGAGTCATACACGACTTAGAGACTAAACAATACGCATGCATATATATATATACATATATATATGCATGTATGTATGTATAGTATACATGTATATGTGTTTATATATTCTTTTTCAGATTCTTTTCCCTTGTAGTTTATTGCAAGATCCTAAATATAATTTTTTGTGCTATATAGTAGGTCCTTGCTGGTTATCTATTTTATATTTACTATTTTATATATGTTAATCCCAAACTGCTAATTTATTCCTCCCTCCCCTGACTGGAGAGGGGAATTCATATTTAAATGCATCATATCTGGTTCAGCACCGGCTGATAGGGAGAAACGCCAGAGGGCAAGGCCCTTTCCTATGTCATTGTGAGTCCTGCTTTCACCAGGTTAACCCTTTCAAGTCAGGGATGTGTATAGGAGCGGTTAACCCCTTCAAGTTGGATCCACAGGAGCCTTGAGTATGCTGGGTACCCACAACGAGAGGAACAGGAAACATATTTCATCATTGGTGCAATAAAAGTCCCACTGTTCCTGAGAGGGAAAATACAGACAACAGAATACTTCTCAGGCAGCAGAGAGTGGTGGTCAAAAGTTGATGCTGTATGGTAAAAACCACTACAATACTGTAAAGTAATTAGCCTCCAATTAAAATAAATTAATTTTTAAAAAATTGATGCTAAATGGTCAGTTGCCAGGATTCAGGACCAAATCCTCCCTCTAATCAGTTGTGTCCCTGGGAAAGTCTCTGGCCTCCGTTTACTTATCTGTAAAATGAGGATTAATAATAGTTCCTACATGTAAGATTGATGAGAATTTATTTATTTATTTATATTTTTTATTTTACTTTACAATTCTGTATTGGTTTTGCCATGCATTGACATGAATCCACCACGGGTGTACATGCGTTCCCAAACATGAACCCCCCTCCCACCCCCCTCCCCACAACATCTCTCTGGGTCATCCCCGTGTACCAGCCCCAAGCGTGCCATATCCTGCATCGGACATAGACTGGCAATTCGATTCTTACATGATATTATACATGTTTCAATGCCATTCTCCCAAATCATCTCACCCTCTCCCTCTCCCTCTGAGTCCAAAAGTCCGCTATACACATCTGTGTCTTTTTTTTGCTGTCCTGCATACAGGGTCATCATTTCCATCTTTCTAAATTCCATATATATGTGTTAGTATACTGTATTGGTGTTTTTCTTTCTGGCTTACTTCACTCTGTATAATCGGCTCTAGTTTCATCCATCTCATCAGAACTGATTCAAATTTATTCTTTTTAATGGCTGAGTAATACTCCATTGTGTATATGTACCACAGCTTTCTGATCCGTTCATCTGCTGATGGACATCTAGGTTGTTTCCATGTCCTGGCTATTATAAACAGTGCTGTGATGAACATTTGGGTACATGTGTCTCTTTCAATTCTGGCTTCCTCAGTGTGTATGCCCAGCAGTGGGATTGCTGGGTCATAAGGCAGTCCTATTTGCAATTTTTTAAGGAATCTCCACACTGTTCTCCATAGTGGCTGTACTAGTTTGCATTCCCACCAACAGTGTAAGAGGGTTCCCTTTTCTCCACACCCTCTCCAGCATTTATTGCTTGCAGATTTTTGGATGGCAGACATTCTGACTGGTGTGAAGTGGTACCTCATTGTGGTTTTGATTTGCATTTCTCTAATAATGAGTGATGTTGAGCATCTTTTCATGTGTTTGTTAGCCATCCGTATGTCTTCTTTGGAGAAATGTCTATTTAGTTCTTTGGCCCATTTTTTGATTGGGTCGTTTATTTTTCTGGAGTTGAGCTGCATAAGTTGCTTGTATATTTTTGAGATTAGTTGTTTGTCAGTTGCTTCATTTGCTATTATTTTCTCCCATTCGGAAGGCTGTCTTTTCACTTTGCTTATATTTTCTTTTGTTGTGCAGAAGCTTTTAATTTTAATTAGGTCCCATTTGTTTATTTTTGCTTTTATTTCCAGAATTCTGGGAGGTGGATCATAAAGGATCCTGCTGTGATTTATGTTGGAGAGTGTTTTGCCTATGTTCTCCTCTAGGAGTTTTATAGTTTCTGGTCTTACATTTAGATCTTTCATCCATTTTGAGTTTATTTTTGTGTGTGGTGTTAGAAAGTGATCTAGTTTCATTCTTTTACAAGTGGTTGACCAGTTTTCCCAGCACCACTTGTTAAAGAGATTGTCTTTACTCCATTGTATATTCTTGCCTCCTTTGTCAAAGATAAGGTGTCCATAGGTGTGTGGATTTATCTCTGGGCTTTCTATTTTGTTCCATTGATCTATATTTCTGTCTTTGTGCCAGTACCATACTGTCTTGATGACTGTGGCTTTGTAGTAGAGCCTGAAGTCAGGCAAGTTGATTCCTCCAGTTCCATTCTTCTTTCTCAAGATTGCTTTGGCTATTCGAGGTTTTTTGTATTTCCATACAAATCTTGAAATTATTTGTTCTAGTTCTGTGAAAAATATCACTGGTAGCTTGATAGGGATTGCATTGAATTTGTAAATTGCTTTGGGTAGTATACTCATTTTCACTATATTGATTCTTCTGATCCATGAACATGGTATATTTCTCCATCTGTTAGTGTCCTCTTTGATTTCTTTCATCAGTGTTTTAGTTTTCGATATATAGGTCTTTAGTTTCTTTAGGTAGATATATTCCTAAGTATTTTATTCTTTTCATTGCAATAGTGAATGGAATTGTTTCCTTAATTTCTTTTTCTACTTTCTCATTATTAGAGTATAGGAATGCAAGGGATTTCTGTGTGTTGATTTTATATCCTGCAACTTTACTATATTCATTAATTAGCTCTAGTAATTTTCTGGTAGAGTCTTTAGGGTTTTCTATGTAGAGGAGCATGTCATCTGCAAACAGTGAGAGTTTTACTTCTTCTTTTCCAATTTGGATTTCTTTTATTTCTTTTTCTGCTCTGATTGCTGTGGCTAAAACTTCCAGAACTATGTTGAATAGTAGTGGTGAAAGTGGGCACCCTTGTCTTGTTCCTGACTTTAGGGGAAATGCTTTCAATTTTTCACCATTGAGGATAATGTTTGCTGTTGGTTTGTCATATATAGCTTTTATTATGTTGAGGTATGTTCCTTCTACTCCTGCTTTCTGGAGAGTTTTTATCATAAATGGATGTTGAATTTTGTCAAAGGCCGTCTCTGCATCTATTGAGATAATTATATGGCTTTTATTTTTCAATTTGTTAATGTGGTGAATTACATTGATTGATTTGCGGATATTGAAGAATCCTTGCATCCCTGGGATAAAGCCCACTTGGTCATGGTGTATGATCTTTTTAATGTGTTGTTGGATTCTGATTGCTAGAATTTTGTTGAGGATTTTTGCATCTATGTTCATCAGTGATATTGGCCTGTAGTTTTCTTTTTTTGTAGTATCTTTGTCAGGTTTTGGTATTAGGGTGATGGTGTCCTCATAGAATGAGTTTGGAAGTTTCCCTTCCTCTGCAATTTTCTGGAAGAGTTTGAGTAGGATAGGTGTTAACTCTTCTCGAAATTTTTGGTAGAATTCAGCTGTGAAGCCGTCTGGACCTGAGCTTTTCTTTGCTGGAAGATTTCTGATTACAGTTTCAATTCCATGCTTGTGATGGGTCTGTTAAGATTATCTATTTCTTCCTGGTTCAGTTTTGGAAAGATGAGAATTTAAATATGTGCATTTCTTCTGGGACGATGGAAATGTGTTAAGAGATTTAGGATAGGCAAATAAAAAAGGAAGAGCTGATTGGAATTTGTGGAGTCATTTGTTCAATAACAATGCTTAGAATATGAATTTCCAAAGCCAATTATGTTTGAGTAGTTAGTTTGATATCAAATTCCAGGCCTTCCCTAACTCAAGATAGATTTATAGATAAATATAGATTTTTGCTACCTAATGATTTAAGGTTGAGTTCTTTTATTTTCCCACCCAGATTCCTACATTCATTCTGTATTTTAAATTCATAGGTAGCTAGAAAACTGGAGGGGAAAACCAAGGAAGAAATTTAATGCAGAGAGAAGCTCATCATGGTGGGAAAAGAGGGGGAGCAGTGCTTAGACCTGGGGAACAAGAGATGGTTTTCAGGTCTATCCCTGCTTTTGATCAGCCCTGAGACTCTGGACAAGGTCCTGATCCAGGAAAATTAAAGCTGAAAGAAGCTTTAGACACTACCGGGTCCAACCAGCTCCACTGGAAGGAGGGAAACTGGGGCCCAGGAAGGGGAGGTAAATTTCACGATATTGCCCAGTTAGCAAATAGCTGAGCTGACACACATCCCAGGTTTTCCCATGCTTTGAGCTCTGAATGCGGCTAATGGAATTAGTGCTATCTAGCTTGTCTAGCCCCCAGGGTTGCCACAAATGTCAGATACTATATTAAATATTCAATACTCAAGTGCCCAAAATATGCTCTGAAGAGCTACAAACTTGGATCTGAACTTTGGTTGTAGCAAGTCCCAGCTATATGACCTTGACCTTAACCTTCCTGGGCCTTTGTATTCTCATCTGTAAAATGCAATAATAGTTAAAATGACAAGATGCAATTACACATGGAAAACACTTAGCACAGTGACTGGTACATGAGTGATTACTTGGTTAAAAAAAAAACACTAAAGCCTGAAAGTGAAAGTGAAGTCACTCAGTTATGGCCGACTCTTTGCAACCCATGGACTGTAGCCTACCACATTCCTCCGTCCATGGGATTTTCCACATAAGAGTACTGGAGTGGGTTGCCATATCCTTCTCCAGGAGATCTCCCTGACCCAGGGATCAAACCTGGGTCTCCCACATTGTAGGCAGGCTTTACCATCTTCAGGCAAGAATGCTGGAGTGGGTAGCCATTCCCTTCTCCAGGGAGTCTTCCTGACCCAGGGATGGAACCTGGGTTTCTTGCACTGCAGGCCAATTCTTTACCATCTGAACCACCCACTGTGTATGCTAACTCACCGTGGGCACAACGTGCTTTCCTGTCACACAAGAGCTGGCAGTCATGGACCCCTGATGTTCTGATTCTACCAGCCCATGAGGGTCCTCATCTTATTAGTAACATGGTTTTCTGAGTTTAAGGGTGCCCTTGGTTGCCATTCTTTCTTTCATAATCTTACTTCCAATAGGAAAATAGATGAGAACTGAATGCTTAGTCTTAAATTTCTTTGCATTTTTCTTCTTGGGAAGTCTAGCAGATCTTTTTGGGAGAAGGACTCCTGGTGACCACTTGAGTGCACCTCTCCAGCTATGAATGTGCCCCCATGTCTCCACCTGCCCACTCTTGCCCTATGCAAGTTTTCCTGCTACAACCTAACATAGTTCTTCCTCAAGCCTAAACTTTTAAGAACACTAGCTTTACTAGATCAGGAAGCCTTAGACAATACAGGAACGTGGCTGCTTGCCTGTGCTGCTCTGGGTACTTTTTGGCGCTTCCCGAAGCGTTATTCACATCCTGCTTCTGAATGTGAACCTGTTCGCCCCCAAACCCAGTGCTCTAACTTTATACTGAATTCCAGGTCACAAAAATGGCCAAGAAAGGCAAACTCCAGAATAATGAGATGTGCTGTCTTCTTAGAAAAACTCAAGGGACTAAGTTTGTATTTTGGACAAAGAAACAGAATTTCAGATATTTCACTAGTAAATATACATTTATTTCTTTGCATCATGAGGGGCTGACCCAAAGCAGGCACTTAAATTTTGCTACTCTAATGCTGGATAGGGTTGAAGGCATTGCATATGAATTGAATTGAGTTGAAGCTAATCACGTCAAACTAAAAGTGATGGAGATAGATAATAAAGACAGAAAACACATTGGGTTTACAGACAACTCTAGTGGGAGCAGCAACTGATAGGAGTAAAGTCTTGAAAGAAAGGTGAAAACTCATCTCCTGAATCTGCTCTATGGGAACTCTAGCAGTGTTTTTCAAAAATTAACTATTATCCACAGTAAGAAATGCATTTTATACCACAACACAATACACACAGTCATGCAGACATGTATACATATGTAATGTAAAACAGTGCACATAAATATATATGCATGTGTGTGTAGTTGCTCAGTTGCGTCTGACTCCTTGTGACCTCATGAACTGTAAGCCCACCAGGCTCCTCTGTCCATGGGATTTTCCAGGCTAGAATACTAGCTGCTGCTGCAGCTGCTGCTAAATCACGTCAGTCGTGTCCGACTCTGTGCGACCCCACAGATGGCAGCCCACCAGGCTCCTCTGTCCCTGGCATTCTCCAGGCAAGAACACTGGAGTGGGGTGCCATTTCCTTAGAGTGGGTTGCCATTTCCTTCTCCTATATTTACAAATATATATATATATAAAGTTTCATGAAATAGTATTGCTTCATACCACCCAGGGTGCACTCTAGTTTTCCGTTCTGCTTTATTCTAGTTTAATCTGTTCCATTTTTAAATTTTAATCATTTCAGTTCCAAACCATCTAAACTGATTTTACCTTTCTTTAAGAGCTTGACCGCAGAGCATGGAAAGCTCTGCTTTGCTGGAAAGGGTTCTGGGTCGACCTAGAGTTGAATCCCAGTTCTCCATTCACCCTCTGTGACTTCATGATCTATTAGAATCTCAGCTGCCTCGACTGTAAAATGGGTGGGAGGAGTTACAACACCTCTGCCAGTGTCTTTGTGAGGACAGACAGCTAACATGGTAACATGCCATCTGTAAAACTCCCAGCACAATGTCCAATACACATCAAGTGGCCCTCAACATCACCAGCCCACAGAAGCTGCATTTGACCCATTGTAACAATTCCTGATTCTTTTCAAATCAAGAGACGTGAAAGGTAAAGGAGGCGTTTCCACTTTGCACGCCCTCTATGCCTTGATTCCCTGGGTCCACAGTGGGCCAGCCCGGCTGAAACACGGCATTTTTAGCACAGAAGCCTATTCTCTTCCAGGTCATTGCTGGAGGTTCCTAGCCCCCAGCATTTCCTCAGGCCACCCTTCTGCTCTGGGGTCATTTCAGAGAGAAGCAATGTCTCAGGTAATTGATCACCATGAGCCAGGACCTGTCTGGCTTATGCCAGAGAGCAGGCAGCAGTCAACCAGGACTTGAGGTTGTCCCCTGAGACCCTGCATTGAATTATTCAGGAATAAAAAGTTCTGACCTGCCAGGGAACAGAAGAGTAAGCCAGATGCACAAGTTGAAAAACAGTGTGATAAAAAGTTAGACATAAAAATGAGCAGTGTGGGTTCAAGTTGGAGGGAACCTGGGTAAACCTATGGCTGATTCATGTTGATGTTTGGTAGAAATCCATGCAATGCTGCAAAGCAATCACCCTTCCATTAAAAATAAATAAATGAGCAGTGTGGACCCAGAGAGAGAGAGACAGGGATAAGTTGCAAACTCTGAAATAATCATCTTTCTAAGTTTTGTGTTCATTTTCCATTTGTTAACCCATTTCTTCATTCATTTTCTGTTTTCTATCCCTGCTCAGGCTCTAGAGGCCCAGATATATAAGACTAGCTCTGGTCTCTGAGGAACTCAGCACAGGGAGCCATCAGGAGGCAGCAAAGTTTCAAGAGATGCCATGGGCATCTCACAAGGTACAAGAGCTTGGGGGCCTCGAGGTTGGAGTAACTGCCTTGGCCTGGGAGAACAGTGGAGGACAAGAGTACCAGGAGAGAAGAAAGAAAAGTGTGTTCCAGGCAGAAGGAACAGCAGAGTCAGAGGCATAGAGGAAAGACTGACCTGAGAGAGGCTGACGGAGCTAGGTTTGGAAGGGAGGAAGAGGTGACACAGGAAGGGGGATGGCCAGAACCAGCAAAATGTCAGGCCCTCTAATGCAGGCACTAGGGAGCTAGCAAAGGCTTTGCAGTGGGGATGTGGCGGAGAGCCTCAGCCCTACGATCTATGAAGCACTCGGTGGAGCAGAGCATTAGGTGCCTTGGATAGAGAACCTGTCGGCAGGGAGACCATTCCGGTACCACCCGACAGTCCAGGAAAGAGGTGGTGAAGAACCAAGGAAATGTAAACACTAGCTAGATTTTTTTGTTAATATTCAGGGATTAGCTTTCACTTTTAGGTTAGGTACTATTGCACTTGTATATTTTTAAAAGTGAATCTTTATCTTTTAAAGCTGCATACTGGAATATTTATGAATGACATGTAATGTCTGGGGTTTCTTCAAAATAATCTGGGTATAGGGGTTGCAGGAACTGGGGGGAGATAACAGATAAAACACAATTGGCTCTTAATTGGTCATTGTTGAAGCTGGTTGCTGGATACACTAAAATCCATTCTATTATTCTCTCTCCTTTTGTTTTGTTTGAAACCTTTATAAAACACATTAAAAATAATGGTTTAATAAAAGAAAGGAAATAAAGGGCTAATACATATGGAAGACTTCCCATGTTCTGGAAGAGCTTATGCATATTAATGACCATCACACCTACAGCAACTCTTGATGCAGATATTATTAATATCCTTCTTTAACAGATGAAGAAACTATGGTCAGATCGATGTGAACCATACTGAAGGTGATACAGATTACTTTGTGGTGGAGTGAAAATTCTAACCCATCTGACACCACAGCCCTGCTCTTTTTTAAAGGTTTTTTTTGTTTGTTTGTTTAATGTGGACCATTTTTAAAGTCTTTATTGAATTTGTTACAATATTCATTCTGTTTTATTTTTTGGCTTTTTGACTGCAAGACACGTGGGATCCTCGCTCCCAGACCAGGGATCAAGCCCACAACCCCTGCGCTGAAAGGTGAAGTCTTAACCACTGGAGCGCCAGTTTTTTCTTATGCTCTAGGTTATGGGAGTGAGCTTAGGTTATGTTGCTTCATCAAGACGTTTTCCAGGAAATAAATAAAACACACATGTCCCCAGCATTCTGAGGCTTACATTCTTACTGAACATACAGACAATAAGCCAAATAAACTCTCCAGTGTGTTAGAAGACAATGGAAAGGACAAAGGAGGAAAGGGTCAGAGACAGTGCCATAGCCTGGACTGGACTTGGGGAGGGCTCATATGTACCACTGAAGTAGAGAGAGGAACCCAAACGGGCTGCAGAGGGGGACACCTTTGGGGAAGAAGAAACAGTAAGTACAACACTTCTGGTTGAACACGTGGGCCTGCTGGGTTCCCTGAGCAGCAAGGAGGCCAGTGTGGCCTGGGCAGAGGGGGAGGGCTGAGCAGTCAGAGGTGAGATTAGGGAGGGCACGGGGGGCTCCACCAGGCGGGGAGTTTTAGTGACTTTAAAGACCGTGGCTTGTACTCTGTGTGAGCTGTGGCGTCCTGCAGGGTTTTGAGTCAAAAAACTGCAGAAAAGAGTGAGCGCCGGACTGCAGCTGCCCTTAAGGAGCCTGTTTGCAAGGTGGGCCTCTAGCTGGCAACTGGGACCTGACTTAGGGAGGGCCTCACTGCTCTCTGATAGGAGTGGCCCACTCTGCCTAAAGCGTTCGCACTAGCAATGTAGTAATGTGGTTTGTGCTTCCTTCTGGAAGGCTAGCGTCGAGCTTTGTGGCACACACAGAGGGGCTGACACCATAGGGCCCAGTAAAGACAGTGGGCACGGGTCTAATGAGCGCCCTGGTGGTCAGCGTGTTACACGTGCTGTCACAGTCTGCTGCTAGCTGGGTTAAAGGTGTCCCTTGCCACTCCACTGTGGAAGCTTGTGGCTGGCTTCCCCTGGACTCCACCGCACATACCTTCTCCCTTTGTTAATTGTGTTTTGTATCCTTCGCTGTGACAATTCATAGCCCTAAGTATGACAATACACAGACTCCTGAGTCCTAGTGAATTGCTGAAACTGGCGGTGGTCTCAGGGCTTTAAGCCCAGGAATCACTTTTCCAGCATTTTTAAAAGGATCGCTAAGGCTGCCTTTTTGAAGGCGGCAAGAATGGAAGCTGATAGACCCCACAGGAAGCCATTGCAATAATCTAGGTGACAGCCTCAGCTTAGGACAGGATGGTACTGCTGGAGATAGTGAAAGGAGGTGGGGTTTACTATTTTTTTATTCCTCACATTTCTTCTACTGAAAATACATATTTTAGTTTTCTTTAAGTTTTTTCCCACATTGAGGTACATTTTGGCTGACAAATTTGTTACAGATATAGTACCTTATATATGTTAAAACTAGGCACAATGAAAGTATACTTAGTATTATATTCAACACCTTGATGACTCAAGACTTGTCTATATTATTATTATTGTTAGACCAACAAACTTCAACATTACTACCAGGTACCAGTAATACCAGGTAATTTAATATTAAATATTTCCCATTTCCTGTGAACCTGAAACTCAAGTTAACCATGCAATGTGATTTTTTTCAAAAAAACAAAAGGGACATACAGACACACAGGGAGGCCTCAGTCTTTATTTTGGTTTCAATGCTGAGTCAGGTACAGTAACAAAAACCCCATTAGTTTACAAAAAGGTTGGATTAAAACTGGGGTTCTCACAGGTGAAACAAGTCAGGCTCACTTGGCTAGATGGCTAAATATTAATATTTGTAGAAAAAGCAACTTTCAATTACCTTGGACAAGCCAACTTCTAAATTATATTGCCCTTTTCAAATTTGCATTAAAAAGACACCAGAGAGGACTTTCGCATTTCAAAGATACAGCCAAGTTCTTTCTAGGATGACTGTTAACCCCTTTCTTTAATATTTACAAGCTTCATAAGATGAGCAGAGAAGGTTTTAGGAGTGATGAAAGGACTTTGGGAATCACCTGTAAAGACTACATTTGTAAACCAAGTTTTGTTTTTCCCTCCTTTCCCAAAAGAATCGGGTGACCTCCCCAACAAGGATTGACACAACCATCCACCCGTGTTGGAAAGCTCACCCCTCTTCCTGTAGCCTAAAGGAGAAGGCCCCTCAGGGATGCCCAGAGGCAATACCCAGACTCCCGCAAATCCATCTGGACCAAGCGGGAAGGAGGCAAAGGCAACAGGAAAAGTAGGAAGGATGGACTGAGGAATCCACCCTGCAATCCCTCCGGCCTGGTCCTCAGCTTAAGGGAGGGAGAGGAATGGAGAGCCCTTACCCGCTTGGGTGGTAGCTACCGGGGCACACTGGACTGAGGGCCTTTGAGACACACCAGAGAGTAACCCTGGCCAGAGTTCCTCAACTGTTTCCACAGCCACTCATCTGTTCACAGAGGGTTTGAGAAGAAAGAAATGGGAAAACTCGAGAGGAAGCCTTAGAAGAGGCAGTGAGTACCAGATGTCTGTGCATTATCAAAGTAAGCAGAATAAACCAAAACCTAGCCAACCAGAAAGTTACAGTAACATGATTTCCCCATAAACCAGTGACCTTTCCTCAAAGCACCTTATAAATGGAGTTTCCCTTCACAGGGAGAACACTCCAAATTGGAGCCAAAGCCCCCTACACGGGAGCCAAAGCTCCCCAGATTGGACAAGGTCACAAAGGCCCTGGTGGGACCCTGCTGTCAAGCTGTTCTGGGGAGATTATTTGAGCATTTAATTTACAAAGGAGAGTAGTATTTATTAGAGACTCAATCAACTTGTTCCCCACTGTTAAAGTTACCCAGGGCTCCAGTAGGAGAAATTAGAATTGAACGCCTCTAGTCCAAGGCAGTCTCCAGGCCTGTTCATTATCAGAGTGTTCCTTGCATTTGTAAAGCACTTCTGACTGCTAGATTCTTTTATTGTGAGCCATTCAGAAGTCACTGCTCTTCTGATCTTAACATATCTAATACATGCCCCCAAAATCTTTCCTTTGGGATAGATGAAATATTTCCCATTTTTATAAGCTTTATATATAGCACCAAAACACAAAAGACACAGACAAATTTCAACAAAAATGGCACAAATTTTGGCATCTATGCACAGATGAACTGATTCCCACAATCAGGTAAATAAGTTTACAAAACAAATGAGCTAATTCCAGATAGGCTACCCACCCCAGAAAAACCAGCTCCTCAATGAACTGGTTCCAACTAACCCTATTCCCAAATCAGGTAAATAAATTTACCTTACAAATCAAACGAGCTAATTCCAACTAGGGTGGGCTTGCTCCACGAGAACTAGTTCCCAATGAACTGGTTCAGGGTAGAGTCCAACACGTCCCCTCTCCAACAGTGCCGGGGTCCAGCCCCAGTGGATCCAGGGAATTCGAAGGTGGGGACGGCGTTGGCATCTTTGGAAAAATACATATTTAATTACAGATATATAGAGAGATTAGAAATGGATAGTGTAGTAGGAGATAGTGTAGCGGAGAAAAGGAGGCTGAATCCAGATGGGAATTCAGCCAGAGAAATGGGAGCAAGAAAGAAGCGACATGGGGGAATCAGTCTTTCCGGAAACTGATCCGATTCCTTTATTTTGGGGTTTGCTTATATACCTTTTGTTACACATAGGGATGAATACAGAGTCACGCGGGGGTCAGCAGTCCTGACCTTTATCAAAATCAGGTGCTTCACATAAATGTATAAAAAAAAAGGTCTTAGGGATATTACATCATCTGGCCATGAGTGAGACCTGCTGACATTTTATGATCCTTTCTTTCTGATAACCAAAAAAACTTATCTCTTCCAAGGGTGTTTTTTCTTAAACCAGGCACCACCCTCCAAATAAAGTTGCATTCCTATAGGGTGAGGGTGTAGTGAGTTACAATCAAGAAAGGAATTTATTTAACCCAAGGTTAACATGATTAATCTTAAAGGTTAATACTTATTTCTCCTATATGCTTAAAGGTTAATACTTATTTCTCCTATATGCTAGTTATATTCATTATAAGGACAGGGAACATGGAGATTTAGCAGCAAACATCAGCCCAACAAATGAAAATCCTTTCACCAATGTTCCCCTTAAGATCTATCTAGTCTTAAGATATTGATAAAGTTACATTTTTACATAGCAAGGACACAGTGATTTATAACAAAGTACAGTGATCTATTACAAAAGAGAAAATCCATTAACTCAAAAAGTCTAGTATTGCTAACATCAAAAACTACTCTATTTCCTTTTCTGTATTCCAAATACATTGATTAATATATTCCCAGGTGCCTAAGGATGGCAATCATTGACTCAACAATGAGAAAAGCCCTATGCTAATTAAGACTTTCAAAATACTCCAAAACTCTCTGTGCTGTTTATGGTTGAGAGGTAGTAAACAATCATGTGCTAGTGGCAGGAGTATGGATAATCCTGTCACACAAGCTAGTCTGTCAGCAGAGAGGTCTGACCTGAAACATCCTTGTCCCACCCAGAGCAGGGACACACAAATGTTATTGGCACAACAAATGAAAAACCCTTCACCAATATAATTCCTAACCAACCCACTATACTAATAATTTCTAACTCCCCAAAAGAATTTGCCTTTAGTAAGTCTAAAACATCCCATGCCTCTCAGGTTGGGAGGCTGTAAACAATCACATGTGGCCGGATGTACCTATACAGGCGGGCTAGATAACCTTCAGAGGAGTCCCTAAGCTGAAACACTCTCGTCACACCCAGGAATTTTTATTGCCTTGGAGCTGCACGTTTACTCCTTCTCCGAGAGAAATAGTTATGGGGGAGAACATAAAACAGACTCTGGTTTTGGGGTAGATGCTCGGGAACGGGGTTTCCTGAGGCTTGATCATGCCTTTGCGTATGCCAAGCCTCCTTCCTCATGACCTTTGCCATGGGCGGAGTTCCTCACGCTGGCCCCCGGCACAACAGCATACCCCAACCAAATTGTCCCATAAAGAAAAAACCCAAATTGAGGGGTAAACATGTTCCCAGAGCAACTTACCCTCCAAAATCAAGCGCACTGGCTTATCACACAAAAGGGCACACAAAAGAACTGAACTGGCTGAACCAGCTGTAAGATTGAGTAGGCTTACCCTTCAGACAAAATCCGAGTCTGCCAACTAGTAGAAGTCTGTCTGTACCTTTTTCCAACTGCCAAGCACTGGGGGCAGCCGGGCCACTGCAGGTAATCTTGAAGGAAAGGCCCTCAGGACAAGCAGACCCAGCAGCTGCTAGGGTCTTGTCCCAGTATTCCTTGATCAAGATCAGCTAGCCACGAGCAGCAAGGCTCCTGGCTGGCTAAGCCAAACTGATAGAGTCCAAGCTTGCTCTGCTCGCTGCACGACAGGCCAATGAACCTGAGAGACGAGGGGCTGAGGCCAGAAAGAGACTTTTTTCGGGGCCAGCTGGTCAAGAAGCTGGCAGGCTAACGCCTCGAAAGAACCATCTTGTCGGGGCCTGGTTGCCAGGTTCTTTTATGGATCAGAGATGGGTGGGAGGGGAGGAAACAAAGTAAAAAGACTATTGAATCCTGGCAAAAGTCCCTTGGAATGGCAAGCCTTGGGCATGGGATGTGTTAGTTTCACTTTCTTACAGTCCTTCACGTGTGGGCAACTCAGGTTACCTCCCTGAGGCAGGCCATCATGTATGCTTACGAAAGTGGCAAAGTGAGGGTTAAAGCCACAGCAGCAGATTCAGTGTAAATGTAAAATGAACCCTTCCTGGTTACAGTTCTGGCTTTACAGGGACTTATTCCAGTACTCTTGCCTGGAAAATCCCATGGACGGAGGAGCCTGGTGGGCTGGAGTCCACAGCGTCGCAAAGAGTCGGACACGACTGAGCGACTTCACTTTCACTTTTCACTTTCAAGTATTGCAGAAGGAAATGGCAATCCACTCCAGTGTCCTTGCCTGGAGAATCCCAGGGACGGGGGGAGCCTGGTGGGCTGCCATCTATGGGGTTGCACAGAGTCGGACATGACTGAAGCGACTTAGCAGCAGCAGTAGCAGCAGCAGAGGTAAGCAGAGGAAGGCAGTGCCTGTGAGGACACAGCGTGCTAACCAGAGGACTGTCCTCACACGAGGAGGCCACACTATTGGATGGATCCCTTAGGGTGCAGAAAACTGGTGACAAGTACCCACTGCAACCTCCAGCAGGGTCTCTGACCCACCGTGCAAATCCAATTGTCAAAGATGTCTCCCTCTTATCCAGCACCTGTTTGCAGAGATCAACCTGAGGAGACTCTCTTCCCTTGAAAAGGCAAGTGTAACTTCTAAGATGTAAGTGCCCTTCACAGAAGATGGCAGTGAATTCAAAACTGTGGGATGTCACTCAAGAAAAGCGGTATAAACAGTCTGGCCCTATTTCCTGACCTCAGCTTTTCCCAGTCCAAAGTGGGCAGGGACATTTAAGAAAAACAGTTTTCAAGGACAAAAAGTGAGATTGCCTTTTTGATTAAGAATACAGGTACCCGTGGGCTGCTTCTGCAGTGGAAGAAAAAGACATCTCTTTTTATGACATAGATTACACAAACTTTCTTGAACTCTAAATTTGAAATAGCATATTTCAAGGCAGGTGGGTGGATGGGTGTGGAGGAGGGAAAAAGCAAAAAGACAATGGGAAGCAGGGTGGGCCTGAGGGAGCTCTCTCCTTTGCAGAACTCTGTCTGATATTTTCAAGTTGAGAAGTGATATTATGTTAATCTATGTCCTAATTGCTCAGCAATAAACAACACCCACTTGCTGCATAAATGTCAGGACCAAGACTATTTCTGTTTCTGCTTTGAAACAATGTCAGTCATGGTGAAGAGCACAAAGAGATGGAACACTTGGGTCAGCATACATAATGTTACATGTTAGTATACAAAAAGGCCCACCGGCATTGGTTCCTGAGAGGAAGAGCTCTCAGATGCCTGGGGACTGGTGGAGCCGGGTTGAGGTGGGACTGTCTGCCTGCTGACTGCTGATGTGGGAGGGGTAGGTGTGATGTGTCCCCGCTCCTCACCTCTCGCTGAAAGTCTTAAGAGCAGGTCACTGCAAGCTTTGATGGCACCTGGAGGAGGGGGATGGTAACTTTTCAAACAAAAATGAAGGCCAGTGAGACAACTTTGAAGACTCCAGTCCTCCAAGTCGGTGAAGATGTCAAGAACTAAAGTGAAAAAGATAATAATAAAATAACCAGATGTCCCGTCTGTGCTAATCACAGGCTGGGAAAGACTCGAAAGCCACTCATGGAGCGTGTGGAAGTTGTCTGGGAAACCAACATTTGGAAATCCTCTCCTTTATTTGCTGTGTGTCCTCTGGCAGGCGCTCCACCTCCCTGAGTCTTGGTTTCTTTGTCTTTCATAAATGAAGGTAATGATTCCCACCTCTTTGAGGCGACAGGAGGATTCATGAACTAACATGTCTACGTAGGTACATTTTTGGTTGTAGGTATATAATCTTCATGACATAAAGCATGTTCCCAGAAGCAGCCTGCAGCAGCTGGACCCTGTAAACTCTTCTGCTGAAGTGCAGCAAGTTATGTTGGCTCCCCAAAAGCTACACATGAACCTCCACTGATGCCCAAGGATTTGCCTGGCCTATCCTTGCTGACTGGGTGGAGAGCCCAGGGAACGTCGGGAAACTGATATCTCTCTAAGATGCTCATGTCAACATCTAAACTGAGGGAGGGATTCTGCAAAATGATGTCTGCTTTGGGTTTCAACCCCCTCCTTGCTTCAAGTAGGGCTGGATGAAGAGTGAAGCTTAATGGTCAAGAGCATGGAATTTTGGCATCTCCCATTGCATCGAGGTCTGTTGCTTTCCATAATGAACTGAGCATAGTTGTTGGCATAAGATCCGACTATAGCTCCAGGCCTTGCCCTGTCTAGCCGGGTAGCCTTAGATAAGTCGTATAACCTCTCTGAACCTAGGTCATTTGAAGAAAACAGCAGAGGGAGAGTTATATGGTTCTTTGTGTTATTAAATCCACCATGCCTCCCAATTTTGAAAACAGAGTTATATAGATTTCATGGAAAAAATAACTTTGTTTTTAAATTTTCTTCAAAACAGAAGGTATTGGTAAAATCTGGCATCACTGGAGACCACGTTTAGATTTTGAAGTTTGTTTTCTTCCTACTTTTACATCGTAGTTTCTTATTGTTGCATTCAGCCAAAGATTTTATTTTACTGTTGATGCCAGTAAAATACGATGCACTTCAATCGTTGCGACCCTGAGGAGACAGAAAATGTGCATCTATTTCTATTAAAGATAGAAAATGAATAGACTGCATTTCTTCAACTAGCAAGGCTTTCCCAAAATATCCCAAAGTTCAGTTCTTCTCAGAATTATTTGTGTGTGTGTGAAGGCACTATTTTTGTGTGGGTATACACTTATGGGAGACCATGAAAATAAAGTTCTTCCCTAGGAGTTTCTTTTGTGTGTGTAATCCAAGGTGTTGTTTGGAAGCGGTTGAGCTTAACTTGCACAACACCCAGGTCTCATGAGTGGGACCCGAGGAGCCATCAGTGTGACCTGACACCCCGTGGAGGTTTCATCAGTGCTCTGCGTGTTCTGGGGCTAGTGTGACAGCCCTAAAGTGAGACACAGGCCACCTCCACTCTCTGCAGGATGGTGACAAGCTCCTCTGCCTCTGCTCACATAGGATAGTGAAGAGCACCTTGGAGAAAGAGTATTCTGGAGCTAGCAGTAAGGACTCGGGAGCCTTTCAAAGCTCTTATATCAAACAAGAATGCTTTCATTTGTAGCTAATAGAATTATTGACCAATGTATACTTTTTAAAAAGTCACTTAATTACCTCACCTAATAAAAAGTCTGAAGTTAAATAGCTCCAAATTTGCATCAAAGACTTAGTGACTGAGACTCATTTTATTCTTTCTATTTCACCATCCTCTGAAAGTAGGTTTGTCGCCTCGTGGTCACAAGATGGCTGCTGCTACTCCAGCCATAGTGTCCTTGCATGAGCAATGGAAGTAGAGGGGGAAATGGGACAAAGACTTCCTCCTGGGAGACTTTTTTATTTATGCTTTATTTAAAACCAAAATTATTTGATTTCAGAGACAATAGAGGATTCTTGTGAGACTTAATTATATGATGTACAGGAAAAACATTGGTACCTGGTAGGCATTCAGTAAGCATTAGTTCCTTTCTTTGGAGGAAGTCCAGCAAGATCCCAGGCTCTAGTGTTTCGTTACCTGGATGAGACCATGAGGGAGTACTTCCTTCTCTGTGCCTCAGTTTGTCAACCACGAAAAGGGATGCTAGTAGTCAAGCACATACAAACATTCATTGTTCTCATTATAATTTTTTCCTAGCCTGTGTAGGCTTAGTCTGAATTTGAAGATTCACTTTTCAGGCCCAAGTACTAGTCAATTAGCACATTCAATTTGATTTTTAGCAATATCGCTTTTAGAAATAGTACTTAGTGAGGATTTCTGCAATGTGTCAACATTTCTTCAGTCTTGGAGATGCTGGGGAATGCCAGCAATAATTATCACCTAACTTAGCTCCTGTTAGAACAAAAAGATACTTTAATTAAGTAGATGAGTAATCAGTTGCCTCCTTAGAAAATGGGCAGTTAGTAGGTAAATAGACGATTATGCATCACCAGGAAAAATGTTGATTTATTTGCGTATGCCTGGTAAGTCTGCACTCAGAAAAGAGTTCTTTGGCACTGGATTAGTACATATTATTTTTTTAATTTAACAAATATGATTAGAAAAAGAGGCAGAAAACTGAAGTTGGTACTATCGGCTTTAAATCTTTGTGCCACTAACTTGATCTAAATTTTCAATATTTTATCATCAGAACAAGGGACCATGGTTGCAAAGTAGTCAGTGTTAAGAGACTATGCATATATCCAGCCATCATTCATTCGCAGCCGCTCTGTGGCCAACCCTGTGCCAGGCCCTAGGAAGACGGAGATGACAAAACCTGCTCCTTGCCTCAGAGAAGCTCCCAGCCTGAAGCGCAGACTTCAATGCACATAGCTTAGAAGCTCCTCAGGGCGCTCATGGAGCGTGTACTCAGAGAAGCTCTGGAAAGGGAATGGTCACACCTGTCACAGCTGGGGAGTCTGGTGAAAGGCTTCCCAGAGGAGCTGATCGGTGATCTAGGAAAGGAATTTCCCAGAAGAAGAAATAGCACACGCGAAGACGCAGAGGCTGGAAACAGCACTGCGAACATAGGAAACTGCGTTCAGCTGGGTTCTATGTGTTAAGGAGTTGAGCCCTCTCCTGAGGCCAGTGGGAGCCTGAGAACATTGTTTCCTTCCCTCTTCTTCTCCTCTTTTCTCCCTCCCTCCCTTCCTTTTTTTCTTCCTTCTTTTCCTTTCCTTCCTTTCCTCCTTTTCTTTTTTGTTGGGATCTTAGGTTTTAAAAGCTGCTTGATGGGATCTTCCCTGGTGGCTCAGGGGTTAAAGCGTCTGCCTCCAATGTGGGAAACCTGGGTTCGATCCCTGGGTCAGGAAGATCCCCTGGAGAAGGAAATGGCAACCCACTCCAGTATTCTTGGCTGGAGAATCCCATGGACGGAGGAGCCTGGTAAGCTACAGTCCACAGGGTCGCAAAGAGTCGGTCACGACTGAGTGACTTCACCTCACCTTGACTGCACCAAAGGGCTTTTAACATTAACATGTTAGCTCCAAGCTTCACAGAAGGTAGATGGTCAGGAAAAGGTCATAATTTGAGTTTTGACTCTGTTGCTAATTAACTGACTGTCGAAATGCAGGTTACTTCATCTTGCTGGCTTCACTTGACTCACCTGTGAAATGGAGCACGTGGGCCAAATGATCACTGCTGCTGCTGCTGCTGCTGCTGCTGCTAAGTCGCTTCAGTCGTGTCTGACTCTGTGCAACCCCAGAGACGGCAGCCCACCAGGCTCCCCTGTCCCTGGGATTCTCCAGGCAAGAAGACTGGAGTGGGTTGCCATTTCCTTCTCCAATGCATGAAAGTGAAAAGTGAAAGTGAAGTCACTCAGTCATGTCCGACTCTTGGCGACCCCATGGACTGCAGCCTACCAGGCTCCTCCGTCCATGGGATTTTCCCGGCAAGAGTACTGGAGTGGGAGTTTCCTCAAAAGGCAAAACCTTTGAGCTCTATAACTCTGAATTCTCTGGCTGCAATGGCAACAAATGTGGGAAACATTGTTATCTGAAATCATTGTTTACTCATAGGGCTCCAAGGGGACTGGAGTCCCCATGGGCAGCATCAGCTCTCATCCACACTGCCTGGTGAGTACTCAGCATGGTGCTGCCCCCCCGAAATGCAGAGCCAACCCCATAACCCAGTTACGAGCATGGGAGATTTTCCCAACCATCTTCCCGGGAGGCAGGCAGAGGCTTTACACTCACATTGCAGCAACGCTGGAGAAGGAGGACATGCAGGCTTATTTGGATGGCTTAGAAGAAAGTCCATTCCTCAGTGTGAAAACAAAATAATGCCTTTCTAGCTTTCAGATGGAAGAATCAGTCTTCAGATCCCAAGCAGACAAGACAACTAAAGAGAAATTAGTACAAAATTTTCATCAGTCATCCAAAGTAAAAACTATTGTGCATCCTCAGAAAAGCACTGATACTGTGAAATCTGAAGGCAACTACTTTCATTATTTAGGGTGGATGTCATAGCATTTTACCCCAACTCTTACAAAACAGAGAGAAAATTTGCTTGTTAGCATCATCCTTCTCTCCCCTAGAAATCTGGCAAGGAATTGGATTTTTGTATTTCCGAGCACTTGGAACAAACAGCATGACTGCATGCGCAGAGTTAAACATGGACGAGGACTGGGCAACACGTTTTTTTTTTTTCTTTTTTTCCTTTCACACCCATCACAGAGCAGAGGGAATGGGCCATGGGAATCTACTGTCACCACAGCCTTCTCATCCCAAATAGAGGAGAAATAGCCAAACCCAAAAAATGTGAGGAATTGAGACAGGAAAAAAACCGATTGGCAGCTATGCTTTCAAAATAAGTCTGGAGCTCTCTGTCTTTTTCAAATTATTCAAGAGTTCAAAGAACGATTTAGACTCCATTTTAGAAAGCAGATTCATTCCTTTATTTTCTTACTCCCCAGGTTGGTTACCCCAAGTAAAAACATCTAGTGAAATTTCACGCCAAATGTAGGGTGTTTCTTGGCACTGAATATAAATCTTACCTGGACATTGACAGTGGACCCTCTACCTCGGGAGTCAGATGGCCAAAAGCCCCCTGTCCTCTGGTCCCCTGAGTGTTCATAAGGAGAGGAGCTGAGACTGTGGCTGCCAAAGGCAGAACGGAGGAAGGGAGGGGAAAGATGGAGAGGGGCAACGGAAGGGAGGGCGACTTCAGGCCAAGCCCTAGGGGAGGGATGTCCTCTGGGGATGCTGGGGTTCTTCCTGACAGAGAGAAAGCATCGCTTGATGAAAGGAGACAGGCTCTGCAAGCAGCACCCTGACCTGAATCTGGCTTTGGGATTTGCTAGCCGTGGGTCTCGGGTCTAATTGTTTAACTTTATGGAGCCTCGTTTCTTCATAGGTAAAAAGGCGATTTATAAACCTGTTCTCAAATGCCCAGGGCTTGTATTTTCTCAGGAGGCAACCAGCAGGTGGTGGTGTGATGAACATGTGTTTCATAGTAATGCAGACCTGTGCCCACTTTACAGATGAGAAAGCTGAGGCTATATTTGTAATCAAGACCCCAAAGGACATCACTCCCCTAGGGCTTGGCCTGAAGTCACCCTCACTTCCCTTGTTCCCCTCTCCATCTTTCCCTCCTCCCTTCCTTCCTTCTACCTTTGGCAGTCACAGTCTCAGCTCCTTTCCTTATGTGGACTCAGGGGACCAGAGGACAGGGGGCTTTTGGCCAACTGACTCACAAGGGAGAGGGTCCCAGATGTTTTTATAGTGGTTTCTCAACACATTCTCTTTCTTTCCATATTCTTGAAGCTTTCTTGAGTGATTTTTTTTTCAAGTCAAAAGCAATTGGGAAGAGTGAAATAAAGACAAATACTGTATGATATCACTTACGCGTGGACTCTAAAAAATATGACAAACTAGGGAATATAACAAAAAAATGAAACAGACTCGCAGATGTAGAGGCAAACTAGTGGTTACCAGTGGAGAGAGGGGAGGAGTGATACAGGGGTAGCAATTAAAAGGTCCAGACTATTATGTATAAAAGAAGCTGCAAGGATATATTGTGCAAAACAGGGAACATAGCCAGCGTTTTATAATGACTATAAATGGAGTATAACCTTTAAAAATTGTATAAAATTTTTTAAAGTTTAAAAAAATTAAGTAAAAAATAAAAATTGTTGTCATGTCCAACTCTTTGTGAACCCAGGGACTGTAGCCTACCAGGCTCCTCTGTCCATGAGGTTTTCCAAGCAAAAATACTGCAGTGGGTTGCCATTTTCTTCTCTAAAAAAAACAAAAATCATATATTTTAATTTAAAAAAGCAGTTGGAGATACCATACTAATAACTAATAACACAGGATGTATCCCAGGGTTTGAAATCTCACCACTGGAAATGTGTGTGCATGGATGTGCGTGTGGTCACACGTGCTGTGTTTTCACCTGACCTGTAGAGTGATAGGAAGGCAACGACATGCTGATACCAGGAGAACCACTTCAGAGGCAGTTCAGCACGGCAAAAGGCAATGTGGTGTAATGGTTATGAGCATGATTTTTTTAAAAAGAACCTGGGTTCATATATCTCTTGTACCATGCACTAGTGGGTAAATAGTATCATCTCTCTGAGTATCAGCTTGTCAAATGATGATAAAACCTCCATCACTGGCTTGTTATAGAAGTTAATCAGAGCTATAGGTGTGCAGTTTCTGGCACATGGTTACATGACCAGTCATGATCTTTATCTCTACCCTGCTCCTTCCAGCCCCATAGGATGTGTGATCTTTGGATGGGGTGAGGGGTGTCTATGAATCATTGAAGATAGGGTCCTGCTTGTGAGGGTGGAAAATGTCTGAGTGATCTGGGTCTGACACTATGTGACTGAGTGATGGAGTCCCAGGATAATGAGATGCTGAAATCAGAGGCAAAACAACCACCCACACCTATGAGGAAAGAGAAAAGCCCTAGATGCTACTGGTGAGTCAGAACTGAGAAGGCAACACAGCAGTTCAAGAACAGAGGAAGTCCTGGGGGCTGTGCCAGGAAGTTTCCTCAGGGGGACTTCAGAACAGTTTTGGTCAACTTTCTGAAGCAGCATCCCCCTGAGCTGGCCAGCCCTCTGGGGTTAGGCAGTGTGCTTTCTAACAATTCTTGAAAAGCCTAAGAACATAGGTGGCTTGGGGTATGAGAAGAAGGATGCTAACGTGATGGGATCATCCTTTTTTTTTTCTCTGTATCTTTATCAACAAGCTCTGAGACGTGGGTATCAGCATTCCTGTTTGCAGATGAGAAAGCCAAGGTATAGAGAGGCGACGCCTCTTGTCCAATGTCACACAGCTTGTGATGTAAGTTTGGGGCTATTTCTCTGCAAAGCCCTGTTTCCCCTTGCCTACACTGCATTCTATCAGTGCTGCATCAGGCTAGTCACATTTGAATGTGCTCATGTTTTTCTAGGGGAAAGAACACACAGCATTGGAAACAGTTCTTTATGACAAGGGTATCTGAGGTACAAGCACAAGTTCTCCACCTTAATTACAGGTCCTCCAAAATCCCCAACAGGCTATAGTGAAGTCACCCAGTTGTGTCCGACTCTTTGCGAGCCCATGGACTTTACGGTCCATGAAATTCTCCAGGCCAGAATGCTGGAGTGGGTAGCCTTTCCATTCTCCAGGGGAATCATCTCAACCCAGCAATCAAACCCAGGTCTCCCGCATTGCAGGCAGATTCTTCACCCCCTGAGCCACCAGGGAAGCTATAAGCACTCACTAAATTTTGAACAGATAAAGAATTAGAGTAGCTGCTAATATTAATTGAGAGTTTGCTTTATAGACACTTTATGCTCAATCCATTGAAATGTCACAGTAACACGTAGTATTGGGTGCTATTATTCTCACCATGTTACGAATGGAGAAATAGGCATGGGGCAGCGAAGTAACTCGCCCAAGGCAGCACAGCTAAGGAGTGGCAGCTTTGTCTATGGAGGGTATGTTCCGAATCCCGTTGTCCTGAAGCCTACTCCTAGTTGAGGAGATGATGGAGAGATGGGGGGCTATCAGGAAAAAGTCAGAAGGGAACCATCATTTATTGAGTATCTGGTCCTCCCCAGCTCCTGTGCTCAGCTCTCTGCCTGTTAAACCGCATATAACACAAGCCTATGGGGTTAATGATATCCCCAGTTTACACACAAGGAAACTGAGCTCAGAAAGTTGAGATGACTTGAAAGAGTCCCAAAGCTGCAGAACTGAAATTTGAAGCAAAATTGTCTCCCATCAAAGCCGAAGAATTTTCCAATCCTGCAGGCACCCCTTGGGGGTCAAGAGGGAGAAGAACACGGAGGGTGAGAAGGCTGCAGGGCAGTTTGCTCTTTGCGAGAAGCTCATCTCGGGACCCAGCGTCCCCATGACGCACCGACGACTGGCAGCTTTCTTTCGTGTGAACTGTGCTCATTGCAGGTTTTCATTTCCTGTGATGCTCCTGACAGCTTTGGTGGGATGATTGCAGGGTAGAAGACAGCAACCTTTAAAGGTTTGGTAAAAACTCTGCAAGTGGGAGGTCTGTCGTCTTCCTGGGGCGTGTTGTCAGCTGCTGCTTAGAAATGTTTCTTTACAAACCTGGGTGCCTGAGCTCTCCAGGTGGGGAAAGCCTGAGCTCAGACAAAAGCTAGGATGAGGAAGCAAGGAGGGAAAGCAGGAGAGTGTAAGAGGTGACGTGCGGCAGGACTTGGGCTCTGTGGGTGGAGGAGAGGGAACATCCAGGTTTGGGGCATGCGGGGGGCAACCTAATGGGTGGGAGACACTTGAAGGGACTTGGAGGCAAGAAGGAGCTGTTGAGGGATGGGAGAAACAAGATGGTCCTCCATCAACAAGGAAGCTTCTCACTGAGACCTCTAACGGATGTCTGGACCTAGGAAACCACAGAGGGTTTCTGAAACCCAACTGCAGTCCCAGTGGCTCTGGCCAAGCCTAGAGGGAAACCAGAAGCCTGGCCAGAGGAGTTTCCTTTTGGCCCCTGGGACTCAGATTCTGGGTCCTGACGTGTCTTCTTGTGCTTTGCCTCCATCTGCCTTTTCTCCATTCTCCGGGTACTCAGTCACTCGGGACCTGAATCTGCCAGCCTGGCTCCTGTCTCTGTCATTTCCTGTGCCCTCGGACCTCTGAGTCTGGTGCACAGCTGCGGGGAGATGAGCCCTGAGGACGCAGAGACACACCTGCCTTAAGATCTTCACAGCTCAGGGAAATGCCTGCAGACGGGGGAGCTCCTGGCACAGGAGAAGGACTGAAGGGTCTCAGGGAGGCCGGAAGAGAGTGTCCACCCTGCCAGAGAGGAGACTTCCTTAGGGCTGGGCCTGGGGAGCTGAACACACCTTTTCCAAGCAACAAACAAGGGGAAAGGCATTCCAGGCAGAGGAGTCACCATGTGCTAAGGAAAGGAAGAAAGCCTAGTGTTTGAGGACAGGCAAGGGATTCCTAATGACTGGAGTATAAGCTGAAGGTGGATATGTGGAAGAGACAGTTGTTCAGAGATTATACAGGGCCTTAAATGTGGTTCAGAAAAGTTCTGGCATTTCTTTGATATTTCTCAGTTCATGGTCTGAAGAAGATTCATATCAAAATCGACTTGTAGCACTTGCAAAAATGCAAATTCTGGTTCCGGCCCCCAAGATCCAAGATTTAAAACATTCAGAGAATGAAACGTTCAGGGGATGCCCAGGAATTAGCATTTTAAAAGCATGCAGAGAAGCACGGTGCACTCCTGGAGGCACAGGAGAGCCATGGAAAGTCTGAAGCTGTGGAATGATGAGATTGACTGTGGATTTAGATGCATCCCTTCCCGAGGGGCAGAGTGTGATATGATAAGAGGCTGTCACTGAATGAGTCTTCCGTCCCAATAGAGGGACAGGGGCCAACTGCTCAGGCAGAGGAAGCGTCTCTCTTCAGTCGCCCCAGAGCAAGGTGGCCGAGAATGTTCCAGAAGGCCAGGCTTCAGCACGATTGAACCCAGACCATGCAGCCAGGGGTGTCAGGGGCCACAATTCCAGCCCCCCAGGAGTAGTGCTTTTCCTGCAGCCTGGAGCTGACATGGTGCTCCCTGAAGTTGTGCAAAGCCTCATTCTGCACACAGATAGTCCTGACTGAAGAGAAAGCTCCCCCCGAGTGAGGGTCCCTCATCTCCCCATAGAGAAGAAGCTGGCATCGTTCCTGGGACTCTGAGACAAAGAAGTTGTCTGCAGAGATTTCCAGCTCACCCTTCTTTTGCAGTTGTTTCTACATGTTGCCAGTGTTTTTAAAAATGTAGAGTTTAGAATAGTGTAAGCATGGAAAAGTCTGTCTTGCCTTTCACCTCTTACTTTTCTCTTCCAGAGGTAACCACTGTTAAGAAAATGTTCTCCTAGAAATGTGCTTTATAAGAATAAAAGAATTCTTCTCGATACAAATAAGCTCATACTCTACAGAAAATAATTGACCTTGTCTGTATTGTGCTGATTTTAAGTGTATGCATGCATACTCAGACACTTCAGTCGTGTCTGACTCTTTGCGACCCCTTGGACTGTAGCCTGCCAGGCACCTCTGTCCATGAGATTATCCAGGCAAGGATTCTGGAGTGGGTTGTCATGCCTTTCTACAGGGGAGCTTCCCAACCCAGGGATCGAACCCGTGTCTCCTGCAGGCGGATTCTTTACCTACTCAGCCACCTGGGAAGCCCTTTTAAGTATATACAGGGCACTATTGCATAAGAGCTCACAGAGGTGGGTCTCATTCCTTGCCATGGCATGGATGCACCATTATTTTGTTTTTAATCAGCCCCTTGTAGGTAGATCTTTAGATGCCTTCCAGTTTTTACCTTTAAAGACATGACTTTCCCTTTCTTTGCTTCCCATGCTGAGTGTTTTTTCCCCTTATTTGTTCCTATACCACTCTGTGTCAAGATGGTCATGTCTCTCTCTCTTTTTAAAATTAATTTATTTTTTATTGAAGGATAATTGCTTTACAGAATTTTGCTGTTTTCTGTCAAACCTCAACATGAATCAGCCATAGGTATACATATTTCCCCTCCTTTTTGAAACTCCCTCCCATCTCCTTCCCCATCCCACCCTTCTAGGTTGATATACAGCCCCTATATGAGTTTCCGGAGCCCAAGATGGTCACTTCTTTATTTCAGAGTTGCAACTGCTCACTGCAGAATCAATCTACTACTTGTAGAACATTTTCTGTCTCTACATCTGCAATTGTTCCAAATTTCCTTTAAGGACAAAGTCCTCAACAGCAAGGTTACCAAGGAAAGTTGCATCCATCACTCTGGTCCAAAATATCTTCTGTTTGTTACAGATTACCCAGGAATCAGGAGCTTTGGGGCCCCAATATGTATAGATTCATCTCTAAACTATCCCTAGGTTTCTTCAATTTGTCCCCCGTTGCTGCAGAAGATTTTGGAATAAAGTAGAAAATGTTCAGACTGAAGTCAGACAGAGTAGGGTCAAATCTCAGCTTTGCCTCTGGTGAAGGCCACAAGTGAATTACTCACCACCTCGAGCCTCACTTCCCTAATCTGTGAAGTGTTTTTCTTAAGTCGCCAAGTTGTGCCTGACCATTTGCGAGCCCATGGACTGCAGCTCGCCTGGCCACCCTATCCCTCACTGTCTCCCAGAGTTTCCCAAGTTCCTGTCCATTGAATTGGTGAGATAGGAGCGAATATAGCTCCTGACTTCAAGAAGGAAGGGCCATATGGCACTCATATATTGAAATATACAAAAGAGATTACCGAGTGCCAGACACCCAGCAAGAGCGCTAGACACACTGGCTGTGCATTTGCTGGTGCAGCCCCTAAGATTCTGGGGGAAAATAAGTTGAAGAGCTGAAAATGAATTTTCCCCTGTCCCAGTAGGTGTCATCTCTACTAAAGCCAGATCCATTCTTTCTGACCTTTAGGAACTCATTCAACTGAGAATGTTCGTTGGCTTTGCACTTGGAGAGGCAGCAGAGCAGACTGCTAGCTGCTTACCATCCAAACTGGAACCCTCACACACTGCTGCTGGGGATACAAAGTATGCAGCCACTTTGGAAAGCAGTCTGACAGTCTTGTGTAAAACTAAGCATAAATCCACCTTTGACCCATCAAGTTCACTCCTGAGTTGTAACCCCAAAATGAAAGCCCGTGTCGACAGAAAGACTAGTGCCTGAATGTTCACAGCATCGCTAGTCATTGCAGCACCAACGGGGAGGGGAAAGCCCAGGTATCCATAAGTAAGCAATGAATAAACTGAGTGTGATATATCTGTACAATGGGACACCACTCAGCAAGATAAAACCAAGCTATACATACCACAAAATATGGAAAAATCTGGAAACATTATGCCAAGGGAAAGGAGCCAGCCATTAAAAAAAAAAAAATCCACACTGGGTTATTTCATTTATATAAAGCTCTAAAAAGGAAAAACATATCTATGATGAAAAAAAAGTCAGAACAGTGGTTTCCTGGGAGCAAGTGGGATAGACATTGATTAGAGGGATGTGAAGGAAAATTCTGGGGTGATGGGAATGTTTTACATCTTGTTCTATATGTTGTAACACAGGTGTACACATTTGTGGGATTTTACCGAAAGTTACCATTAAGATTTGTGCATTTCTCTCTATGTAAATTTTATCTTTAAAAAACCTGGGAAAAAATGCTTAACTCTAGGTAAGGATATCCATGCTGAAGTGTTTAGGGGAGAGGTATACAGATGTCTGTGACTTACTCTGAAATGCATCAAAAATAAGATGGATTAATGGATGGGGAGATGAACAGATATGTAGTAAAATAAATGTAGAAAATGCTAACAACTGCAGAATCTAGGGGTTAGATATGCAGCATTATTTCAAATTTCCTGTGTGTTTGAAATTTTTCCTAACAAAATTAGGGAGAAAAAGCAGCCAAAACTTTACTGTCTGACTCTGAATCCTAGTTTTAACCCCCTCTTATCCTTGACCTTAGATAAGTCCCTTAGTCTCCCTGTTCTGTGCCAAACTCCCCTGTATGTAAAATGGGGATAAAAACATTGGGCTATTCTGGAAATGAAATGAGTTACACACTTGAAACCATTTCTAGAACACAGCACTCAATAAATGCTTTCTTTGGCTAGTTAGTACACTGAGATGTTGGTTTTATACCTATGTCTTCAAGGAAGTATATCTATAAAACACCCACTCTACCTTTCCCCCAGCAACATTTCCCCCAAGGAGCAGTGTTGCAGAATAGTGTGTATTGAACCTCAGAGTCCAAAGACCCAGGGGTCTCAAATAAGTGGTTATTCTTGAACCCAAAATTTCTCAACTCAAAAATGGGGATAATATTCATAAGAAAACTGCTCCAAGCTTTTAAGAGGATTAAATAAAAAAGCATAAGTAAAGGCAACAGAAACTGGGTTCAATACATGTTCATTGAATGCCTCTTTCCTAAATGGAACCTCTCCTTCGCTGACAGAACTGGAAGAGATGGATTAGGTTATGCCTAACGCAGTCCCCTTCGCACACATGCTTGGGAGCAGGATTCCCACTGTACAGCCCTGGACCCCTCAGCAGGTTGGGGTGGTTGTCGGAGAGGTAGCAAGAGGAGGGAGCATCTTCACCCCAAAGTGCTTGGGGCAGCTTCTTTCCAGTCCCTCACAGGGATGGATGCTGCCTCAACCTCTGAAACCCCGCTGGTGTTTTAGCCACGAGGCTGGAGTAAACAAGATTGATTTTGGAATAAGCTTGTCAGTGCTATTCGAACCTATGTAGGACACCAATTATGTAGCATCTCTATCCCAAAGACCGTAGGTCTTTGAGTGAGGACATGCCCTGGTAAACAGACCAGAAGAGGCTGTACATAATGTCAGCGGCCATTTTTTCACAGTGAAAAATGATCAGAGTGCAGATTTGTACTTGCACTTACGAGGCCTGTCTTGGCGAAATTTTGGAGTCACCTGGGAGGTCATTTGGGCGGCCCTGGTGACTCAGATGGTAAAGAATCCGCCTGCAATGCCGGAGAACCGAGTTTAATCCTTGGGCTGGGAAGATCCCCTGGAGCAGGAAATGTACCCACTCCAGTATTCTTGCCTGGAGAATTCCACGGACAGAGGAGCCTGGTGGGCTACAGTCCCTGGGGTCACAAGGAGTCAGACACAACTGAACAACTAACACACACTTACACACAGGAGATCATCAACTAGTATTTCATAAGAACAGAGTGATTTGAACAAAAAGGGCCAACTGGTTTACAAAACTTTCTGAAGCCTGTTACTTCATGATTTCCTGAGAGTTAAAAAAGTTTCTAACAGATCCTTTGATGTGCTATAGAGATGGTCCCCTTCAACCCTCCCTTGCCCACCCATGGTCTGACTTCATTGGCTTTTGGGAAAGAAATTTCTCATCCTCAATCTTAAAATCCATCTGGATTTCAAGAGGATTTTAATTCATGCATTGCTGATTCGCTTGTTTCTGACAAAAATGCTATTTTGTAAGAGAAATTTGCAAAACCCCCAGAGCCTCTTTAGAGATCTTTTTAAAGTGCTTTGATGCTGTAGGAGTTGAAGGGCTGCTCAGTGCTCTGTGTGTGTGTTTTTTTACCTTCCTCCTGGCAACACTTAAATGGAATTCAAATCCCAAATGTCATGGGCTTTCTACTAAGCTTAAACTAGTTAGGAAAAGCTTCTTTAAGGAAGCCAACCACGTGCAATCTCCTTGTTAATGAAGAGACTTAATGGTGGGTTAGATGGTACAATGGGATTGAATGGTGCCCTTTTCACCCCTGCTTGGCACCATTCCTGTAACCCAGGTGGCTGCTGACTCCCACATCCTCACAGGCAGGCTCACCCCCAACCAATGCCAGCACAGACTCAGCTGCATCAACAGCTTCCCCCCCAAAACACTGTCTATTGCACCAAACATATAGTGTTTTTATTGTGACATTTTAAACTTAAGGTTTCTGGCACCCTAGGGCAGGATCACATTGCATTTCATAGAAAACCTACATGTTCACAAGTCCCTACTGGACATGACCTTCCCAAGTCCCTTCTTGATTCCAAGTCACCACGACACCTCTGTCCCCACCGTCTTTCCTCATCCAGCTGGTATCAGAGGCCATTTGCAGAGTGGTTGAACCTCCAATTTTGGAGTCAAGTGTGTGGATTCAAAACCCAGCTCCAGCACTCTCAGACTGTATGGCCTTAAACCAGAAGCTTCACCTTTCTGCATCTGTTTCTTCTTCTGTAAAACAAATAATGGCACTTATCTGAGTTGTAGTGAGGATTAAATGTGAGCCCTTGACAACAGTGTTTCTCAAGCAGGATGCATTCAGTAAATGAATAAGTTAATGGACCCACCCTGGTGGCTCAGATGGTAAAGAATCTGCCTGCAATGCAGGAGACCCAGGATCCATCCCTGGGTCGGGAAGATCCCCTAGAGAAGGGAATGGCAATCCACTCAGTATTCTTGTCTAAAGAATCCCATGGACAGAGGAAAATGAGGGGTTACAGTCCGTGGGGTTGCAAAGAGTCGGACACGACTGAGCAACTAACACTTTCAACGCTGTCCAACTTAGAAGACAACTTTGCAGGCACAATGTCTAGAGAATGCTCTTTAAAGTGTTTCTCTCCTGACTGAAGCACTGGTAAATACAGCTTTCTCCATCATTTCACATGGAGAGCCAGAGGCGAAAATGTGTATATACTGGGTACCTTGAAAATGGACCTGGCTTGGTTCATTTCTGAACTCTCTCCACTGCATTTCTGGGGTTCAAAGAGTAGCATTGCCCATCTTAGCTTTCTCTGGGACCCCAAACACAGAGTCAGTCAAGCTGCCAGACAGTGGTAAGACCCTAAATGCAGCCTCTGGAAAGGGCAACCTGAGAAGGGATTTGGGGATCCTTTGGGAGGTAAAGTGCTATTCAAATGCCATTTTGCAGAGATCTGAAAAAAACCATCACTTAGCAACAGTTGACCTTGATCAAAAAGAGACATGAGACTGCTATTGTGACCTTGGAGACCCAGAACTGGAAAACTACCAACTGCAACTGATTGAAAAGGACCCTGAAGGCAGAGGTGTCTCTAAATAGTAATTGGTTTGTAGTGATGAGGACACAGGGTGGGAGCAAAAGCCAGGCTCTGGAACTAGGGTCTCAGCTCAGCCACAGACAGCCTATGTGACCTGCAGCGAGGGCTAACCTCTAAATACCATGGCCCTGACCTGTGACGCAGAGACTCTAAGTCTTGCTCTTCAGTGTTATTGCACAGACTAAATGGTGACCTATCTGAAGCGCTTAACACAGTGACAGCACAGGATAAATTCCAGATAACCAGTTGCCATTCACCTGCTAAGTCATGTCCAACTCTAATAATGATTTCGTTCATGACCTAAATATCTGTTTAGAATACCTGGAATCGTGTATCTTGTCAGATATAATAATATATAAATTTACTATTTAGATAATACCTAAAATACTTCTACACAAATGTGAACCTACAAGGACTCTCCCTGGGGAAGGAATGACATATTCTTTTGAAAATCTCATTTAGTCAATTTGCCTGTCCGTGTGTTAGTCATACACACACATATTCATGTACATGTGCACATTTATATATGTGAACTTGTGAACATATAATACATGTATATATGTGTAAATATCTACATATACCAAGTGTTTGGTGCATATACACCTCCAGATGCACAGGTAAAAGTGTCATCAATAGTAGTGCAAATAGTAGTGATAATAATACTAATTCACTAAATGGTCAAGGGCCAAACACCATGTTATATATAATATACACACATGCTCTTTTCCATGCTACCAAAAATGCAATGCAATGTGTCACACATTCGACTCGGTATTCAAATTGTCATTTTACAGATAAAATCATTAAAACCAAGATGATATATGGAGAAGTGAGAGAAGTTACAGTAACGAACTTTGTGGTGTAAAGGTCAAACGGAAGCCTGAATCCATCACTAACACTTTTGGTATTCACCCAAGTTTCTGACTTGAACAACTGAATGAATGGAGATTAATGAGTAGGCAGATGGGTGGATGGATCAGTCATGGATCGTAAACTGAGACTGGGAAGAGACTTGGATGATAAAAGTGATGAGTTCACTTTAGAAATGTTGGTTTTGTGGATAAATCGATGGTGGCCATGTCCAAGAAGCTAGAGAACATATGGGCCTGGAGAGAAAAGAAGTTTCTGGACTGAAAGTATAGAATTTTCATATTTACTTTGCCTCCCTGAGCCTCAGTGCTCCCTTTTGTAAAAAAATTCCTGAAGGAATTTTGAGAATGTTGCATTCCACTTCAGACTGAGGTTTCTGGGTGTTTCCCAATTAATAGAATGCAAATGATGAGACAAATAACTTACAAAAACAAGGATAAAAATGCTGTCTTCCTGGTGCATGCAGTGCCATTTTTGAACAAAATCAAAGCCATGGCACAGAGCAGGTAGCTCCATGGAAAAGGGACAGTGAGAAAAGATGATAAGGACTCGGCAGCTGCAACTTTATTTGGCTCATTTTATCATGGAACTCCACATGGCCAAGCTCACACCCTCAGAAGGCAGGAACATCTGGACTCCCTTAGGATACAGATGGCTAGGCTTTTTTGGCATCACTCGTCTAGGATAAAGTCCAAAGTTGGTTTAGAATTTGAGTTCCTCCTGAGCTCTCAGGACATCTCCAGGCAGGAGGCCATATTGACTTCATACTGCCTCAAAACATTTTGACTTCATCTAAGTGACCAAAGGGTAACTGAGTTGAATCTTAATTAAACAGGGAAAATGGATTAGCAACAAAATAGTGAATAGTGAAGTCGCTCAGTCGTGTCTGACTCTTTGTGACCCCATGGACTGTAGCCTACCAGGCTCCTCTGTCCATGGGATTTTGCAGGCAGTAGTCCTGGAGTGGATTGCCATTTCCCTCTCCAAGCAACAAAATATGTTATTAAATATCTGAGGGTGTGAGGTTCTCCTGGGAAGCAAAATCTGAGAGTTCACCTTGAGAAAGTCAATGGGAAGAGAAATTTCTTTTTTGATGATAAGAAAGCCCACAAATAGAAAAGGCCCCTGGAGGAAGGATGTACTGCTTAGTGAGAGACCCAACTTGGCATCTGAAGAACATAATTATTTCTATTCCTAATTCCTAAATCTGGCATTTTATCTTGAGCAAGCAACTAAGACCCTCAACTTTCTTGTCTATGAAATGGGAATATAACTTTAAGTTAGTCAGAACTTTTGGGGTTGCAAATAACAGAAACCCAGCTTGATGTGGTTGAGGCAAAAGAGGGGATTTATTAGGCCTTTCAAATTTCTGGAAAAACAGAGGATGTGGATCCAAGGACTCAGACCGTATCAGAGCTCTCTCTCTCTTCCTCTAATACGACTTCTCTGCATGTACTTCTCTTGGCCTTTTTGCTCTTAGAACTGAAACTCTCCAAGAAGCTGGAATGGTAGCTGCTAAAGCTCTGGGGCTCACCTCTCCCCATCTTCACTAATAGAGAGAAAAGGGCGCTCTGCCCTGGGGAGAACTCTAAGTCACCTACTTTGGGTCATGTGCCTAGCTCTGCATCACCACTCCTAGTCACGCCCTAGGGAGGCAAGGTAGAAGAAGGTGACAACTCACCTTCGCAACACTTGTGAGAGGCTGATAGGAGGATATGAGATATGATTTACTAAAGGTGGTCATGTTGACTCCAGAAGTAAAAGGTGCTGCCCAGATAAAAGGAATAAACACCCATTACAGGTTCTTTCTATCATAGGGCTATTGTAAGAGTCAAATTAGATAATGGATGTGAAAGTGTCATGCAAATATTACTATTACGTTAATGCACCCCACGCCAGTACTCTTGCCTGGAAAATCCCATGGGCGGAGGAGCCTGGTAGGCTGCAATCCATGGGGTCACGAAGAGTCAGACACGACTGAGTGAATTCACTTTCACTTTTCACTTTCATGCATTGGAGACGGAAATGGCAACCCACTTCAGTGTTCTTGCCTGGAGAATCCCAAGGACAGGGGAGCCTGGTGGGCTGCCATCTCTGGGGTCGCACAGAGTCGAACACGACTGAAGTGACTTAGCATAGCATAGCAATATCTTGTTACTTAAAATATTAATGAAATAATAGAAAATTATCAACATTAGAGGCAGGTATATTTCTCACAATGAATGTAGAGAAATTCATATCACCAAGTACAGAACACAATCAACCTTTGTTTGTATTTCAAGAAACTGCTGTCTACCCCACCATGAGACATAGAGATGTGTCCCAGAGCCCTTTGAACAAGAGAATCCAAACTAGACCATTCATTCAACCACTACTGAGTTAACATTAAGACTGTTCCAAGCTCCAAGTTACACTGAGAGGCAGAGATAGTCTAGTGATCGTCTCCCCCAAGGAGCCCAAAGTCTAGATGGAAGAAAGGTAAAGGGAAAATTGCTCTTGTTCTGTGTGATACACCCTTAGAAAAAGGAATGTCAAAGGCACTGGGGAGCATGCATGGAACCACACAAGCGGTTCATTCATCAATGTAGCCTGGCAGTATTGGGTGGAACCAGTAAAGAAGGCTTGGGGACACTGTGATTGGCCACTATGTAGGGTGCATTTGGGCTTATTAAGGACACTCTTAGTTGTCACCTGTTGACCTGACTTAATCATAGTAGCACTGCCACAAATCTTTCCTCTCAAAATAGACCCAGATTAGATGATACATTACTCTATCTCTATGGCTAGCAACCTTTAATTGGGGCTGTTGTGTTTCAGACATTCCAAATATAGAGAAGAGAGTGCAGGCTTGGAAGTCAGGTAAACTTCCAGTGTTCAAATTCCATTGCCATTTATAGGCTCTGTGACCTTAGAAAAGTAACCTCAACTCCTGAGCCTATTAGTGAAACACAGACCCTTATTATACATGGAAAAGCATCTCATGTGTGAGAGGTGCATGGTAGACTGGAAACCCTTACCCAAACAATAATTGCACATACCAATAAATGACACTACCCTTGTGGGGTCAAATCCTATGACACGTCTTAGATCCTATCTTGTCCTTACTTTCCAACATGAAAACATGAAGTCCATACTAGTTATATAAGTTAAAACTACAAGTTATAGCAACTCTATCTCCTGCATTTATCTTGATAATGGCAGTACTTTGGGCTCACAGAAGAAAAACTGTCACAAACCATGTCATCTCCTCATTTAAAGTTACGAGTAGCCTTTGATCTTGTTGTCTGAGCAGTTCAGGCAAACACCACGGACTGATTGTGACTAGAAAGGTGATCATCTTTCCCACTGAAGCTAGGAAGAGATTTAAGGTTCCCTACTCAAGTGTTCTTTCCAGACTTGAGACTGTGGCTTTGGCTGAGTGCTAAAGGTGAGATCCTTTGGGAGGATCGCAGAATGCTTCAGGATCAATTTATTTTTCTACCGTTATCACAGAGGAACTTTCTAGTGGGATTTCATATTCCTATTAAGGTCATATTAACTCAGTGTTCATTTTCCTTTCAAATCCAGAAAAGTCTCTAAACATCTTCCCACTCTCTGAAACTACCCAAGGAATAAGGAGAAGAAGAGCAAGAGGGGGATGTTGTTACTATGGTGACGTGGAACGGTTCTGGACCAGTTGTCAGAAATCCCGAGATTCAGGCTGATTCTGTCTGGGCTGCTTATATGAACTTGGACTGAACTGAGCTTCCAGTGCCCATCTGTAAATGGAGCAGGATTAAATCATTTTTAATGATCTTCTGGCTCTGAGGTTTTATAGCCAGTGACCTTGATGAACTGAGCTATGGCTAGAAGAACTACAGATTTCCTCTCCCACCCAAAATGCTCTGGCTGCTTCTTCAGCTTTCACCTAAACTCTAGGGTTCACTATGCTATACTGTCAATATCTTCCTACTTGTGTAATGAATTTGAATTTCAGCCTCAAACTCAGGCAGGCAAAAAGGAGACATTTTTGTCTATGATCTAACTTAACTTAGAACTCTGAGCACTCATATCTTTCTGGGAGGGGAGAAACTGAATCATGCAAGTTCAAGGTAAACTCAGTCACTTAAAAAAAAAAAAAAAAAGCTTCCCTGGCAGTCCAGTGATTAAGAATCCACACTTTCACTGCAGGGGACATGAATTCACAAATTCAATCCCTGCTCAGGGAACTAAGATCCCAGAATGCATGCCAGGTGGCGTGGCAAAAAAAAAAGAAGAAGAAGAATTCACACTCTTGTATCCATTTAGATTCCTCTTTCTCTGTTTTCTCCTTTCCTTCTCCCAGGATGATCTAAATTAGATTTGAGAAGCACACCCACCACCCAGGCTTCCTCTCCTGACCACAGGCATGGTGAGGAGCCTCTGCCCTGCAACAACCACTGCTCTTCTGCCTTCAGGCTGGCCCTGAGGCATTGCCAGGCTGTTTCTTCCCAGGGTTTCAGATGTGTTGTGAATCATGGGAGCCTTCTGATTCTGGTCCCTGCAGACACATCTGAGACCTCTGTTGTTCCCATCCCAGCACTCTGGCTGAGGTTCTCTTAGAACTATTTCCCATAGGCCTCCCTCTCTGCCCTCATCTCCTGTTTCTCCCATAACCAACATGATATTGACTAAGTCTAAGGTAGAAACTGTTCTACCACAGTCCATGTACATGAAAGCAATCACTGACACTAAGTCCTCCAGCCCAGTGGCTTTATGAAGCCAAATTGTGTAACTTAAAAAAAAAAAGAAAGAAAGATAAAGCATTTCTGTCTCAAAATTCTAAACTCTTGCAGTTAGTAGCCTAAATTTTAAAGAAACTTATTCTGTGTTTTAAGAGTTTATTTTGGAATCTACCAATAATTTTTCTTGGTTATACATGTTCTCCTCCTGAGTGCAGGGTACGTGTTCCTTGAAAGTGGCAGATGCGAAATGGGTACAAAGGAGTGGAGCAGGCATGAACTGCGAGACAACTTTGACCAACATCTCAGAATATTGTCCTTTTGAAATCGACTGAGTCACCAGTGGTCCCTGAGTTTCTGAAAAGGCAAAACTGTAATCATGACCATTCAACTCTGAACATCCAGTTTGCTCCAAATGCTCGGAGTGTGCATAATACATTTCTTAGACAGTCTCAGCCATAGAACTTTGTGTCTCCTCTTCAAGTTATCTTCAGCCTGAAAACCTCTGATTACATTTTCATTTCTGTAAGGTTCAAAGGAAAGAACAGGGAGACGATCCATTTCGTTTCTTTTTTATCCCAGAATACATCAAAGGAGTAATGTATCCGCCTTTATTCAGTGATAGAATATACTGTTCATTGTATCCACTAACCTCTTACGGATCCTCTCTCTGAAGGGAAATATCATTAGCAGAAAAACATCATCATTTTACATCCAGAATTATACACATTGAATCAGCAGCACAGAGGATAAGTGTTAGGGGAGATTTAGACTGCTGAGCACTGAAAAAAAAAAAGTCATTTGCAGGGATAAAAGAGATAACATGGTACCCAGGGATGTATAGCCGAGGAGATGTACCAAAAGGCAGAGTGAAGGAGATGTGAAGGTGGAGGGCTGATGGTGCTAAATCTTCCCCAGCCCCAGATGAGAGTGCCGTCTCAGCTCTATGGATGAGCAGGGATTCCAGTTCTGAAAACCAAAGCTCATCACTCTGGCATCCGGAACCCAGTCTGGCTAATATCCAAACTGAAATTTTTTGCCCCAGATAAGGATCAAGAAAAGTACTGATTTTTCTTTTTTCTGTATCAGTACTTCCTTTCATGAAGGCAAAAAGAGGTGGCCCCCCTTCCTCTCCCCACTCTCCCTGCCGCTCCCCCTGAACTCCACATCACTCCTTCTCCTGCTTCTCCAGCCTCTGCCTCGCCTCTGACGTCATTGCTTCCAACCTCAAATGTGCTCTCTTCTGCTTCCCAGCCAAGTTCGGAAAGTGGTCTACAGGGACACTCTGGCCACTGCCTCCCCTCCCAGCTCCTGTGCAACCCACTGCAGTTCTGGGTCCCAGAGACTTGGAACCACAGGCTAGGAGCCCCACAGGACAACTGTTTCATTTCTCTTGTCCTCTGACCTGCAGCACAGGGTCTGGCACAGAGTAAGAAACATCTGATAGGCGACAGGTGCCTGGGCAAGGTCCTGAAGGAGGAAACGGCAATCGACTCCAGTATTCCTGCCTGGAGAATCCCACGGACAGGGGAGCCTGGCGGGCTACAGTCGAGAGGGGTCGCAAAGAGTCAGACACGACTGAGCGACTGAGCATAGCACCTGGGCAAGGCTGGCTAGCTCAGCTACTGAGCGATTCATTGAAGGTAAATCTCTTAGGAATCCTCAGTGGCTGGATTTCTTTTAATACTCATAACAGTAAAGGAATACAGACAAGCTATAGCAAGCTGTCTTTTTTTTTTTTTAATCCAGTAGCTGAGTGGCCCCTGTCATGCACCGTAACAAGGACCAAGGTCTTGAGATAAGGTAGGACCATTTGCTTGCCTCAGGCAGGCATGTTGCTTTAAGCAGTAGTTGAGGATTGGGAACAGAGCTGGGATGGGGCAGCGTCTCTGTGACTCTGAGCACCAGCAGCCACCAGCAGTGGTGAGCGACAGGGGAGAAGAGGGTGGAGCCCGGGCATGGCATGCCTCCTCTGCCCTCTGCTGCTGCTGTCCCTTTGCATTAGCCCATCCACAGTGATAGGGAGCTTCGTGCTTCTTGCTAGTGTGTGGGCCTGGGGAAAGGTGGGGGGAAAGAGGCTTGGGGGGGGGGGGTCCAGTGAGCAAAGCCCGCCTGCAGCAGCTGTGATGGGGGTGGAGCACGGACCCCCCTTAGGGTACCAGCCTGGCTCTCACCTACTGTGGGCAATCGTGCTCAGAGAGAAACATAGGAAACCATCCCTGCTGAACGGGGCTGTGGTGATGGTAAAAGGAGCCAGCATCTGGGAGCCTGGCCCAGTTCCCAGTGGATGTCTGCTCCCTTCCCACCTCCAAGAATCCAGCAGCCTAGGAACTTGTAACATGGACTGCTGTCTTAGAGCTGGGTTCTGCTTGCCAGCCAGAGGTGTGGATCCTGCTAGCTCTGCATATACAGCATTTGGGAAATGAGAATTCCAACTTTTTTTCCCAGCTTTGCTGGGGAAAAAAAAGGGAAACCTGATACCACTTCCTCCCCTCAGGAGGCTCTGCAAGGCCTGGGACCGAGTCTGCCCAGCCGGCACTGTAGGACACCTGGAGGAAATCAAGGCTCCATAAACATGCTTTCTATAGTCAAGGAATGGCTACCACAATATCCATCGTTTCTTATGCTTTGTAGTTCTTGAAATGTTTCTGCTACATGATCTCATTAAATATGTGCTGCTAATGAAAGAAATGGGCATTAAGTGTAGTAATTTAGGCTTCAAATCCTAGAACTCACAAGCTGATGGCTTTGGGCCAATTACTGTTCCTTTCTTAGTCTCAGCTCCCCACTTAAAATATGGGGTCATACAAGAATCTACTACCTGGGGTTTGTGGGAAAGACGATAAAGATAGAGGCAGAGGACTCGGTGTGGTGCCCGGGACTTAATAAATGTCCCATACAGGTTACCGTCACTGTCTCACGGGCTAAGTTGCTTCAGTCATGTCTGACTCTGTGCGACCACGTGGACTGCAACGCACACAGACTCCTGCGTCCATGGGATTCTTCAGGCAAGAATACTGGAGTGGGTTGCCATGGCCTCCTCCAGGGGATCTTGCTGACCCAGGGATCAAACCCGCATCTCTTCCATCTCCTGCATTGGCAGGCAGTTTCTTTACCACTAGAACCAGCTGGGAAGCCCCATTTCCCAGAGAGCTGAGGCCAATTGCCATGGTCACGTAGTAATCCAGTGTCAGAACCAGGACTGGAGCCCAGACGTTTGACTCCAAATGATTTGCTGTTTCTTTTCTATGATTGTAACACCTACCTCCTCTTTCTCAGGTGCCAGACACTATGCTAAGTATCCTTCATGTACTGTCTCTTTTCATGCTCAAGATGATACTGAGATGGGTCCCAGAACTGTGATCATTTTACAGATGAGAAGACCAAGAAGCATTAAAGTGACATGGCCAAACACGAAAGGATGCTCAGCATCGCTAATATCAGGGAAATGCAAATCCCAGTGAAATATCACTTCACACCTGTCAGAATGACTATCATCGAAAAGAACACAAGTAACAAATGTTGGTGAGCACATGGGGAAAACGGAACACTTGTACACTATTGGTGGGAATGTACGCTGGGACAGCCACTGTGGAAAGCAATATAGAAAAACTCTAAAATCCTAAAAGAACCAAAACTGGAACTAACATATGACCAAGCAATTCCCCTCCTGGCTATATTTCCAAAAAAAGAAAAACACATTAATTGAAAAGATACACACCCCCTAATATTCATAGAAGTGTTATTTATAGTTGCCAAGATATGGAAGCAATCCAAGTGTCCATCAACAGATGAATGGGTAAAGAAGTGCTGTCACACACAATGGAATGTTACTCAGCCACAAAAAGAATGAAATATTGCCATTTTCAGGATTATGGATGGACTTGGAAAATACTATGCTAAATGAAATAGAGAAAGAAAAATGCTGTAAGTTATCACTTTTATATCAAATCTAAAAAATACAACAAACTAGTGAATATAACAAAAAAAGAAGCAGACTCACAGAGAACAAAGTATCAGTTACCAGCGTGCAGAAGGAAGGGAAGGGGGCCACACAGGGAGAAAAGTTTAGGGTACAAACTGTTATGTATAAAATAAACTATAAGAATATAGACAAAATATAATAACTGCAAATGGAGTATAACCTGTAAAAATTATGCATCTATATTGTATACCTGTAACTCATATAATATTGTACAACAAGTCACTATTGTGTCCGATTCTTTGCAACCCCATGGACTGTAGCCTGCCAGGCTCCTCTCTCCATGGGACTTCCCAGCCAAGAATACTGGAGTGGGTTGCCATTTCCTTCTCCAGGGGATCTTCCCAACCCAGGGATAAAACTCGTGTCTCCTGATTGGAAGGCAGATTCTTTATCACTGAGCCACCTGGGAAGCCCAACATCAATCTCACTTCAACTAAAAAAAAAACAAAAAACAAAAACAGAAGGTAGCATGGCCAAGGCCACAGAGTCCTTACACGGAGAAGCTGGGACACACACCCAGGCAGCAGGTGCAGTATTCACACTGCTAGCCACCTGGTCCTACTCTACTTTCGCCTGGGTCAGAGCATCAGCTCACTACAGCCAGGAGGTAAAGTTTAAGAATTTTACTGCCTGACTGTTAAACCACTGGAAACCTGAGACTGGTCATGGACGTGGGAGAATCTACACTGTAGGAATCAGCACATACTACAGACCAGAGTTTTATTTTGTTTTTTTTTAAGCTGATAGCCAGTTTACCAGTCCACTATTTTTTTGAATACCACTAGGCTTTCCTGGTAGCTCAGTTGGTAAAGTGTCTGCCTGCAATGCGGGAGACCTGGGGTTTGATCCCTGGGTCGGGAAGATCCCAGGGAGGAGGAAATGACAACCCACTCCAGTATTCTTGCCTGGAGAGTTCCATGGACAGAGGAGCCTGGCAGGCTACCGTCCACAGGGTCCCAAAGAGTGGGACACGACTGAGTGACTAACACTTCACCAACTTATATTTGGAAGGTGTTTTTTCTCAATTCTTAGTCATTGTTATTTGGGAAAACTTGGGAAAAGCAGATGGTGAAGAGTGTTTGTCTCATCCTGACACAGTCGTTTTCTCTCCTGGGCTGAAAGTATGTGGCCTGATAATGTCACGTAAGACTTAATTGGTCCCTAGCCTATAGATGGCTGCAGTGCTCCCGGTAGGGGAGCGTTTCTGTCTGCACTAATGAGAGGTGTGTCCATACTCGGCAGAGGCTCTCCTGCTTTTCAGCCTGAGAAGATACAAACTGGCTGTTTCATACCGCAGCACATTAACACACACCATCCAACAGGTGCTTTGCAGAGAAGCTGACAGAGGCATCCAGTGTTTATTCACTCAACTGACAAGCTTTCACCAAGTACTTACTCTTACCAGATTTGAGCAAGACAAAGAGTTGTCAGGAGTCTCAAGGTCTTAGGGAAGAGACAGATAAGGTAGGAAACAGCTGGGAAATTCTGTAGTAAGTGTTGGAGTCTTTATGCACACAGTACAGTGGCCACACCAGGGAGGACGAAGGACTTGGGTCTGAACTAAGAAATCAAAGAAGTCAGCAGTGGTGTAGAAATCTGTGGATATCCAAGAATTCGTGGATGGTTTTGCAAAGAACGAAGGAAAAAGAGCATTCCAGACAAAGGAAACAGGATATACAAAGTCTGGGAGGAGTTCAAACAGAGGGTGTTCAGAGTTCACAGTGTGTTGGGTTAGGGAGTATGATGAGAATGGAGAGATGACGAGAGGTGAAGTTACAAAGCCCTGAGAAGTAAGATGTATTAGTTCACTATTGTGTGTAACAGAATATCCCACAACTTAATGGTTTAAAAGGACCCTGATGCTGGGAATATTGAAGGCGGGAGGAGAAGGGGACGACAGAGGATGAGATGGTTGGATGGCACCACCGACTTGATGTATTTGAGTTTGAGTAAGCTCCGGGAGTTGGTGATGGACAGGGAAGCCTGGCGTGCTGCAGTCCATGGCATTGCAAAGAGTCAGACTTGACTGAGCGACTGAACTGAATGGCTTAAAACAATATATCACTTCTCATGTCTCAGAATTTCTATGGGTCTGAAGTCCAGGAGTGGCTTAATTGGGTGCTTCTGGCTCCAAGTTCCTCATGCAATTTTATCAGGTGTCAACCAAGGATACAGGCTTAACTGGGGGGAAGATCCGCTTTCAAGGTAACCCACTCACATGGCTGACAAGTTAATGCTGGCTTGGGGTCTCAGTTCCCCACAACTCTCAGCTCCAGAGAACTGCTTGGGGGTCCTCATTGCATGGAGGCTGGCTTCCTCTTGAGTGAATGATTGAAGAGAACAAAATGGAAAGTAGAACGCTTTCTGTTACCAAGCCTCAGCTGTCAGTCCATTCATCACTTCCACGGCAATCTATGGGTCCTCCAGACCAGTCCTGATTCACTGTGGGAGGAGGCCCGTGTACCACGAGGCAAGGATTGCTGGGGCTATCTTGGAGGCTGACTGTCACATCCGGTTAGAAGTTAGGATCTTGTCTTATAGCTGATGGAAGATGTTGGAAAAGAAAGCAAGAGTATGTGTCCTTCTTGAGCATCAGAACCATGACAGGAAGCGAGAGAATGAAACTAGTGTATTCACACAGAGTGTGCATTGCCTTCTGATTCTTGGAAATTCTCTTGCAGTTCTCAGATAAATTCTGTCACTTTTTACCTGTGTGACCTTGGACAAGTCTCTTCCCTTCTCCCAGCTTCGGCTCCCTGTTCTGTAAAATAGGATTTATTTTATCTGTCTCTCAGGGTTACTGAAAGACTTGGAAACATACTTCATTCAAAAGGCTTGGAACAGTGCTGGGCACTCCATAAGTGCTAAATAAGGAGCAGTTGTTATGCTGATCAGCATGGTGGAGACCAACATGTCGAGTCATACAGTGAAGACTGGATATCCACCCATTCCCCAGAGGAGGACCTACAGCTCCTTTGGCCAGTACTTCTGCTCCTTGCAAAAAGCCAGGTGCCCTACCAATCACTTCACTGACTAGGAGGGTGAATTTGAAGTGTGAGCCTATTGGTCATGTGCCTATTGGCCATGTCCAGTGATTTGTAATGCTTCTGAATTTTCATTTTCTTTTGGGGGGTTTTCAATGCTGCAATGTGTGGGTGTGTGCACACTCAGTCATGTCTGACTCTTTGTGACCCCAAGGACTGTAGCCCGCCAGTCTCCTCTGTCCATGGAATTTTCCAGGCAAGAATACTGGAGTGGGTTGCCACTTCCTTCTCCATGGAAACTTCCCAATTCAGGGATCAAACCCACGTCTCTTGTATCTCCTGCATTGCAGGCTGATTTTCTACCACTGTGCCACCCACCAACTTTCATATATAATGTTGTTGTTTATTTGCTAAGTCGCATCTGACTTTTTTTGTGACCCCATGGACTGTAGCCCTCCAGGCTCCTCTGTCCATGGAATTTTCCAGGCAAGAATAGTGGAGTGGGTTGTTGTTTCTTTCTCCAGGAGATCTTTCCAACTCAGGGATGGGATCCATGTGTCTTACATTAGCAAGTGGATTCTTGACCGCTGAGCCACCAGGGAAGCCCTTTCATAAATAACATATCAGTTCAGTTCAGTTCAGTCGCTCAGTCGTGTCCGACTCTTTGCGACCCCATGAATCGCAGCACGCCAGGCCTCCCTGTCCATCACCAGCTCCCGGAGTTCACCCAAACTCATAACATATAGCAGTGCTAATTATATTTATCATGTTGTACATCATATCCCTAGTGCTTATTTATCTTATCACTGAAAGTTTATACCTTTTGACTGCTTTCATCCAATTCCCCCTCCTCTCATCTCCACCTCTGCAACCACAGATCTGACTCTTTTTCTATGAGTTTGTTTGTTTGTTCTGGAGGTATAATTGACTTACAACAGTGTATTAGTTCTTGTTACAAAACAGAGTGATTTGATATTTCTATGCATTTCAAAACGAACACCATGCCAAGCCTCGTTATGATGTGTCACCACACAAAGAAATTACTTAGTTATTGACGACATTCCCCACACTGTTCATTTCATACCTATAATTCATTTCTTTTGCAACTGAAAGTCTGCCTCTTAGTCTCCCTCCTCCCCAACCCCTTCACTTCTGGCAACCACCTGTTTGGTCTCTGTAGATATAACTCCTGTTTCTATTTTGCTATGTTTGTTCTTTTTTTTTTTTTTTTTTTAAGATTCCACATATGAGTGAAATCATACAGTGTTTGTCTTTCTCTGTCTGACTTTAGTCTCTGGACCCACCTATGTTGTCACAAACGGCAGGATTTCGTTTTCCTTTGTGACTGAGTAATACTCCTCTGTGTGTGTGTGTGTGTGTGTGTGTGTGTGTGTGTGTGTGTGTGTGTGTGTGTGTGTGTGATGTCTTCTTTATCCATTCATCTACTGAGGGACACTTATGTTGTTTATATCTTGCCTATTGTAAATCTTTTCCCTTTTATGTGTTTTTGATGCTACAGAAACAATAGCACAAACACAAGAATATCTCTGGCAGCATTTTTATAACAGCCAGAGAGAGAGAGACAGGCAGAAAGACAGACAGAAAAAAGAGAAAGTTAAGGTCCCCCAAATTAAACGCTTAAATAATTTACAGTACATTTAGATAACAGAAACAGGCTCTCCAGTGAAAAGAATTCACTGAAGAGAAAGGAAAATACACATCCACGCAAAGACTTGTCCAAGAATGTTCATAGCATTACTCATAATAGCCAAAAGTTGGAGACCACGGGAATGTCCATCAGCTGGTGAACGGAAATCAACATAGTACATCGTTGCCACGGACGGCTGCTCAGTCATAAAAGGACCAAAACTGAATGTGACACAAATAAGCCGCAAAAACCCTGTGCTCAGTTAAGGAAGCTTGATGCAAAAGGCCACATATCGCATGATTCCATTCATACGAAATGTCCAGAATCAGAAAATTCCCAGGCAACAAATTGTTTGCTAGGGGTGGGAGTGTGAATAGAGAGTGACTGCAAATGAGCCCAAGGTTCCTTTTAGGGGTAAAGGAGAAGACCAAAATTGGACCGCAGTGATGGCTGTGCAACCAGGGAATTTACTACAGATCATTGAGTTGTACACTTAAAGTCAATGAATGTTATACTATGTAAATTATATTTCAATAAAGCTGCTTCCATTGTTTCATATATGGTGAAAGGAAGAAAGCCTTTGCACTTGCATTCTCTGCCTGGAACACTCCTCTCCTAGATAGCTGGATAGTTTTTATGCATCAACTAAACTGTCAACTTTTAGGAAGGCCTTCCATGATGTCCCTATCTAACGTATACCTCCATATGTGCTATATTACACCATCTTAATTATTTTCACACCCCTATCACTTTCTGATGGAGAAGGCAATGGCATCCCACTCCAGTACTCTTGCCTAGAAAATCCCATGGATGGAGGAGCCTGGTAGGCTGCAGTCCATGGGGTCGCTAAGAATCGGACATGACTGAGCGACTTCCCTTTCCCTAAAGCTGCTTCAGGAAAGGAATGCTGCCAATCTTTGTATACTCACCCAGGCAGATATCTAGGATAAGTGATGACAATAAAAATAGCAAATTGAAAATTAATATAGAGATCAGTATTGCTTTCCTTACAAAGAAACTGAAACTGAAAAACATATAACATATTTCCATGTGCCTCTTGACCATCTGTATGTCTTCTTTGGAGAAATGTCTGTGGAGGTCTTCTGTCCATTTTTTTTTTTTTGATTGGGTTGTTTGTTTTGATGACATTGCTGATTATTTGAGAAATACAAATAAAAACTACAGTGAGATATGACCTCACACCAGTCAGGATAGCTATCATCAAAAAATCCACAAACAATCAATGTGGGAGAGGGTTTGGAGAGAGTGGAAGCCCCCTAAACTGTTGGTGGGAATGTAAACAGTAAATTGATACAGTCAATGTGGAGAACAGTATGGAGTTGTCCTCAAAGATTACAAATGGAGTGACCACGTGATCCTGCAGTCCCATTCCTGGGCATATCCAGAGAAAAACATGGTCTGAAAGGATACATTCACCCCAATATTCATTGCAGCACTGTTTATAATAGCCAAAATACGGAAACAACCTAAATATCCACCAGCAAAGGAATGGAAAAAGAAGATGTGGTACGCATATACAATGGAATATTGCCCAGCCATCGAAAAGAATAAAATCATGCCATTTTCAGCAACATATGTCAAGCTAAAAAAAAATGGTCATAGCCTAAAAGATGAGAGTTATGTTCTGTTTGGTGGAAATTTTTAGAACGTCAAGCCCCAGAGACAGCATCTCAAGTAGCCCTGAAAGAACTATTCCGAGGAGGCCATGCAGAGGAGTCAGGTTATATAGATGTTTGCAATGAGGGGCAAGGAGCTTAAATATCAAAGTATTATTAAGGAAAACCAGATATCCCAATTTAAGGAATTTAGCACTTTTCTGTGTATGGGAAGATGCAAGAATCTGGGCTCAATGCAATCATTCATGCCATATGCATCTCAGCTCCCTGGGGCCAGCATTCTGCCGTTGGATTTTTCTCAGCAGTAGTTCCTGGTTCACCAGAGGGAGTGGAGGAGGCAGTGGCAGGTGCCTGATAGCTGCTGGATGGAAGGTATTGTTTTTTCCTGACTCTACATATGGACTCTACACAGCAGACTGTCCTTTTCCCATGAAGCTCTACATGTGGAAAGAAAGGTCAGATAGGGATGAGAGTTTGCAGCTTTGTCTGGGTTCCAATTGGTATATAAAAAAATTTTAAAGGCAAACCATTTGCCTCGTTTACAAGGCAAACCATTTAATATCACGGGAATCCAAGTATATGGCCCAACCAATAACACTGAAGAAACTGAAGTTGAATGGTTCTATAAAGACCTACAAGACCTTCTAGAATTAACACCCCAAAAAGATGTCCTTTTCATTATAGGGGACTGGAATGCAAAAGAAGGAAGTCAAGAAACACCTGGAGTAACAGGCAAATTTGGTCTTGAAGTACAGAATGATGCAGGGCAAAGGCTAATAGAGTTTTTCCAAGAGAACACACTGGTCATAGCAAACACCCTCTTCCAACAACACAAGAGAAGACTCTACACATGGACATCACTAGATGGTCAACACCAAAATCAGATTGATTATATTCTTTGCAGTCAAAGATGGAGAAACTCTATACAGTCAGCAAAAACAAGACTGGGAACTGACTGTGGCTCAGATCATGAACTCCTTATTGCCAAATTCATACTTAAATTAAAGAAAGTAAGGAAAACCACTAGACCATTCAGGTATGACCTAAATCAAATCCCTTACGATTATACAGTGGAAGTGACCAATAGAGTCAAGGAATTAGATCTGGTAGACAGAGTGCCTGAAGAACCATGGACAGAGATTCGTGACATTGTACAGGAGGCAGTGATCAAGACCATCCCAAAGGAAAAGAAATGCAAAAAGGCAAAATGGCTGTCTGAGGAGGCCTTACAAATAGCTGAGAAAAGAAGAGAAGTAAAAGGCAAACGAGAAAAGGAAAGATACACCAATCTGAATGCAGAGTTCTAAAGAATAGCATGGAGAGGTAAGAAAGCCTTCCTCAGTGATCAGTGCAAAGAAACAGAGGAAAACAATAGAACGGGAAAGACTAGAGATCTCTTCAAGAAAATTAGAGATACCAAGGGAATATCTCAAGCAAAGATGGGCTTGATAAAGGACAGAAATGGTATGGATCTAACAGAAGCAGAAGAGATTAAGAAGAGGTGGCAAGAATACACAAAAGAACTATACAAAAAAGATCTTCATGACCCAGATAATCATGATGGTGTAATCACTCTCTTAGAGCCATACATCCTGGAATGTGAAGTCAAGTGGGCCTTAGAAAGCATCACTACGAACAAAGCCAGTGGAGGCGATGGAATTCCAGTTGAGCTATTTCAAATCCTGAAAGATAATGCTGTGAAAGTGCTACACTCAATATGCCAGCAAATCTGCAAAACTCAGGAGTGGCCACAGGACTGGAAAAGGTCAGTTTTCATTCCAATCCCAAAGAAAGGCAATGCCAAAGAATGTCCAGACTACCACACAATCGTTCTTATCTCAGACGCTAGCAAAGTAATTCCCCAAGTTCTCTAAGCCAGGTTTCAATAGTACATGAACCATGAACTTCCAGGTGTTCAATCTGAATTTAGAAGATACATAGGAACCAGAGATCAAATTGCCAACATCTGCTGAGTCATCAAAAAAGCAAGAGAGTTCCAGAAAAACATCAACTTCTGCTTTATTGACTACACCAAAGCCTTTGACTGTGTGGATCAGAACAAACTGGAAAATTCTTAAAGAGATGGGAATACCAGACCACTTTAGTTGCTTCCTGAGAAATCTTTATTCAGGTCAAGAAGCAATAGTTAGAACTGGACATGGAAAAAACAGAGTGGGAAAAGAGCATGAAAAGGCTGTATATTGTCACCCTGCTTATTTAACTTATATGCAGAGTACATCATGTGAAATGCCAAGCTGGATGAAGAACAAGCTGGAATCAAGATTGCCACAAGAAATATAAATAACCTCAGATACACAGATGACACCACCCTTATAGAAGAAAGTGAAGAACTAAAGAACCTCTTGGTGAAAGTGAAAGAGGACAGTGAAAAACTTGGCTTAAAACTCAACGTTCAAAAACCTAAGATCATGGCATCTGGCCCCATCATCTCATGGCAAATAGATGGGAAATCAATAGAAACAGTGACAGACTTAATGTTCTTGGGCTCCAGAATTACTGCAGATGGCAACTGCAGCCATGAAATTAAAAGATGTTTGTTCCTTGGAAGAAAAGCTATGGCCAACCTAGACAACATATTAAAAAGCAGAGACACTACTTTGCCAACAAAGGTCCATCTAGTCAAAGCTGTGGTTTTTCCAGTAGTCATGTATGGGTGTGAGAGTTGGACTATAAAGAAAGCTGAGCACTGAAGAATTGATGCTTTTGCACTGTGGTGTTGGAGAAGACTGTTGAGAGTCCCTTGGACTTCAAGGAGATCCAACCAGTCCATCCTAAAGGAAATCAGTCCTGAATATTCATTGGAAGGACTGATGCTAAAGCTAAAACTCCAATACTTTTGCCACCTGATGCAATGAACTGACTCATTTGAAAAGACCCTGATGCTGGGAAAGATTGAAGGTGGGAGGAGAAGGGGACAACAGAGGATGAGATGGTTGGATGGCATCACCAACTTAATGGACATGAGTTTGAGGAGGCTCCGGGAGTTGGTGATAGACAGGGAAGCCTGGTGTGCTGCAGTCCATGAGGTCAGAAAGAGTTGGATACAACTGAGCGACTGAACTGACTGACGGGGAGGCAGAATTGCTGATGGCTGTGCCATCCTTGTTTATTAACATGTCAGGAAATACATAATTTCTCCTGTGGATGGACCTAGATATTGTCATACTGAGTGAAGTAAGTCAGACAGAGAGAGACAAATATCATATGATATCAGTTATATGTGGAATCTAAAAAAAGGAGGCAGATGAACTTATTTACAAAACAGAAACAAACTGAGTCTTAGATAATGAAGTTACCAGCGGACAGCAAGGGGAGGAATAGTTAGGGAGTTTGGAATGACATGTACACACTGCTATATTTAAAATGGATATCCAACAAAGACCTACTGTAAAGCACAGGGAACTTTGCTCAATATTATGTAACAACCTAAATGGGAAACTGAATCACTGTGCTGTATACTGGAAACCAACACAACATTGTTACTCAACTATACTCTAACATAAAACAAAAAGTTTTTAAAAATTAAAAAGATTTATTTGTACATGCAATTATATTTGAAATATCACTGGGGAATTTCAAAAAGTCAGTTCAGTCGCTCAGTGGTGTCCGACTCCTTTTCTGATTTGGAACCAGTCTGTTGTTCCATGTCCAGTTCTAACTGGACAGATTTCTCAGGAGACAGGTCAGATGGTCTGGTATTCCCAGCTCTTTAAGAATGTTCTACAGTTTGTTGTGATCCACACAGTCAAAGAGGTCATGCATTAAATAGCTCAGGGTCTAATTCAGTAGTTCTGGGGCAGAGCCCACCAATTTGCATTTCTAACAAGTTCCTAGATGCTGCTGCTCCAACCACAAGAACTGCTGCTCTAGATAAATAAGAGTGTAAGGCCTCAGAGGGACTAGAGCTCCAGCCCCAGCTGCACCACCGGGTCACTTGATCTTGGGCAAGTCACTTCAGTCTCTGAGCCTCAGCTTCTTTGTCCGTAAAACAGGGATGACTCTTGCCCAGTGCTTGACACCTCACCATGAATGCTTGTTCCCTTCGGCGATCTCTTGTGAAGCACAGTGCTTAGGTACTTAATTAGAGGCTGTAGCAATAAAAAGCAGCAGTCAGAATAAGCTGTGGAGTCAGACAGACCTGGGGATTAATCCCAGTTCTGTGACTTCCTATGAGGACTCAGGCAAGTTCATTAACCTCTATGAAAGTAAAAGTGAAAGTGGCTCAGTCGTGTCCTATTCTTTTCAATCCATGGACTGGATTCTTTTCAATCTTTCCATGGACTATACAGTCCATGGAATTCTCCAGGCCAGAATACTGGAGTGAGTAGCCTTTCCCTTCTCCAGGGGATCTTCCCAACCCAGGGATCGAACTCAGGTCTCCCACATTGCCGGCGGATTCTTTACCAGCTGAGTCACAAGGGAAGCCCAAGAATACTGGAGTGGGGAGCCTATCTCTTTTCCAGATGATCTTCTTGACCCAGGAATCAAACTGAGGTCTCCTTCATTGCAGGCAGATTCTTTGCCAACTGAGCAATTAAGAAAGCCCTAATTAATTTCTACCTCTATCACTTCCTCTTCCTCTTTCTCTTTTATAAAGTCGAGATGAACATAATATCATCATATACCTTATATAGCTTGGACACTATTATTTTGTTTCTGACAAAATAAACATGGAGTAAAGTAAATTTTTACTGCTAGTAATTTCTTTTGGTCCACAGAACCCTTTGCTTTTGCAATAAGTATAAGCCCAAAGGATGAAAAGTGTGCCCAAAGAGCCAGATATTGAAGGGCATGAATAAATATTCTAAAAGTTTAAATTCTGAATTTCTAAGGCAAAATTTCAAGAAGCAAGGTGAAAGATGTGATACATTCATTTTGAAACTAATTAATGCCCAATGGATTAAGATGGGATAAAAGTTGTGCTGAAGATTCATATTCTTAGAAGTTAGAAAAGCCATGGGTGAAATTAGTCCCAGGGCTAGAATTGATTCCTGACTCTCCTGTGGTCATTTGAGAAGATGGACTGCTTGTCAATAAGTCCATGACTTCTCTCAGCAGTTGTGGTGTTGGCCTTACGCCTGGAGATAAAGAAATTAGGAGCCAGGAGGAATCACTCAGTTGACTGAGAAACAGAGAGGCCAGCCTATCCGGTCAGGTGTCCCTCAGCATTGGCCAGCTTGGGGCCAAAACACAAACTCATTTGAATGCCTCGTGTTTTGCTTGATTCCTTCAATCAGAAGAGTGGTGATGGAAAGTCTAAACATCTTACAGGCTGAAGATGGAAAAGGCCAAGAAGAAGAGGTGGTAGGTAACAGTGGATGTGACTCCCCACTGTCTGGTCTTTGAGTAGCAGGCTCAGTGTTGCCTGAAAGATAAATGGACCTATGCAGGAGAAAGGACTTTTTTGGTGAAGTTGTAAACAGACTGAAACAATAGAACAGAATTATGCAAATGGTTTTTTAAAAGACCTTTTAAAAATCCAGCATTTTTTGGAGAGTTATAGCTGAAGGTTTTAGCTCTGACATAAAAACTTGATTTCAGGTTCAGCATATTTATTCCCTAATTAATCAATATAATTTTCTGATTGGCTGGTTGAGTCTCAAGTACCTAATAAAGATCTCTTGGACAATGTTTCCCTCAACAGCCACATGACCACATCTTCCCAAGACTTGTAGCAGCGGAGATAAAGAGGGTAGTACTGGAGGATAATGGATCCAGATTGAGTTCCAGCTCTGTGTCACTAAACAGGTCACTTCTTTTCTGTGATCCTCAGTTGCCTCATCTGTAAAATGGGCTGAGTCCCTACTCTTAAGACTATAGGGATTAGGTAAGACAATGTTTTTGAAATGTGTAGCACAGAGTAAATTGACAATAAATGTAAACTGTTTTACATTGTCAACATGAGGCTGGAAGTAAACCCAATGGTTTACTTCCAATGGCACAATGAACCATTCCTTGGAAATGATGCTTCTCCCTATGAGCATTGATTGAGTTAGCCCAATATGGCAATTACAGACTTGCTCAATTTTTTTAAGTCTTTGTTATTGGAAGCAAATAAGTATTCAGAGTCCATAAGCCCAGTTTGCAAAGTAGCTTGTCACATTTAAGAATAGGAGCATGCATTTTATTCTAGCAAGTGTGGAGAAGGGAAAAAGGAGAAGAGAAGAAGGAAAACAAAATTTATTGAGTACTTAGTATGTGTCAGGCTCTGTTCTAGACAGTTATAAACATTGAGTCTTAGAGGCATAAACAGTTTTCCCTAGGTCACACAACTAGTCAATGGAAAGTCCAAAATCTGAACTTAAGACTGCTAGAGCCCCAAACCTTTTCCCTGTTCAAAACCAGCATCCCAGCCGTTTAACCATGACCCCTCCCCAACCATCTGGCAACTCTGTCCCAGAACTCAAGAGATGAGTAAGATGAAAACCTTATTAACACTCAGCTCAAAGAGTCAAATTCCCCACCATGAGTGACAAGTATCTCTGTAAATCCTAATCCATCCTACCCCCTTTCCCCCCCCTTGGTATCCATAAATTTGTTTCTCTATTTCTACTTTGCATATAGTTCAGCTACACCATTTTTCTAGATTCCACATATATGTGTTACATATGATATTTGTTTTTCTCTTTCTGACCTAACTTCACTCTCTGGAACAGTCTCTAGGTCCACCCATATCTCTGCAAATGGCACAACTTCATTCCTTTTATGGCTGAGTAATAAAGCATCACTACGAACAAAGTTAGTGGAGGTGATGGAATTCCAGTTGAGCTCTTTCAAATCCTGAAAGATGATGCTGTGAAAGTGCTGCACTCAATATGCCAGCAAATTTGGAAAACTCAGCAGTGGCCACAGGACTGGAAAAGGTCAGTTTTCATTCCAATCCCAAAGAAAGGCAATGCCAAAGAATGCTCAAACTACCACACAATTGCACTCATCTCACATGCTAGAAAAGTAATGCTCAAAATTCTCCAAGCCAGACTTCAGCAATACGTGAACCATGAACTTCCTGATGTTCAAGCTGGTTTTAGAAAAGGCAGAGGAACCAGAGATCAAATTGCCAGCATCTGCTGGATCATGGAAAAAGCAAGAGAGTTCCAGAAAAACATCTATTTCTGCTTTATTGACTATGCCAAAGCCTTTGATTGTGTGGATCACAATAAACTGTGGAAAATTCTGAAAGAGATGGGAATACCAGACCACCTAACCTGCCTCTTGAGAAATCTGTACGCAGGTCAGGAAGCAAGAGTTCAAACTGGACATGGAACAACAGACTAGTTCCAAATAGGAAAAGGTGTATGTCAAGGCTGTATATTGTCACCCTGCTTATTTAACTTTTATGCAGAGTACATCATGAGAAATGCTGGACTGGAAGAAACACAAGCTGGAATCAAGATTGCCGGGAGAAATCTCAATAACCTCAGATATGCAGATGACACCACCCTTATGGCAGAAAGTGAAGAGGAACTAAAAAGCCTCTTGATGAAAGTGAAAGAGGAGAGTGAAAAAGTTGGCTTAAAGCTCAATATTCAGAAAATGAAGATCATGGCATCCAGTCCCATCACTTCATGGGAAATATATGGGGAAACAGTGGAAACAGTGTCAGACTTTATTTTGGGGGGCTCCAAAATCACTGCAGATGGTGACTGCAGCCATGAAATTAAAAGACACTTACTCCTTGGAAGAAAAGTTATGACCAACCTAGATAGTATATTCAAAAGCAGAGACATTACTTTGCCGACTAAGGTCCATCTAGTCAAGGCTATGGTTTTTCCTGTGGTCATGTATGGATGTGAGAGTTGGACTGTGAAGAAGGCTGAGCACCGAAGAATTGATGCCTTTGAACTGTGGTGTTGGAGAAGACTCTTGAGAGTCCCTTGGACTGCAAGGAGATCCAACCAGTCCATTCTGAAGGAGATCAACCCTGGGATTTCTTTGGAGGGAATGATGCTGAAGCTGAAACTCCAGTACTTTGGCCACCTCATGAGAAGAGTTGACTCATTGGAAAAGACTGATGCTGGGAGGGATTGGGGGCAGGAGGAGAAGGGGACGACCGAGGATGAGATGGCTGGATGGCATCACGGACTCGATGGACATGAGTCTGGGTGAACTCCGGGAGATGGTGATGGACAGGGAGGCCTGGCGTGCTGTGATTCATGGGGTTGCAAAGAGTTGGACACGACTGAGCGACTGAACTGAACTGAATAGTCCCCTGTATATATGCTGTTATTCAATTGTCAAGCTGTGTCTGACTCTTTGTGATCAAATGGACTGCAGCATGCCAGGCTTCCCTGTCTCTCACCACCTCCTGAAATTTGCCCAAGTTCATGTCCACTGAATCAGTAATGCCATCCTACCATCTCATCATCTGTCCCCTTCTCCTGCCTTCAGTCTTTCCCAGAATGAGGGTCTTTTCCAATGAGTCAGCTGATTTCATCAGGTGACAAGCATTGGAGCTTCAGCATCAGTCCTTTCAAAATATTCAGGGTTGATTTCCTTTAACATTGACTGGTTTGATCTCTTTACTTTCCAAGGGACTCTCAAGCATCTTCTCTAAAATACAACTTAAGAAAAATATTTTCCAGCTGCATTTGGGTTACAACCCAAGATCCCGAGCACAATCTGCAAGTGACTTCATGCCTTCAACCTTTAATCATGCCAACTTTGTATCCCCAACAAAGCTGGGGCTCACCTCCCTCCAACCACAGTGAACTTCTTTTGTTTTAGAAACACACCAAGCTCCCTTGCTCTCATGGGTTGCTGCTGCTGCTGCTAAGTCGCTTCAGTCGTCTCCGACTCTGTGTGACCCCATAGACGGCAGCCTACCAGGCTCCCCCGTCCCTGGGATTCTCCAGGCAAGAACATTGGAGTGGGTTGCCATTTCCTTGTCCAAAGCATGAAAGTGAAAAGTGAAAGTGAAGTTGCTCAATTGTGTCATGCGACCCCATGGACTGCAGCCTACCAGGCTCCTCTGCAATTGGGATTTTCTAGGCAAGAGTACTGGAGTGGGGTGCCATTGCCTTCTCCACCCTCATGGGTTAGCAGATCCTGTTCTCTCTGGAATGCTCTTCAGCTGGGTCTCATAAGACAACGTTCCTTCATCCACTGGGTGTCAGCTCTAAATTCCCATCCTCAAGCCTTTGCCTAAATGCTATTAACTATTGCTGACTTTCTCCCTTCATTTTCTATCACATGCCTTGTTTACTTTATGCCACGATTAGTCGAAACAGTCCTTTTTAGTCATTGGTTTGGGGATTTGTTAATGGTCTCCTGCTCCAGAGTGAAAATTCTGTGACCCTTGAGACCTTACCTGTCTTTTTCACTACTGCAGTGCCTAGCATGGAGTCTGTGTTTGTAAGCATTTAATGAACATGTCTGAATAAAAAAGTAATTTCTATCAGTTTGGGATATTGTGAAAAGACCCTTGAGGTTTTATACCTCTGTTTCATTCTCTCTGCCTGGAAGGTGCTCTACTTAAGTCCTTATCATGTTCAGAGCTCAATCCAGGAGTCAGTTTCTCCCTGAAGTCCGCCCTGCCACTCGCCTATTCCAAGTGACCACTGGCTTTGTGCACAGTCTTTCTCTCTTGAATCTGCTTCCATTCTCACCCCTCGTACTCTATTGTGCTTATTTATGTTTATGTTCAGCTGCCTCACTTGCATCTGAGTTTCCCAAGAACAGAAAAGCCACACTGATCTTGTATTTCACACTTGGTACAATGCCTGGCTTATCAGAAGTGCTTGATGAATGTCTAGGAAATAGGTTGATTTGAAATCAATTAAATCACATTCATGAAAACAATTTTTCAAAGTTCACAAGCTGTGAAGTATATCCACCCAGGTTTATTCAATGTAACAACTATTTATTCAGCATACTTCAGCAAATAATGAGACTGCCCTGGAACTGAAGCTCTGTCAGAGGAACTAAAATTATTAATAAGTCTCTGTCTTCCATTACAGCTGTTCATAAACTCGGGAGTAGGGGTTGCTGACAAGCAGTTGCAATACTCAATTAAAAGTATAGCAATGTGTGTTCATAGCTTCCTCCTCTTGGTTAAGTCTTACATTCTGTTCTGGGGGTTCAGAGGGGTGTCTCATCCCTGTGCATGTGTGCTGCATGCTAAGTCACTTCATTCGTGTCAGACTCCCTGTGACCCTATGGACTGTAGCCCGCCAGACTTCTAGTCCACAGGAGTCTCCAGGCAAGAATACTGGAGTGGGTTGCCATGCCCTCCTCCAGCTCTTATCAGTGTGGTATATACCAAATGTTGTGGGAGCACAGGAAGGAGGGAACAGTATTGATCACCATGGGATCTGGAAAGATCTTATGCAGGAGAGGTTTAGCAGTGTCTCTGAACATGAACATACTTTGGCTGGAAGAGGAGAAGTCCTGGGCATGCCACTCTAGACAGATGGAAGAGGGACAGCATATGCAAAGACAATAGGAGTAAAAGTTGTGAGAGAGGAAACACAGGGCAAGGGATGAGGGCTGGATCACTCTGAGGTCTACTGCAAAACGTTAACCCCTCCTTGCCCCATCATTTCCCACTGGATGGGATATAATGGTTCTGGGACCATGGTGGCTTGCTAGGAAGTTTTAGGAATGCAGTATCTTCATCTTTGTATAATGCTCAGGCTACCCTCGCAGATTGACTCTCTGGCCAGAGGAGGGCTTCTCAAGTCTATTTCATCTGTGAAATGTCCACTCCACTCTCTCATACAAGAAGGCTCTGTCCCTCCCAGGAAAAAGAACATCTTTAAAGGTCTCCAAGCTGCCTTGGGGACAGAATGGAAAATGGGCAGAGAGCCCAAGATCAGACCTTCTGGTCAACCGTGAAACCTGGCCAGAAATGTCAGAGTGAGTAAAACTGAAAAATGTAGCCCTTCTTCAGTCTGTGATAGTGGGTGGATCACCTTCTATCCAGTATCCTTAGAATGGGATTACAGCACCTTCCAGCCAAGACTGTCCGAGGCTCACTGAGTGTAGTGCACCATTTCTCAATATACTGTCTGTGGAACATTCACAGAAGACGGATGGTTTTGGATTGTACCAAAGGTATAATTATACACTAATAATGAGAAAGTAGAAAAAGAAATTAAGGAAACAATTCCATTCACCATTGCAACGAAAAGAATAAAATACTTAGGAATATACCTACCTAAAGAAACTAAAGACCTATATATCGAAAACTATAAAACACTGATGAAAGAAATCAAAGAGGACACTAATAGATGGAGAAATATACCATGTTCATGGATCAGAAGAATAAATATAGTGAAAATGAGTATACTACCCAAAGCAATCTATAGATTCAATGCAATCCCTATCAAGCTACCAGCGGTATTTTTTCACAGAACTAGAACAAATAATTTCAAGATTTGTATGGAAATACAAAAAAACTCGAATAGCCAAAGCAATCTTGAGAAAGAAGAATGGAACTGGAGGAATCAACTTGCCTGACTTCAGGCTCTACTACAAAGCCACAGTCATCAAGACAGTATGGTACTGGCACAAAGACAGAAATATAGATCAATGGAACAAAATAGAAAACCCAGAGATAAATCCACACACCTATGGACACCTTATCTTCAACAAAGGAGGCAAGAATATACAATAGAGTAAAGACAATCTCTTTAACAAGTGGTGCTTGGAAAACTGGTCAACCACTTGTAAAAGAATGAAACTAGATCACTTTCTAACACCACACACAAAAATAAACTCAAAATGGATTAAAGATCTAAACATAAGACCAGAAACTATAAAACTCCTAGAGGAGAACATAGGCAAAACACTCTCCGACATAAATCACAGCAGGATCCTCTATGATCCACCTCCCAGAATACTGGAAATAAAAGCAAAAATAAACAAATGGGATCTAATTAAAATTAAAAGCTTCTGCAAAACAAAGGAAACTATAAGTAAGGTGAAAAGACAGCCTTCTGAATGGGAGAAAACATTAGCAAATGAAGCAACTGACAAACAACTAATTCAAAAATATACAAGCAACTTATGCAGCTCAACTCCAGAAAAATAAACGACCCAATCAAAAAATGGGCCAAAGAACTAAATAGACATTTCTCCAAAGAAGACATACGGATGGCTAACAAACACATGAAAAGATGCTCAACATCACTCATTATCAGAGAAATGCAAATCAAGACCACAGTGAGGTACCATTTCACACCAGTCAGAATGGCTGCGATCCAAAAGTCTACAAGCAATAAATGCTGGAGAGGGTGTGGAGAAAAGGGAACCCTCTTACACTGTTGGTGGGAATGCAAACTAGTACAGCCACTATGGAGAACAGTGTGGAGATTCCTTAAAAAACTGCAAATAGAACTGCCTTATGACCCAGCAATCCCACTGCTGGGCATACACACCGAGGAAACCAGAATTGAAAGAGACACGTGTACCCCAATGTTCATTGTAGCACTGTTTATAATAACTAGGACATGGAAACAACCTAGGTGTCCATCAGCAGATGAATGGATAAGAAAGCTGTGGTACATATACACAATGGAGTATTATTCCGCCATTAAAAAGAATAAATTTGAATCAGTTCTAATGAGATGGATGAAACTGGAGCCAATAATACAGAGTGAAGTAAGCTAGAAAGAAAAACACCAATACAGTATACTGACACATATATATGGAATTTAGAAAGATGGTAATGATGACCCTGTATGCGAGACAGCAAAAGAGACACAGATGTATAGAACAGACTTTTGGACTCTGAGGGAGAGGGAGAGGGTGGGATGATTTGGGAGAATGGCATTGAAACATGTATACTATCATGTAAAAAACAAAGTCCCAGTCTATGTTCGATGCAGGATACAGGATGCTTGGGGCTGGTGCATGGGGATGATCCAGAGATATGATATGGGGTGGGAGGTGGGAGGGGGATTCAGGATTGGGAACTCGTATACACCCGTGGTGGATTCATGTCCATGTATGGCAAAACCAATATACTATTGTAAAGTAAAATAAAGTAAAAAATAAAATTTAAAAAAAAGAGACATTCTGAGACTGCTTCAAAGAGAGGTCTTAATATGTGCTAATATCTTTAATGCCTTACCCCAACATTTTCTTTTCAAAAGAGTAAGAACAACAGCCTTGGCTTTGAGCATGTGGAATCTTCCCAGACCAGGGATTGAACTTGTATCCCCTGTATTGGTAGGTGGATTGTTAACTACTGGGTCACCAGGGAAGTCCAAGGTGATGGCATAGAGCTTTCCTTTTGAAGGATAGCTTTTTTTCTCCCCCCAAGTTAACTGAATAATATTAGTGGGACAAAGCCACAACCTGGTGTTCAGAGCTATTACCAGGTATAGGGGTGGCAAGTGTGGAGATGGCCATGTGCAAATGGCTAGATTTTGATAAATGGTAGAATAAATTATAGGACAGTGATTTATAAATAGTAAGCACAAAGTGAAAAAGTGTTACCTGCTCAGTCATGTCTGACTCTTTGCAAGCCCGCCGGGTTCCTCTGTCCATGTCATTCCCCCATGAGCCACCGTCAAATGGGCAGATCTCGTGTGTGTTCTCTGGCTCCAAGTCACAAATTAATTCATAATGAGAGTGTGCTGGGTTTTGTAATTAAATAAGCAGGGCAGCCCACAGTCCAGAGTGGCCCAGGGACAACCTGAGTGGTCTGCTTTCCAGGTCTGCCTGCCAGTCGCCCACCTGAGGGAGGAGGAGCAGACGTCGAAGCACCTCTCCTTAATGACTGCCACCTTAAACTTGGCAAAGGGAGGGTTGACTCAAATTTCCTGCAATAAATTTCCTGTTAATTGGGTGGACTTCGCAGACTTCATTTGTCTGGCGAGGACAACCATAGAGCAGCCGGGGTGAGTAGGGGATAATGACAGGCAGGCAGCTGCAGTGCCCTCGAAAGAAGGAACCTTCAGGCTGTCGTGTTAACCAGTCTCTCATTGGAGCTGTGTTGGCCCTGACATGAGATGCAAGTCCAGTGATCTCCCTAGAGGTGATTAGCTCAGAACTTTGTAGAAGAATGAGAGGTACAAGTGACTTTGATAAGCTATAGAAACACTAAGTTTCTTCAAGTCTGCTTAGAATTAACATAGCAAGTGGAAGTCCTACCTGGAGTGTTAGAGTCAGATTTGTGTAAGAGAATCTGGCAACAAAGTCTGTAGCCATGGGGCTGAGAAATGCTGTAGCCCTAATTGCAGGGAGGCAGGGAACCCCCTAGAAAATAACTCAAGCTGTGTCCATGGATGGAATGGGTACATGCCGGGGCAGGTCTGGCACACAATTTGTGGGAAAAGCATGAAGCATCCTATGAGGGAACTCATCTGGGCTGGCCCAGGACAAAGCCTTTGCTGTCGGAGAAGTATTCTCAAGGACAACAAAGTGTCTATCACATAGTGAATACACAATGCCTACGTGTGGAATGAACAATAATGAACAAATTCACCTCCGGCTCCAGCAATGGTGCCCCCATTGTGCAACACTCTTCTCTAGGCTGGAGCATGTACAGTTTATTAACTTGTTCTCTACTGTGAAAGATAGTGCTGACAAATAGAGACAGCTCTCGGCTGTTCCTACGTCAGTTGTAGTACAACCCACATTCCTGTCTCTCAGAAGATCAACCGTACTGAGGCAAGGAAAAAATATAAAAGCTTCAGTCGCCCTTACTCAAAGTCCCTTGATTTTGCAGGCTGGATGACTTGCTTTTCCTTAGAAAATAAAAAAGGGAATTATCCTTCAGTATCTCAGAAATGATGTCTTGATTCCATCATCGACCCACCATTTTTGCTCTAGGGGAGCTGAAAAATGGCAGCAGCAGATTTCCTTCTTTCCAAACAGGCAATTTGTCGTGTCCACCAAGACAGGTGATAGATTGTGGGCGGACACTCGTGTGCATTCCTCTGTCCAAGTGAGTGCTGCCACCTCAGGGTTTTTGCTATACTTTGAAGTGTATTAGTGTCCTCCAAAGAAACAAAACAAATAGGATAGGTAGATAGACAGATATATGAAGATATTTATGAAAAGGATTGTCTGAGGCACCTGTCAGTTCAGTTCAGTGGCTCAGTTGTGTCCAACTCTCTGTGACCCTATGGACTGTAGCCCTCCAGGCTTCCCTGTCCGTCACCATCTTCTGGAGCTTGCTCAAGCTCATGTCCATTGAGTCGGTGATGCCATCCAACCATCTCATCCTCTGTCGTCCCCTTCTCCTCCTGCCTTCAATCTTTCCCAGCATCAGGGTCTTTTCCAGTGAACCAGTTCTTCACCTCAGGAGGCCAATAAAGAAATCCCATTATCTATGGTCTGCAAGCTGGAGAAACAAGAAAGCTAATGGCATAACTCAGTCTGAGTCCAAATGACCAAGAACCAAGGGAGTCACTGATGGAATTCCCAGTCTAAGGTTAAAGGCTTGGAAACTAGGGGCCACCAATGTAAGCGTCAGAGTCCAAAAGTCCAAGAACCAGGGACTTTGATGTTCAAGGACAAGAGAAGATGACTTCCCAGCTAAAAAGAAAGGGAGAGAATTTGTTCTTCCATCACGTTTTGTTCCATTCAGGCCCCAACAGATTGTCTGATGCCCACCCACATTGGTGAGGGTTGAGGTTTTCCCTCAGTCTGAAAATCAAAAGCTAATCTCTCCCAAAAACACCTTCATAGACACACCCAGAAATAATGTTACATCAGCTAACCGGAACAACCTTTTGCCCAATCAAGTTGACATATAAAACTAACCATCTTTAGCAGAGAGCTAAAAGTAGGATGAGCTGATTAGGAATTGTCTGGGTGAGCAGAGTTCTGAAATTCCATGCCTCCAAAATTAAAAATAATTCCAAAATGAGGTTAAATCCAAAGAAGAAGTCCTTTTCCAATTTGGTCAAGGCTCTAAAACACCTTTTGCGCCCTTATGGATCATTGGTTACCACCCCTGGGAAATGCTATACCTAGTGGCAGCAAGTGCCCCCCAAAAATGCAGTGTGATAACTGACAAAGCAGGCATGGTGGGTCAGCAGAAGCAGGCTTGTATATGTGAGTCTCTGTGAGTCACCCTGAGAGCTTCAAGAAACCTCTTCGGGTAAAGGAGAATTTCTTTGTATGAAACTCTTAGCAGATGGGGGCAGCTTACCCCTGGAGTCCTATCTGTAGGGTTTCTATGACCTCTTTTATATCCACAGCTGACAGGACTTGGTAAAATTCAAGCTACTGCCATCGAGCAGTTTGGAACTAAAATGCTGCAGGGTAAGCTTCAGTTCTGGCAGAAGAATTCCACTACCATTCACCAGCATAGGATCTTTGGGAAGTCATGAATCCTCTTGGATTTCCTCCTCCCTAGTTTGGGAGTCATCCTCCATTCTGTGATGAGACTCATGAAAGCTTTGGTTTAAGGAAGTGAAGAGGACTAGAGACAGTAGATGCAACCTCACCCCAGGCAGCTGCCAGATTGACTGTGGACTACCTTTGACGTAGGGCTGAGCTCTGCTGTGCTTTCATTCATGATTTCAGAACAATAATGAACAATGGGCTTTTTACTGAAGTCAAAGGAGGAAGACGAGCACTGGCTTTACACCACGCATTGCACAGGGCATGTATGCGTTGCATCTGACTCTTTGGAACCCTGTGAACCGTAGCCTATCAGCCTCCTCTGTCCGTGCGATTCTTCAGGCAAGAACAGTGGAGTGGGTTGCCCTGCCCTCCTCCAGGAGATCTAACTGACCCAGGGATTGAACCCTCATCTCTCATGTCTCTTACACTGGCGGGTGGGTTCTTTACCACTGGTGTCACCTGAGAAGCCCTCATTTCACAGAAGATGACCTCAAACTGCTCGCCCAGTGTTTCCCATTCTCCCCAAGACTTTCCTGCTGATGTTGTCAACAGAGTCTTCTGCAGGACAGCTCTCCCTCCCAACTTTCTTTTCTCTTTCCACGTGAATCTGGTCCAAGCTTGTTTCTCTCCCAGTGAGTTTACCAAAACCTCTTTTACAAAGTCAGTCTGATCAGGTCTGCTGCTAAACAAAATACCATGTGCAACAATAATACCATGTGGAACTAAAGCCCCTGGCACATAGCAAATGCTCAATAAATAGGCTCTTCCTTCCCTTCCTCCTTAATATTCTTTGGATGTGAAATGCGGAAGGCATGGGCATCAGAAGTAATGTAGCAAAATAGGAAATGCTACTGAGTTAGCCTCCCCATTTTGAGAGGACAGAAGTCAGCACCAAAAAACCACAGGTTTGTCTACTCAGGGGCATTGGAGCATCTGAGAAAAACAGTCGAATTGTAGCCAGACCTGGCTCTCTCACTCCCAGCTGAGTGACTTTGTGAGACTGTCTACAGCCCAGGACATCAAGTTTCTCATCTGAAATTGAGTGAGATTAAGGGGTAAAAGAGAAAGGACAATAACTCATTTTGTTGTTGTGAGGCTTAAAAGTGGTGGTAGGTGGGAAAGCATGCGGTAAACTGGATTCAAATTGAGGTTGGCTTCATGATTTCACATCCTCCATTAGGAATTAGAATGCCAAATTTAATCGTTACAGCCTTCTGAAGAGATCTAAATTTAACATCTGGTCTTGCCATTTATGAATCACACAACTTTGGATAAATGACCTTATCTCGCTGAGCCTCAGTCTCTTTATGTGTAAAATGATGGTAGGGAGGATGGAATGGGAGTGGGTGAGCAAAGTGAGGATAATTGCTGCTCTAAGTTTGTTCTAAGAATTGAATGAAAAATGGAGATAAATATAAAGACTAAGCACAAGGCCTCTTCCTTTCAGGCAGAATGGTTTCAGGTTAATAAACCTGGTTCTGTGTGTGTGTATGTGTGTGTGTGTATGTGTGTGTGTGTGCATGCATGTGTGTGTGTGTGTGTTCAGTTGTGTCTGACTCTTTGTGACCCCCATGGACTGTAGCCCAGCAGGCTTCTCTGTACGTGGAGTTTTCCAGGCAAGGATACTGGAGTGGGTTGCCATTTCCTACTCCAGGGGATCTTCCTGACCCAGAGATTGAATCCAGATCTCTTGTGCCTCCTGCACTGGCAGGCACATTCTTTACTACTAACCCACCTAGGAAGCCAATACCTGGTTGAGGGACTGCCTTATGTATACTTTACCAACCTAAGAAGACTTTTCACTCTGTCAGCTTGTTTTAGACTTCAAGAATTTGGTTAATTCTCTCTCTCTCTCAATCAATTTAAAATTTTACTCTATTGTTATAAAATAATGAGAACTCATTTTGGAAAATTTGAAATAAAAACAAATCATCCATTATAATTCAACTGCTTATGCAATTGATATTTATCAGTTGTCTTCCACAAATCCAGCTCTTATGCACCATAGTGCGGCACAAGGCAGAGAGGCCAGACAGGTCTCTGCTCTCTGGAGCTGACTTTCAAGCTGAGAAACAACCAACAATAAATAAACAAGAGAATATTGAGTGTGATGTGCTGTGATGAAAATAAAATAGAGAAATGTGACACCTCACAGCTGCCAGAGACCCAGCCAGTCTAGATGAAGGAGTCAGGAAAGACCTTCTTGAAAGGGGTAATATTTGAACTAAGACCTGAATGAAGAGAGGGAAAGTGTGTGAAAAATCTGGGAAAAGAGGTCTTGAGGCAGAGAATGCAGCAAAGGCCAGTGTTCTGAAAGGGAAGAAGTGTGATATGTATGACAAACATAAAAAGGCCTGTGGACCTGGAGTGTATTGAGCATACGGACGATGATGCAGGAAGAAGCTGGAATAGAGGTAGGGACTAGATTAGAGCAAGCCTGGTGGGCTTTAGAAAGAGGCTTGGGTTTGATTCAGAGGCAAACAATGGCTACTGGAATGTTCACACATCTATAACATCCCACCAAGGAGGCAAAACCATAGGAGGCAAGAGTGGAAGAAGGAAACCCAGCAGAAAAACTACTGCAATGGTCCAGGCAGCGGGTAGACATGGCCTGGTTGGTAGTGGAGCTGGAGGAGAAGGAGAGACATAGGCAGGCTGGAGTGTGTCTGGGAGGAAGAGTCATCAGGATTGTTGATGGATTGGTTGTGGGGGTTCAGGGAACAGGGAGAATCAGCCTTGACATCCAATTCTAAGCTAAGCCACTTGCTTGGTGGGGAGGCCAGAAACAGGCATATTTGTAAGGAGTGGGAGGACAGAGGGGAACTGGGAGAAGGAATCAGGAGGTTTAATCTGACAGTGCTACTTTTAGAATGCCAATTAAACACCCAAGTGGACATTCCAGAGGTGCAGTGGGTGTTCGAGTATCAAGTTCAAGGATGCATAGAGACCAGAGATATGCAGTTGGGAGTCACTGTCATATGACTGACCCTGAAGGAAAGATTGCATGCACAGAAAAGAGGGTGCCCCCAGAGGGCCTTGTGGGCTTCCAGCTTTGAGAGATGGAGGAGGAGAGAAGGAAGGAGCTGAAAAGAGACTGAAAATGAGTCACCCTTGAACGAGGAGGGGATCCCAGGAGAGTGTGCAATCACAGAAGCCAGGAAAGAAAGAAGAAGGGAGGAAATGAATCAGATGCTTCAAGAAAGTAAGGCAGACACAGGAACTGACCATTGCCTTGGGCAACATGGAAGGGCCACCAGTGGCCTGGGCAGCCGTACGCTCCCTGCTCCATCGAAAGCGAGCATTTGATGTCACAGGATAGCTCATTAATACGAGCTGTGAATGCTGTCTCAGGGCACCCAGCCCTTTTCCTGCAAGCCACTGGGGAGAGAAGAGACCTCAGGAAAGCCTCGGGGACTCTCACTCTCACAAGGACCCCTCACGGGCTCCTTCTGTCATTGCTCCCACATAAGCCACACTCTATGGGACTTTTTGGCATTTTCTAAGCCTGTGGTGGAGAAGGAAATGGCAACCCACTCCAGTGTTCTTGCCTGGAGAATCCCAGGGACGGCAGAGCATGGTGGGCTGCTGTCTATGGGGGTCGCACAGAGTCAGACACGACTGAAGCGACTTAGCAGCAGCAGCAGCAAGCCTGTGGGGCAGAAGCAGGCTCACTCAGAAAAAGTGATTACTAATTTCTGGCTGATGTTATATTTTCGTATGAAATTCCAAGACTTTCTTGAATGTTGTCCATTTACTGAAAAAAAACAACGTACAATGAGTATTTCCCTAAAGATCCAGAACTCAGGCATCCTGTCTCTATTTGTGATCTGCCAACAACATCATACAATTTTTCAAAGCTTGGAGGTTAAATACCACTTATAGTCTGATTCTAAGAAGTTATTAACTTGGGAAAACATTAGAATTGAACTTCTTGGAAACACTTAATATATAAATGCTGATACAGAATCTTGATTTTGTAATCGTAAAACAAAGAGTGTGTTTCTGTGAATCATATGAAATTGTGAAATCTGGAGCCCATGAAAGTTAGTTGCATTAACTAAAATTGCTAATATATATTGGACCATAAATACTTTCTCTCTGAGAAAAAATTAAGTACCTAAAACTTAGGAAAAGAGGATTTTTCTGTAGCCATGGTAACAAGTGGCCATAGGAGCGATTTAAAATCTGTTCAATTAATCAGTGACAACTTGCTTCAGCGAATCTGCTTTTGCAAACAGTCAGCCTCTTGCTTCTGAAATTCAGTCAAATTGGGACAAACTCATGCCATAAAATGATGTCTTTGAGTGAAACATATCAACAACTATCAACTTTAAGTAATTATACTTCTATAAACAATATCAACTGATATGAGTTTTCTAAAAGTCAACCAATCCCATTTTTCCTTTTTTTATTTTGCTTTTTGTTTTTCAGTTTTTCGAGAAATGTCCAAAGTTTTCCACAGTTACTGCACCAGTTTACATTTCCACCAACAATGTACAAGGGTTCCCTCTTCTCCACATTCTCCCCAATATTTGTTATTTGTGTTCTTGTTAATGATAGCCATTCTGACATGTATGAAGAGATATGTCATTATGGTATATACTCCAAAAAACCAGAAACACGAATTCAAAAAGTTATACGCATCCCAATGTTCATAGCAGCACTATTTATAATGGCCAAGACATGGAACCAACCTAAGTGTCCATCAATATATGAATGGATAAAGAAGGTGTGGTATTCATGTATATATATATAATATTAGTGCTTCATATTGTCATGCATATATACATATACATAAAATGTATATAATGTATGTATATATACTCATAATGTATATATATAATGGAATGCATATATATAATATATATAATGGAATACTACTCAACCATAAACCAGAGTGGAATTTTGCCATTTGCAGCAACATGGACAGACTTGGAGGGTGTTATGCTAAGTGAAATAAGTCAGACAGAGACAGATAAATACTGCATGATATAATTTGTATGGAGAATATTAAAAACACAGTAAACTAGTGAAAAGAACAAAACAGAAGCAGACTCACATTTACAGAAAACAAACCAGTGGTAACCACCGGGGAGAGGGAACGGGGAGGGGCAAGATTAAGGGATTAAGAGGTATAAACAATTATGTATAAAATATGTAAAAATAAAACTACTATGTTCAAAATATTATGTATAAAATAAAATAGGTACAAACGATTATGTATAAGAGGCAAAACTTATGTATAAGCTACAATGAAAAAACAAAATTACAGCATCACTAATTATTAGAGAAACACAGGTCAAAACTACTGTGAGGAATCCCCTCATACCAGTGAGAATGGCCATCCTCAGAAAGCCTGCAGACAGTACATTCTGGAGAGGGTGTGCAGCAAGGGGACACCCCAGCACTGTTGGTGGGAATGTAAGTTGCTACAGTCACTATGGAGAACAGGATGGAGGTTCCTTAAGAAACTAAAAATAGAACCTACCATATGACCCAGCAATTCTCCTCCGAGGCACATATCCAGAGAAAACCACACTTCAAAAAGATACATGCACTCCAGTGTTCATTGCAGCGCTGTTCACAATAGCCAGGACATGGAAGCGACGGAAATGTCCGTGAACAGAGGAACAGATAAAGAAGAGGTACATATATGCAATGGAAGATTACTCAGCCATAGAAAGAACAAAACAATGCCATTCGCAGTAACATGGATAGGCCTAGAGATTGTCATACTGAGTGAAGTAAGTCAGACACAGAAAGACACGTATCATTTGCTATCACTTACATGTGGAATCTAAAAAACAGGTACAAGTGAACTTATTTACAAAATAGAAGTAGAGTCATGGATGTTGCAAACAAACTTAGTTATCGGAGGGTAAGGCAGGGGAGGGATATATTGGGAGATGGAGACTGATATATAAACACTACTATGGATCTTCCCTAGTGGCTCAGACAGTAAAGAATCTGTCTGCAATGCAGGAGACCTGGGTTTGATTCCTGGGTCAGGAAGATCCCCTGAAGAAGGGAATGGCTACCCACTTCAGTATTGTTGGCTGGAGAATTCCGTGGACAGAGGAGCCTTGGGATCGCAAAGAGTCAGACACGACTGAACAACTAACATACACAGGATATAGAAAGTAAATAACTAATAAGAACCTGCTGTATAGCACAGGAAAGTGTACTCAATACTCTGTAATGGCCAAATGGGAAAAGAATCTAAAAAAGAGTGGGTGTATGTATAAGTATAACTGATTCACTTTGCTGTGCCCCTGAAACTGATGCAACATTGTCAATCAACTAGACTCCGCTACATTTTTTAAAGGCTCTCAAAAATAAAATGTTATAAGGATATAGTGTACAACACACAGTCAATAACTATAAATGAAATATAACCTGTAAAAATTATGAATCACTATATTGGACACCTGTAACTTATATAATATTGAGCACCAACTATGTGAAACAGTGAAAGAGTTAGTCATTCAGTCGTGGATTGAACCCAGGTCTCCCGCATTGCAGGCAGACGCTTTAACCTCTGAGCCACCAGGAAACTATATTTTGATTTTTAAAAAGTCAGCCAGTCTCTTCAATACATGTTTCCCCAAAGCCTTGTACAACATCAGTAGTCTGCTCTGCTCAGAGAACTGCCTGACCAGGATGGCCGCCCTTACTCTAGTAAGCGGTGAGTCCAGCTTTGATATTTCATGTCAGGTACTGAGTGATAGAATCATCAGAATATGATCCTCCCATGTTTCAGTGTTGCTGTTGTTCAGTCACTCAGTTGTGTCTTTGCAACCCCGTGGACTGCAGCAAGTCAGGCTTCCCTGTCCTTCACCGTCTCCTGGAGCTTGCTCAAACTCATGTCCATAGAGTCGGTGATGCCATCCAACTGTCTCATCCGCTGTCGTCCCCTTCTCCTCTGGCCTGCAATGTTTCCCAGGATCAGGGTCTTTTCCAATGAGTCAGTTCTTCCCATCAGGTGACCAAAATATTGTAACTTCAGCTTCAGCATCAGTCCTTCCAATGAATACTCAGGACTGATTTCCTTTAGGATGGACTGGTTGAATCTCTGTGCAGTCCAAGGGACTCTAAAAAGTCTCCTCCAACACCACAGTTCGAAGACGTCAATTCTTCACTGCTCAGCCTTTTTTATTGTCCAGCTCTCATATCCATACATGACTACTGGAAAAACCACAGTTTTGACTCTATGGACCTTTGTGAACAAAGTAATGTCTCTGCCTTTTAATACGCTGTCTAGGTTTGTCATAGATTTTCTTCCAAGGAGCAAGTGTCCTTTAATTTCATGGCTGCAGTCACCATCCATAGTGATTTTGGAGCCCAAGAATATAAAGTCTGTCACTGTTTCCATTGTTTCCCCATCTATTTGCCCTGGAGTGATGGGACTGGATGCCATGATCTTCGTTTTTTGAATGTTGAATTTTAAATGTTGGGAAGACCAATTAATCCAGTTATTCATCAAACCTTTCTTTCTTGTCTTTTTAGGTGCCTGAACTGTGCTCAGTGCTGGGGACACAAAGAAAAACAGTATTCAGTTCCTTTTTAGAGGAACTCTTATACCAGGAAACACATGGAATTCAGTATAATAACCACAGTACCAGAAGATTAACCAAGGGTTACAATAGCCAAGAGGAAGAACTAAGAAACTCTGTTTCAGAGAGGAAGGCCAGGGAATCAGTCCAAAGATGACGTTCAGGTTGAGGTTTCAATACATGTGAGTTTTCCAGATAAAGGTCAGGGAGAAAGTGTTCCAGGTGAAGGGAACACCATTGGGCAAAATCCCTGAGACAGGAGACTCCAGACTGAGATGGAGAGAAGCACTGTGCACATGAACATTCTTGGAAAAGAGAGATGAGCAGGGAGGGGCCAGGTCTGTAAAGGTCCCTCATGCTGTATCTGGGAGCTTGATTCTACCTCATTTACCTCAGTCTTCTCGTTGATAAAATGGGATTATAGTGTTACCTACCTCTCATGAGTGGGGTGAAGATTAAATAAAATAAGGTGTATGAATATAAGCATTTGGGACACCTTATACATCCAGGCAAAAATATATATGATTTTGATTAAACCTTGTCCTGAAGACTTCAGGGCACAAGGGAACGAATTGATGCCAAGATTTGTGTTTTAAGAGCTCTCAGAGTCGTTGTAGAGAAGCTAAAAAGAATTGTGAACAATTTTCTTTTGAAATAGTCAGGAAAAAATAACAATAAGGGCAGCTAAATAGTTGCCGAGCCTTGGCTGAGTACCAGGCATGTCTTCTTCCGGTAACGCTCATGACGTGCTTTGACTGGTTAATTCCAACAGCCCTACAGGATCGGTGCTACTATCATTCCCATTCAAGGGACAGGTCCTTCACAAGTGGAGCCATCCAAAGGAGCTCCAAACCAGTGTGATAACCTGAGTTTGGAGATAGTCTGTGTTTTCTTAGCTTGTGCTAGAAAGTGCACCGGCTTCATTTTGCACACTATTGAGTTCAGCCGACATTTCCTCCATAGCAAGACTTTCTCAGTGAAGGAATATTATTGTGATTGACACTGGTTCAAACTCCTTATCTAGCCACAGGGGCAACACTGTGAGTAGCAGTGGATGAAAGAGATCAGGGCCAATGGAACACTCATTTACTCATTTGTTCAAGAACACACGCTCCTGAGCATTGCTGTCGCATGCCAGTGGATGTCATTCCTGCTCTTACAGAGCTTCTAGCGATGACAGCTACGCATGCAAAGTCCAGCTATCTGCCAGGTACTGTTCTAAGCACTCTGTTTCCAAAGACTCACTTAATTCTCCTGACAAATGTATGAGGAAGGTAATATTATTACAGCCATTTCAGAGACAAAACTGGAGCAAAGTTGTCTTGTCAAAGTCACACGGTAAATAGCAAAGCTGGGATTTGAACCCAGGGGGTGTAGCTCCAGTAACTATATTCTGAACAACAGCTGCATCAGGTCGTGGTTTAGGGTACCAGTTCCTAAACTATGGCCTGAAATCTGTGGCCATCTATCCCACCCCCTGTAGCTTGTGCTAGGAAGTGTACCAGATTAACTGTGCACATTGTTCAGGGCAGTGGACATATTCTCCATAGCAAGACTTTCTCAACAAAAGCAGTATTATTGTGATTGGCACTCTGGTGCAAATTCCTTGTCCGATCACAGGTCAGCAGTGGACGAAGGGCTACACAAATCACCATGCTGATAAATTTGCAACTGTTATTAAGATCAGTCTTAGAAGAGAAACATGCAGGCAACTGGGAGGGAGTGCACCAGGGTAGCCCTTTCCTCCTTGGAACAGGACAGGGGGGTCAGAGACCCATGGAATGAGGAAGACTTCTGTAGGTTGAAGCGTAGGGATGGAGGGGTGATGGGGAAGGACGGTGCAAGCAGAGGGGAGGGCGCTTGTGAGGCTGTCATGGAGAAGACTCTGGCAGGTTTGAGGACCACAGAAGAAATTCTGTGAGTTCTTAGATTTGTTCCACCTTTAATGGGAGGCAGGCGATAATAGAAGCAGAGCTAGGTTTTGAGTTCCTCCCTTGCTAGTGATGCAACATGTTTTTTCACCTCACTTTGGAATAAGATGTCTCTTGTCATGAGGCCTTGGCAGAATATGTCCATTTCAAAAGAAAGATACCTAAAATACCATGAGAATTTTCTGGGGCAGGAGAGTGGAGTCAGGGATGTCTTTCCAGAGAAGGGGATATTGGAGATAGTTCTTGAAGGATACATATGAACTTACCAAGTGAAGAATGAAAGAAAGGCCATTCCTGATGGCAGGAAACCCATGTGCAAAGGCAGAGAGGTGTGAGGAGTGCTTGGCATTTAGCCAGATTGAGTAGAATAAAGAGGAACTGAGGCCAACCCAAGTTAACTCAAAGCTAGACTGATGACTTTGGCTGCATATCTCAATGTGAGCTCCTCAACTGGGCCACCTGTTCCTGAAGCCAATGGCTGTCCAGCTTTAGAAAACATAAACAGTCCCCCAAGAGCTTTTTAGAAATGCAGACCCTCAGGCCTCCCAGGAGAAACCGACTCAGGAGGTCCGGGATGGGGACCAGGATCCTGGTGCAGGGGGTCTGCGGGCCGCATGCCCCACGCAGCACACAGGGCCTGGCATACAGCTGGTGCTCAGTAAAGGTAAGGTTTCAGGTAATGAACGTGTTAGTCACTCAGTCATGTCCAACTCTTTGCGACCCCATGGACAGGCTCCTTTGTCCATGAGATTCGCCAGGCAAGAATACTGGAGTGGGTTGTCATTCCGTTCTCCAGGGGATCTTCCTGACCCAGGGATCACACCCGGACCTCCTGCATTGCAGATGGATTCTTTACCATCTGAGCCACCAGGGAAGCCTGAGTAATGAATGAAGGAGTTCAATTAATCCACTTCTATGCAGCTTGCCCCACAAGAATGCTCTCAGAAGTAACACAAGCCTGCCTAAAACATCTCTACCCATTTCACAACACAGGTGGATTTCACACAGTCCACCTCACAGAGGATTCTGCATAGAAGTGAAGGGCTCAGAGACATCCGGCCAACCTGGGAATGTTAGTCAGAGCTGATGAGAGTGGTGCAGGCAGAAAGCCTCCCCAAGGACAAATCCTATGGTTATTTTAAGTTTCTCTGCGTCGTCATTGTGGCAGTCAGAAGAAGCTGGGAAAAACTGAAAGAAAACCACTTGTGATTCTTTGCAAAAAGCAATATGGTACCCAATTTGACACCAAGCTAGGAAAAGAGCACAGGGCTTTGGGGTCAAATATCCCTGGATTTTAGTCCTGGCAAGTCATACATCTCTGACATCAGTTTTTGCAACTGTGGAATGGAAAACACATTCCTGGGAGGATCGCTCTGTGAATTCATTGAGAGGCAGAGGTTACAATTGCTTAGACACCTGCCTCCAACAGAGGAAGTGATGGGGGGGTCAGCCACCATCACCTCTCTTGGGCAGAGATGCGAAGGCAGGCAGGGGAGTGGGGAGAAGGGAAGAGACTATCTCTGATGGGAAGCTGTTGGTGTAGGGAGGCTGGAGGTGGGCTAACTAGACTGAGGTCCCTGAGATGCTGGTTTGGGGAGCATATTTGGCATTCTCTGGTTGGTTCTGAATTGGAAGCAGGCTCTGAAAATAGGGAAGCTCAGAGTCATTGATGAGGTCCTGACTGTTCTGGGAAGATTGCTAGAGGTGCTTTGGTTTGGCTTCTTGGAAGCTGCAGAGGCTGGGGGTGTGAACTCTACAGCCCTGATCTGGCCCATCTGCATATTCACAATCACTGAACGTTTATGGCACAGACATTGACTTAGGACATCGGCCATGCTCCAGGCACTGAGCACTCAGCTGTGAGCAGGACAGGTCAGACTTCCTGCCCTCCCGGGGTTGCTTGCAGGGTCCCCTGCATTGGACTGAGTGGGCCACTTCCATAGCCTTGGGGACCCACCACCTCCGTCCAAGCACCACCTCCTCTTTCATAGCTGTGGTGGCTGCCACGGTGGGGGTTTGATTCATTCAAACTTCCTGCTTCTTGAGATTCCGAGTATTCTTCCAGTGGTCCCAGGCCTCATGTTATTCCCATGGCCGGGCCTCAGCCAACAGCAGGCTCTCTTCCCCCTACTGAGCATCAGTCCTCATCAGTCCTTAACATCAGGGATGGACGAATGCCCACCACCGAGCCCGTCAGGCAGTGCAGACCCTTCCCGTTTCGTTGTCCCAGTTGTCATTTGTCTTGTCCCCCGCTGGGACCAGTGCCCTGAGCAAGGACTACGGTCAGAACCAGGAGAAGCTTGTTTGTTCCCAGGGGCCTGTGGAGGCCCTTGCACCCACGCCTGTGCTGAGTTAGCACCCAGGGAAGAGAGTCAGTAGGCTCAGTGCCATTGCTATGAAGCACATGCTCCTTCCTCCCAGGAAGCCGAATGCCTCCGCCTGCTGCTCTGCTCAGCTAAGCCTTCACGTGCTTCTCTCCCCGCCTCCTCTCTTTCCTGCTCCTTCTCTTCTCTCTTCCCTCTTTCCTCCAGTTTCTTTCAGTAATACTAGTAGGGACAGGAGCTACTCTGCCTCAAGCAGCTCTCATGTGATGCCGTCAATTGGGCCCTAGGAATCCTAGGTTTATGTCCATTTTTGGTCAAGCCCATGTGACTTGTCCTTTTAGTACTGAGATGGTAAGTAACAAAGCAGAATATATTTTTTTGAAAATCAAATGTATTTGGCCTCCTGTGAACATAAAAAGCAAAGTAAGGTTTTGCCAGTATTTTCATTTTGTTGTTGTTCAGTTGCTACATTATGTTTGACTCTTTGAGACCCATGGACTGCAGCATGCCAGGCTTCCCTGTCCTTCACCATCTCCCAGAGTTTAATAAAACTCATGTGCATTGAGTCAGTGATTCCATCCAACTTATCCTCTGTTGCCCCCTTCACCTGCCCTCAAACTTTCCCAGTATCAGGCTCTTTTCCAATGAGTCAACTCTTCAAATTAGGTAGCCAAAGTATGGAGCTTCAGCTTCAGCATCACTGCTTTCAGTGAATATTCAGGGTTAATTTCCTTTAGAATTGACTGGTTTGATTTTTTTTTTTCTTGCTGTCCAAGATTCTCAAGAGTTTTCTCCAGCGCCATAGTTCGAAGGCATCAATTCTTTGGCGCTCAGCCTTAATTTGGTCTAACTCTCACATCCCTACATGACTACTGGAAAAACCATAGCTTTGACTAGATGGACCTTTGTCGGCAAAGTGATGTCTCCACTTTTAAATATGCTGTCTAGGTTTGCCATAGCTTTTCTTCCAAGGGTCTTAATTTCATGGCTGCAGTCACTGTCTGCAGTGATTTTGGAGCCCAAGAAAATAAAATCTGCCACTGTTTCCCCTTTTTCCCCATTTGCCATTTTTATTTCAATAAATTTAGATTTACGGAGGGGCTGCCTTTACAGACTCACTTATTCAACTTGACAAAAATGGTACTACAAAGAAGCCATCAGTGAGAAACTTGTCTGTCTCCATTTGTTCACAGTTCAGTAAACATTTCCTGGGCTCCTACTCTGTGCTCATCTGCAAGCTAAGGTCAAAGACTCAAACTGGAAACCAGCTCCATAGCTCAAGGCACCAGGACTGACTGCAGCCTGGTGCGCTGGTGATTCGGGACCATCAGTAGGCATGCTTCTGCCACACCAGGACTGGGCTGGACGAGGTGCAGTGGCACCAATACAAGAACTCCACGTGGACGAGAGGACCTGCCCCCAGCTCCATCCTGCCCCGCTCCCGGAAGTTCCATAAGGACGGGGCCAGGGAACGATTCTTTTAGCAGTGGGATTGCAAGAAAGTTTGAATTAAAACAGGAAGAGAAACAAATCAATCCAGTGCTACAGGCTGCCCAAACTCTGCCAGAGTGACCTCTCAGCAGAGGCACCAAGGAGCCTGCCGCTGAGCGCCCTGGTATCAGCATCAACCTCCACATGTTTGTCTTAGCTGGGGCTGCTGAGCACCAGCAACTGGGTGACCTAAGCATCAGAAATGTATTCCACACAGTTCTGAAGTTTGAGAAGTTTAAGATCCAGGAGCCAGCCATCTTGTTTCTAGGTGAGAGATCCCCACTTGGCTTGTAGGCACGCACCTTCTTGCTGTGTTCTCACATGACAGGGAGACAGACAGAGACCACGGGTCTCATGAGAGCACTAATCCCATTCCTGAGGACATCACTCACTGATCTAACCATCTCTCCTCCTCAAACATCACTTTGGGGTTAGAGCTTCAGTGTATGACTTTTGGGGGAGGCAAGCGTGCAGCCCACTCTAGAGGCTGTCCCACCCATGACCCACAGCAGACATCCTGGTACGACTTCTGATCAGAGATGCCGCCTCCAGCCACATCACAGGAGTTCCTCCCCTCATCGACAGCACCTCATTGGGAAAAAATGAACCTTATCGCTTTTCGCCATTGGTTTCTGATAAGTCGACCAGCCTGGTCATCCATCCCAGAACACTGACCCCAGACCCACGGCAAGCTTCACATCAAGACGCTCTCTCTAGAACTCACTTTGGGACTGTGAACCTTCTTAATGGAACAAGAATTATCTCAAGTTAAACACAGTGGCCTTTCAAGATGTAAAATTTTCATTTTTTTCTAATTTCAAATTCCTCTGAAAAGCCCCAGGAATGGCACCAACAGAATTCAGGAAATGGAGCTTTTAGGAGCACCTAATTCAGAGGACTCACACACCTTTTGTTTGCAGAGGTGACAGACCACTTCTTATAAGGTCCTTCAATTGAATCAGCTGGAGGAGGGAGCACGGATAAAGAGTCCAAGGTAAGGCTGACCCGGTGTGGAGGTCTGCACTGCTGTGTCCTCATGGGTGGCTTTGGGAATGCTACTTAACCTTCCTAAACCATAATGTCCTCATCCTTAATAGAGACAATATTATGGCATATGTAGTATACTGGGCTTCCCTGGTGGCCCAGATGCTTTCAGTGTATTACAGTATGCATTACCCAGAGTTGATGCAATATCCAGGTTAAAATGAAATAAAGTGTGTAAAACGCTTGTGTTAAATGCTCAGTTGTGTCCGACTCTTTGCTGCCCCATGGACTGTAGCCTGCCAGGCCCCTCTGTCCATGGAATTCTCCAGGAAAGAATACTGGAGTGGGTAGGCATCCCCTTCTTCACAGGATCTTCCCAACCCAGGAACTGAATCAGGGTCTCTTGCATTGCAGGCAGACTCTTTACCATCTGAGCGATCAGGGGAGCCCATAAAACTTTCAGCACATGTTATATATATGTCTTCTCACAGTTTTGTTAAAAATTGGGTGAAAATAACCCTCTTAGCACAATGCTTGACTTATGGTTATATGTTCAACTAACCATTCAAGCAATGTTATCTGGATGGCATGTTAAAGAGATTTTCATTTTTATTTCAGTGTTTCTCCTCCAAGAACTGCCTTCTGGGTGTTTGCTTTCCAGAACAGGTATCCAATAAGGGGATTATGCATGGGGAAGGGAGAGAGGGCATACCTCTGAGGGAAGTTTGGGAAATGAGGAAGGGTCTCTTGCAGACTGAGCAAGTCATGGTGAGCAGTGAAGGATGCTGGCAGCCCCCAGGATGTGGCAGGACCTCACATGTTTCTATAGCAGCCTCAATTGATAGCGACCTGAGAGCAGCTGAGATTAAATTTCCCAGCAACCAGGTGGACGGAAGTTCCAACTTAGACTGAACGTGACTTAAAGAAAAATTTTAAATGTGACTTTTTTAATTTGTAATTTTGTGTACTAACATGATGATAATGGTGATGGTGGGACAGATAATGTGAAGCTATTGTCCGTTTTCCAAAAAAAGGCTCAAAAAATGTGAATCAGCATCAGAAAAGATTAGCTCCGTGAGAGAAGGAGGAGGAGGAAAGAACTTAAAGTACACACAATAAAAGGAGGCGAGAAAAATAGCATGAATTAAGAGACTGCATCTCTTGGACTTTGCTTGTGCTAGTGTCTGGAAAACCATTTGCGTCAAGGTTTGTTTGTTATAAACAAACAAAAATCTTGAGTTTTAATTAAAAATGATTCATTGTAAGACAGGCCCTGAAGCTAGGTGCAGACACTCTCTTCACGTGTTTGTGCTTGCGTGTGTGTACGTGTGTGTATGTGTACGTGTATCTGTGTGCCTGGGCCTTAGGGTCTCTCACTCTGCTTTTCTCTTCACTCTCATTCTTCAGATTTTCCTGCAAACCTTCTATTTATATATCAAGGTAGAAAATCCCAATGGACCACCTCTGCACGGCAGCCTTGGCCCCAAGCTGACATAGCCTTGAAGGTCCAACATTTTCTTCTCTCTGACCAAAGTTTTCAACTTCAAATTCCCAAGAAAAACAATCGGATTGGCTCCATTCAGCCAGTAGACTGTGTCCTGGGCCAGCTATCCACCTTGGTCCAGTCAGCTGCAGCCAGGCAGAGACAGGCCAAGCACTGTGAAGCATGGCTGCAGAGAACCAGTCTAGAGGTGGGGGTTGTGAGCTGAGCTGGGCAGGCATGTACCCCAGTGTTTGTCACCTGCCTCTTTCACCTTTCACCCTGTGAGCATCCACACATCTTTCAAGCCTTAGCCTCTGGCTTTGTGAACTAGCCTCTACACCCACTGCTGCTGCTGCTAAGTCGCTTCAGTCGTGTCTGACTCTGTGCGACCCCATAGACAGCAGCCCACCAGGCTCCCCCGTCCCTGGGATTCTCCAGGCAAGAACACTGGAGTGGGTTGTCATTTCCTTCTCCAATGCATGAAAGTGAAAAGTGAGAGTGAAGTCGCTCAGTCGGGTCTGACTCTTAGCAACCCCACGGACCGCAGCCTACCAGGCTCCTCCATCCATGGGATTTTCCAGGCAAGAATACTGAAGTGGGGTGCCATTGCCTTCTCCACACCCACTAGGAGAACCAGTTTCTCCCTCCTCAGATGCCTAGGAACAGGCTTTATCTCAATAACTACACATCTCTTCACAATCTTTTATTTACACAGCTGGTTTCGGCTCATGTATCTCAAGCACAAGACTCTTATCTCTAGTGCTAGGGCAAATAAATGCTGATTGGCTGGCTGAAGAAATGGCATGACCATCAGTTTTACATTTAAGAATATATTTTGGCCCTCTTTACAGGCCTCTGGGGGCTATATCATCATGGCCCAGGAAGATGAAGAGGTTTATTTGTGCCTCTTAGAGACGAAGGGAGAGTTTAACCCAGAATTTATGACCCCAGAGCTCTTAAGCCATTAATACCAGTCTTAATTTGAGCTTCCCAGGTGGTTCAGGGGTTAAAGACTCCACCTGCAATGCAGGAGACACAGGTTCAATCCCTGGCTTGGGAAGATCCTCTGGAGGAGGGCATGGCAACCCCTTGCAGTACTTTTGCCTGGAGAATACCAAGGACAGAGGAGCCTGGCGGGCTACAGTCCATGGGGTCACTAGGAGTCGGACATGACTGAAGCGACATAGCACACGCACGGGTCTTATCTCTGATACAGATGTTGTCACAACCTCTCCGTTGTTTAATCTGTGAGAGATTTATTTTAATAGCACTATTTGCCTTTCAAGGGGGTGTGGGAGAAATAATTAGTACTTATCCATTGTCTGGAAATGGCAGGTTATAAAATGTAGCAATCTAACTCAGTTTTCATTTTTAGATCTTTTATAGAACATGAAACTCTACTCTGCAATCATAATAGAAAGGCTTTTCTTGTTTAGGCAAAAGTTTATTTTGAGGCTTCGATTTTGCCGTCTAAAGAGTCATACTCTTTTGCATCTCCTAGAGTGTAAGCAAATCTGGATGGGGATTTTGGGCAGCTCAGTGTCTCCATGCAAAACCACCTCTGACCTAGTCTCAGACCATGTGGTTGTGTTAGGGGAGGGCAGGAGGCATTCGGTGCCCTGACACTCAGTGTGGCCACGTGACCCAGGCCTGACCAAGGTGATCCTGCATCCCACTGGTCTAGATGAGAACAGAGCGCCAAGCTGGAAGAATAGGAGCCAGGCTTGGGAATTTGCTGGAGCTTTCAGGAAAGTGCTGCTCTCCACTGGCTGTGGTTATTAAACCCAGAACAGCTAGTGGTCACTTCTGTCATCACCTAAAAAGAGCCTGTCTGAGACTTCATCGAGAGCAGAGTCGAGAGATGGGGGCTGTCAGGTACTGATGACAGTGAGGACCCGTGATTGACGCCTGTGCTGCCCCGGGGACTTCCCAGTTATAATCAATCCCCTTTTTTTTTTGCTGGAACTCATCTGACCTGGGTTTCTGCCACTTACAACAAAAAATCCTGCATAGCATACTAAGCATACTAATTATAATAATTGAAAATAAATAGCACATTAAGCCAAACTCTTGATCTATTTGCTAAGCTTAAATTGTATGGATTATATGAGCTAGGCAACAGCACCCATGCTCAAAGAATATATATTCCAAGCAGGAAGACTAAAATAAACATATTTTTGAAAGATTCTTTGTTTCATTCCTTCATATAAGAAACATTTGCTCAGTGAGTGGTCTGGACCTTTCTCACTGCCGTAAGCTAGTGATATACAGATGAATGGGCTTTCCAGGTCACTCAGTGGATAAAGAATCTGCCTGCAATGCTGGAGATGTAGGAGACGTGAGTTCGATCCCTGGCTCAGGAAGAGCCCCTGGAGGAGGGTATAGCACCCCACTCCAGTATTCTTGCCTGGAGAATCCCATGGACAGGGGAGCCTGGCGGGCTACAGTCCATAGAGTCACAAAGAATCAGACACAGTGGAAGCGACTGAGTGTGCACACACACAGATGAACACAAAGGCAAGCCAGACTGGAGCTCTCTGTGCTGTGGCTCTCTTCTGGCACCTGGACTTTGGATTCACGGCACTTATCACGATTTCAAATTGTTTATGTAATTATCACAGTGATGCCTAACTCTCCCATCAGCTCGGGGTTTCATATGGAATAGGACCTGTCTGCCCTTTATTCACCACTATGTCCCATGCCTGGCACAGTGGTCAGCCTCCGGGAGCTCACAGTCTGATGGCACAGCTAAACGGACAGCTGTAACCCAGGGAGATACACTCTCACCAGGGGAATGAGATGTACAAGGGTTGCAGATCCCAGACAGGAAGTCCAGCCACTTGTCTAGAAGAGGAATGGAGAGCCCAGAAGTTTTTCTCAGAGGAAATAGCTCTTTGGATTGTGGAGGAATAAGAACTCAAAGGAGGAATAGGACTTTTTCATTTTGTGGCTCTTAAATTGAGAAGGGCATTGTGGCGGCACACTCTGCAGTCACATCCCACATCCCCACTGCCTGGTGGCCATAGGTGGGCTTCCTCTAGACCCAAAAGTGAGTTGGTCTTCTTGGCATAGAACCTGGCCATTCTCCCTTGGACATAGTCTGTGAGCTTGTGGGCAGCCTCTATGATGACCTTCTGTGATCTCCCACCTCCTGGAAACATGAGCATGTTTGGGTTGGGCTTTCTGTCACTTGCATCTAAAATATTCAAGATGAACATAAATATGTTGAGCATCCTTGTAGCCAAGCATCCCAAATGTTCAAGGTCCCTTATTCCAGATAAAGGACAAAAGAAAAACATCACCTTATGAAGCCTTACTCTGTGTCCCTCTTTTGATTACCAATCTGGGAAATGAACCTCAAACCTACTTTGAGATAGAGTTGGGGGAAGGATCTGAAACTTATTCTATCAAAACTTTGTTGAAGTTTTAACTTTTTTTCCTTATGTAGAGCATGTGAGTCCTAATGTCAGGTCATCTAGATATCAACAGAGGCTTCCCAGCCCTTGAGATCTGAGAGCATTCCCAAGTCTCACCAAGATTTCTACAACTTTAAGCATCTTCTTCCACATTTCTACACCTTTATATGAACACCTACTGTTCTGTGAGTATGAAATGCCTCTCCCTCTTTGCTGTCAAAACCCCATTTACCCCTCAAGATCCATCTCACATGTCATCTTCTCAGTGAAGTCTTCCTTGATCGTGAAAACATGTTGTTTTTCCTCTGTTCCCAAGACAGTCTGAACACCCTCTCTCTGTACTTACTATATATTGTACATTTCTGTGTATATCTCTGTCTCTCCCAAAGACTGTGAGCACCCTGAGAGTCCACGAATCTGCCCCTCCTTATATCCCCGTCGTCAAGTTCTGGGATAAAGTAGCCACACAATAAATACTTTTATTTTTTTTTATTTTTTTTTTTTAGTTTTCTTTTTTTTTTTTTAATTTATTTATTTATTTTTAATTTTTACTTTACAATTCTGTATTGGTTTTGGCATAGATTGACATGAATCCACCACAGGTGTACATGCGTTCCCAAACATGAGCCCCCCTCCCACCCCCCTCCCCACAACATCTCTCTGGGTCATCCCCGTGTGTCAGCCCCAAGCGTGTCATATCCTGCATCAGACATAGACTGGCATTTCGATTCTTACATGATAGTATACATGTTTCAATGCCATTCTCCCAAATCATCACACCCTCTCCCTCTCCCTCTGAGTCCAAAAGTCCGCTATACACATCTGTGTCTTTTTTGCTGTCCTGCACACAGGGTCATCATTGCCATCTTCCTAAATTCCATATATATGTGTTAGTATACTGTATTGGTGTTTTTCTTTCTGGCTCACTTCACTCTGTATAATCGGCTCCAGTTTCATCCATCTCATCAGAACTGATTCAAATGTATTCTTTTTAATGGCTGAGTAATGCTCCATTGTGTATATGTACCACAGCTTTCTTATCCATTCATCTACTGATGGACATCTAGGTTGTTTCCATGTCCTGGCTATTATAAACAGTGCTGCAATGAACATTGGGGTACATGTGTCTCTTTCAATTCTGGTTTCCTCTGTGTGTATGCCCAACAGTGGGATTGCTGGGTCATAAGGCATTTCTATTTGCAATTTTTTTAAGGAATCTCCACACTGTTCTCCATAGTGGCTGTACTAGTTTGCATTCCCACCAACAGTGTAGGAGGGTTCCCTTCTCTCCACATCCTCTCCAGCATTTATTGCTTGCAGATTATTATAATGGAAAAGCAGAGGAGCAGAGAAACTTTCCCACTGGGGCTTTTGTTTTTGTTTTTAAGGCAAGACTTCCAGGGTCATTAAAATAGGCTATTTATCTCTCAGACCCACGTTACCTCCTGGTTGTCATGACTCAGAGGCATTTTTAAGAAAAGTAGATAGCATTTGCCTCATCATCAGGGCTCCAGGAAAACCATGTAAGACAAATGAACAGCAAAGTTGTGTATATCTCAATAGACACACTCCTTTCTCGGGATGCAGGCTCAGAGCTGAGCTGCACGTCTTTCTCTGGACGTCTTGAGTAAGTGGATTTTACTGCCGTTTAATTCTGAGATGAATGTTTTGCATTCCAAAAGCATGCTGCAAGAAGCTCCACAAGGAGATGATTAAAATTAAATGGCAAATCATTATACCCTCTCTTGTATCTTGCTAGATATTCAAAACACAGTCAATAGAAATCTAACTAGATTTAGAAAACTCTGTTTCATCATCACCTTCATTCATTTATTCACTCGTCCATTCATTCCTCCGAGTCAGTATCTAATATGTGACATTCGAGATACACTTTAGTCTTTGAAATAAAATCTTCTCCCATTGCTGAATGTCTTGAAACACCTCTAAGTGAGCAATTTTTAAAACAGCATTAGCAGAGAACAGTTCACATTTGAACGTTTATTTTGATAAAATAGTCTCTATCACTACTCTTGCAGCCCATGTCTTTCCACCCAGGGCCATGAAAATGCCCAAATCTTCATTTCAGGTGTTAGAGTCAAGAGTTGTAAAGTCTGGTGAGGCAATACTGAGAATTTAGTAGGTTACAACCCATTTCACTAGCTTACTTCTCTGATTTTTGTTCACTGTTCCCCTAATGCCTCTATCACCAAATTTTTGTCACAGGTCTCCACAGTGCTTGAAAACCATAATAATTTATTAGGTCCCATTCTTCTCCTCCTTATCCTTCTTTCAGAAGCCAAAGGGAACAACACATGAAGAACCCAGAAACAGAGTCTGAGATCTGACCAGTCTAATTATGGCCACGGTTATAACTTTTGTTACTGCTGCTAAGTATTGCTATTGGCCACTGTCCTGTACAGCTTGCTGCTCAGGATGTGATCCACAGAGCAGCAGCAGCAGCATTCCTGGAAGGGATGTTAGAAATGCAGAATCTCAGCCCCATCTCAGACCTGCTGAAAGCACACTCCAAGAAGATCTGCAAGCGATTCATGGGCACATTCAAAGATGAGAAGCAACGTGTGTCCACTGCTGCATTAAGGCCTTGTTGGCCCAGATCAGCAGCATTGCAGTGGCGTCCATGGGGATGACCTCCACGATTACAGTTCCCTTAGCTCTTGTTCACAGGCTCAGCCCTCATTTCCACTGGGCAGTTAAGGCTGGTTAGGGCTTTCCAAATATAGCCACGAGTTGTGCTAGAAGTCCACCTCTCAGGCCCTTTGAGTTGAACTTAAGTTACTCACCCATCTAGAAAGTCCCTTCCAGCCTAATGAGTTGTACCCTAGGCTCCTGATGTGCTTTCCTGCTTGTGGCTCTCCAATGACATGAAGCTACCAAAAGAAAGGGCATTTCAGATTGTTTCTTCCTAGGAGGCTCCTTGACTGCTGTGCACATTTTTAATACTTCCTCTCAATGACCAGCCAAAATAATTTTGAAAAAGGAAAACAAAGTTGGAGGAGTGCACTATCTAATTTTACACTTAATGTAATACTGCAAGGAACATGGTGGTGTGATTATGGCATACAGATGGCTACTTAGGTCAACGGAACAGAAAAGAAAGTCCCCACATAGACTAATATCTAGACAGAAATTGATATTTTGACACAAGTCCAAAAATAATTCAGTGTGCAATTTGCAAGAACTTGCAGCTTATTATAAATGAGGTTATAATAAACCTGTTCTCCAAATATTGTGGAACTATGTTACATTCACAGATTGCTTCTTCTGATCATGGAGGTGCCCACAGAGAGGTGGGCAGCATTACACCCACTTCTGCAGTGTCATAAGCCCTCCCCTTCTCCAAAGCATTTTCAGGTGATTTAAAGGGCCAGCACCCTCCTTGTTTCAATTTTTCTCTTTTTTTCCCCTCATTTGGAAGGCAGGCACTAAAAACTAGGAAATTAAAAAGCAGCTACATATATGGGGGGAGTTAGAGAGTCACTGACTATTCCTAGGGAAAAGCAAAGATTCAGAAAAGAAAACCTAAGAAGACCTTACCTATATATCTGCAGCTGAGTCCCAGCATGGAGATGGTCTCCAACAGTCAGCAAGAAAAACGAAAACAAAAAACACCAAACCCTGGGGAAAGGGAAAATCAGATTTCCAGGGTTACCACATTACTAGATTCAAATGCTCAATTTTCAACAACAATAGCAACAACAACAACGAATAAAATCACAAAGCATACAAAGAAATAGGAAAGCATGACCTATCCTAAGAAAAATACACCAACAGAAACTGTCCCCAAGGAAGACTAGATGGAAATCTACTAGATAAAGATTTTAGAACAACTGTCTTAAAGATGTCCAAACAACTGTAACATGTTACAAAGAAGTAAAAGAAGACAGTGTCTGAACAAAATGAAAATATCCATAGATTGAAAATCTAAAAATAAACCAAAAAGAAATTCTGGAGCTAAAAAGTACAATATACAAAAGTTTAAAACTTTATCAGAGGCACTCAATGGCAGGACTGAGTCTGCAGAAAAAAAAGGAATCAGTGAATTTGAAGATAGGGTGATTGAAACTACCAAGTCTAAGGAAATAGGGGAAAAAGACTGAAGAAAAATAAAGAGAGCCCAAGAGCCTATCGGGGATCATCAGCCTGACCCACAAATGTGCAGGAGGAGTCCCATACTGAGAAAAGAGAAAGGAAAGGGAAGAGAAAATATCTGAAGAAGCAGGGGCAAAACGTTATCCGATTTGAAAAAACACACAATTATAAACATCCAGGGAGCTCAACAAACTTCATGTAGGATGAGTTCAGAGATATCCGCGCTGAGACATACTATAATCAAATGGTGGAAAGACAAAGAGAGAATCTGAAAAGTAGCAAGAAAAGTGACTTGTCAGGTACAAGGCATCATCGATCAGATTATCAGGAAATTTCTTAGCAGAAACTTTGAAGTATATCAGAAGGCAGCAGCTGATATATTCAAAGTGCTAAAAAATTGTCAACCAAGACTTCTAATGGGAGTTCTGTAGGCTGAAATGAAAGGAGAGTAGCTCAACACTGTATAAAGAAATAAATATCCCAGTAAAAGGAAATAAAGGGACAATTATGAAGGCTATTAATAGTGTTATTATAACTTTCTATTGTAACTCCACATTTTGCTTTCTCTGTTATTTAAGAAATGAATACATTAAAATATTTATGAATATATGTTTTTGGACACACAGTGTACAAAGATGTACATCAAACTTGAAAAAGGCTAAGTACAAAGCTGTAAATGAGCAGAGTTTGTGTATGTTATTGAAATTAATCTAGTATAAATTTAATTAGAATGATATAATTTCATGAAGTTAAATGTAATCCCTGTGAAAACAACAAAAAATACAATATACACAAAAGGAAATGAGAAGGGAATTAAAACTTTTCACTACAATAAATCAACTAAACACAAAGGAAGATAGTAAGAGAGGAAATGAGGGACAAAAATGCTCCCACACACGCACGCACACACACACACACACACACACACACACAACAAAATAGTAATTGCAAGTACCTCCCTATCAATAATTACTTTAACTGTAAATTGATTAAGCTCACCAGTCAAAAGACATAGATTGGCTGAATGTATTTTTTTTAAAAAAAGGATCCAACTCTATGGTTTCTGTAATAAACTCACCTTAGATCTAAGGACACATCCAGCCAAGTTAAAGGTGAAAGGACAGAAAAAAATTTCATGCAAATATTAACCAAAACAGAGGAGAGGGACTAAAATAGATGCTAAATCAAAAGACAGGTGACAAAGAAGGGCCTATGTGAATAAAATGTTCAATGGATCAAGAAGATACAACAATTATAAAATCTTACACACATAATAACAGACTATCAAAATAAGTAAAGCAAAAATTGAGAGAATTAAAGCCAGGATTAGGTAGTTCTACAATAGTAGAGAAGTTAACTATTGTTCAGTAGGTACAGAGTTTCAGTTTGCAAGCTAAAAGTAGTTCTGGAGATGGATGATGGTGATGGTTAACAACTATATAAATCTAATTATGTAACATATATATGTAACTATATAACTATATATAACATAATTATATATATATATATAACTATATAACAACTATATAAATGTAATTAATGCCAGTGAAATACACACTTAAAAATGGTAAGGATGGAAGCTCTTATGTTATATGTACTTTTCCACTTTTAAGAAATTGAAAATAAAAGGCTGGACAGGAGGTGCCTGGGAGCAGATTATCAGAATGGCAAGGGAAAAACCCCAGGAAAATGAATGGTCAAGAACCACTTCTTGGATTATGTGCTAGAAGTTATCATTTCCTACATCAGTGGGTAATCTCCAGACAACTTTAAGCATGAGAGGGATGGGACTGATCTTGACAAGGAAGAGAGTAGGACCTTTCCAGTCCTTCAGGAAAACTCCACCCAGGCTTGCAATGAATTCTCCACAGGGCTTGTCCCTCCTTTGGATGCTCACAGAGGCTGCAGTGAGATCTTGGGAAGCATGTAGACTTCCTTAGCAAATGACCAAGGAATTTTCTCTTCCCTGGAGATAAAGCCTCTTGTGAATATCATCAGACAACCTCATGGCTTCAGAGAATATGATCTGAGCAACTGTCCACCCAAAGGGAATGCTGGTGTGTATGTGTGCGTGTGTATTTCCTCTTGCAAATTTTTCTTGCCTGCCTTTTCTAGAATGCACTTCAAATTTACAGCAAACGAATAGTGGCACTAGTGGTAAAGAACCTGCCTCTCAATGCAGGAGACATAAGAGGCACAGGTTCAATCCTTGGGTTGGGAAGATTCCCTGAAGGAGGAAATGGCAACCCACTCCAGTATTCTTGCCTAGAGAATCCCATGGACAGAGGAGCCTGGCAGGCTACAGTTGACAGGGTCGCAAAGAGTCTGATATGACTGAAGCAACTCAGCACGTATGAAGCACACAGTGTTAAAATATCAAATAACTCCAAAATGTCAACGAAGTAAAACAATTCTTTAATAAGGCATTTCAAACATAATGTGTCTGAAACTAAACTTCTGATTTTTCTCTCTAGAAATATTATCAATTCAGTTCAGTCACGCAGTTGTGTTTGACTCTTTGCAACCCCATGGACTGCAACACACCACGCTTCCCTGTGCATCACCAACTCCCGGAGCCTCCTCAAATTCATGTCCATTGCATTGGTGATGCCATTCAACCATTTCATCCACTGTCATCCCCTTCTCCTCACACCTTCAATCTTTCCCAGCATCAAGGTCTTCTCCAATGAGTCAGTTCTTTCCATCAGGTGATCAAAGTATTGGAGTTTCAGCACCAGTCCTTCCAATGAATATTCAGGACTGATTTCCTTTAGGATGGACTAATTGGATCTGCTTGGAGTCCAAGGCACTCTCAAGAGTCTTCTCCAACACCACAGTTCAAAAGCATCAATTCTTCGGCACTCAGCTTTCTTTATAGTCCAACTCTCACATCCATACATGACTCCTGGAGAAACCATAGCCTTGACTAGATGGACCTTTGTTGGCAAAGTAATGTGTCTCCTTTTTAATATGCTGTCTAGGTTGATCATAGGTTTTCTTCCAAGGAGGAAGCCTTTTTTAATTTCATGGCTGCAGTCACCATCTACAGTGACTTTGGAGCCCCCCAGAATAAAGTCCATCACTGTTTCCACTGTTTCCCCATCTATTTGCTATGAAGTGATGGGACTAGATGCCATGATCTTAGTTTTCAGAATGTCCCACCTCAGTAACAATTCCAAAACACCTTGGAGTCATTTCCTACTCCTCTTTGCCTCTGACACCCGTCATGTGAGCCACTAAAAGCGGCCATCCATTTTTTGAAGCTTCCAAACACACACAGAACCTGACCTATGTCCTCCATCTCCTCTGCTACCTCAATGGTTCAAGCCACTCTTGTCTTTTCCTTGAAAAAATTTCTACCCCTGCCCAGGTGGTCTCCTTAAATCCTCTTGAGTTCTCCTACAGACCATTCTGCATGCAGCAGCCAAAGAGACTGTTAAAAAATATAAAGCAGATGAGTTATGATGCCAATTTTTTCTGTTCACAGGAAACAAAATCCAAACACCATAAAGTATACAAGGCTTACAGGATATGGCCCATAGCTACCTTTCCAAATTAATCTCATGCATGTCTCTCTGTTCTTACAGTCAGACATGCTAGCCTTCTTGCTCTTCTCCAAATACGCTATATTCACCATCATCTCAGGTCTATGGCTCTCTATCAGGAAGGTTTTCTCCCAGGTCTTTCTTGGGCTCATTCCCTATTCCTTCAAGTTCAAGTGCCACCCTTTCAAAGAGAGGCCTTTCCTGACCACTGTGTATTTAAAATAACACACATGGTGCCCCATCATTGTTCCCTTACTCTGTTTCTTCATTGTGCTCATCATTATCTGATATTTTCTACTTGTCCATGTGCCTGTCTGTTTTCTTAACTAGACGGTAAAGCCTCTAAGGGCAGAGATTCTGACTATATTAACCATTGATGTATATCCTGTGTCTACAACACTACTGCAAGCATGGTGAGAAAATACATAATTTTAAACGAATAAATGAATGCTTCATGTCCCTTCCTAATTTCCAGTTCTACTTCCAAGAGACAGCAACTTTTAATTATTAATATTTTAGCTATTTATTTTGATAGTTGCCTCCATATTCCAGTCTTCTACGTCTTCAATAGTTTGTTATAAACAATAGTTATTTATCTCCTATTAAGCTAGATGAGGATTAGCTCACTGACACTTTCACCCTCATATTTTCTTTCTCCATCACCCAAATATGCTTCCATCACTATCTTTTGATGGAAAACATTACTATGACTGTATTAAATTTTCTTGCTTCAGTGCCAACTAGTATACTAGGAGGAGAAGGCAACGGCAACCCACTCCAGTACTTTTGCCTGGAAAAATCCCATGGACGGAGGAGCCTGGTAGGCTGCAGTCCACGGGGCCGCGAAGAGTCGGACACAACAGAGCGACTTCACTTTTACTTTTCACTTTCATGCATTGGAGAAGGAAATGGCAACCCACTCCAGTGTTCTTGGCTGGAGAATCCCAGGGATGGGGAAGCCTGGTGGGCTGCCATCTATGGGGTTGCACAGAGTCGGACACAACTGAAGTGACTTAGCAGCAGCAGCAGCAGCAGCAGTATACTATGATTATTTTTTGTACAGTTTTATATTGTTCCAATAGTTTCCAAGTATCATTTTCTGCTTGCAATTTGTTATAAGCAACAAGTCAAAATTTTTTAAAGTTTCATCACATTAAGTATTCTAATAAGCCCCTGTCTTTCAAGGAACCCACATTTTTAGGGTCCCCCTCTTCCTTTTCCTGTCTAGACTGTTCCTTTTCTAGCCCTTTACGGTTCGACCCATTGTTTTCTAAATACCATGTCTTACTTATTGAGGGTTTGTTCCCTTTGGTTCTGAATCCCTTAGAAAGCACTGGGTTCCTACGTCTCTCCTGAATCTTATGGCAAATTTAGCTGCATAAGGGACATAATTTGTGTTAACTATAATGATCCCTTTCAATTAAAACTGATTCAAAACAACTCTGGGCTTCCCTGATGGCTCAGTGGTAAAGAATCTGCTGGACAATCCAGGAGACATGGGTTCAATCCCAGGGTCAGGAAGATCCCCTGACGAAGGGAAAGGCAATCCACTCCAGTATTCTTACCTGGGAAATCCTATGGACTGAAGGACCTGGTGGGCTACAGTCCATGGGGGTAGTCAAAGATTTAGCAACTACACAACAACAAAACAACTTTATAAAGTATATTTTTTCCTCATTTTATAGTGAAGTATACTGAGGTTAAAAAAGTTAAGTAACTTGCCCCAAGTCTCACATATAGCAAGTAGCAGAGCTGGGATTTGACTTTCTAGCCCCAAAGTCTGATGAGCTACCTTCTGCTGAGGGCTTACCACACATGAGACTACTGTCCTGAGCTCTTGTATTATTATTATGACACGTCACCCTTACCACATGCAAACCTTGTTGAAATGAATGCTCTTATCAAATATTGACTCTCATAATTAATAAAGAATTAGACTTTCTCAAATAACTTCAGAGAGCATAACTTGGATCAGTGAGAAAAAGTCACAAGGAGATAGATATTAGCTCAAAATAAGGAGAGAATGTCTAACCATCTGAGCCGTTCCAGGCTGAGTCACTTTAAACTTTCCACTCCTGGAGATACACAAGAAGAATCTTCCAGGTAAAGGTGACTGTAAAATCAACTTCTTTGTTTTATAAGCTGATGACCTAAGAAGGGGAAAGGAACCATCAGGTTGAACTCCTGCCATGGCCAGGCTTTCACATACAGAAACTCATTTAAAAATGTACATCTTATTCATTTAACCAGTGAGGTAACTAAGCTCAGAAAAATCAAATTGTTAACCCAAGGTCACACAGTTCATGTGTAATTTTGAATCCAAATCTATCTGACCTCAAATCCTATAAGGTGATTCATAATCCTTTCAACCTATCAGCACCAAGACTTCCTTTGAGACTCCTCTTACCTTCACAGACTTCTTCAAAAGATCCTATCTACTCAATTAACTGCCTCTATGGAGCAACAGTGGCTAATCAAAGGCTTATGAGCCTGTCAATCAGAAGGAAATTTTTGCTGCTAGAACTCCACGCCAAAGCAAAGGCTCACGTCACTTGAGATAACCTGTTCAGTCTCATAACTGATGTATGGTAATTTTAAAAACAGCTCATGAACTTTTGTGACTATCTTCCAAGGTCCTTCCTGAATTAACAACCTAAAAGTTAAATTAATTTATACAGTCTTATTGATGTTATCGTTTAGGGAGAAGCATTATTTTTGACTGAACATTTTTCATTCTTGTTCAGTGAGCTCTTTTTTCTCTGCCTCCTTTCTTCCTAATACAACTCAAATCTTGAACTTCAGTCAAGATGCAATTAAAGTTTAAACTCTCCATGACATTTTCTGCCTTGGGATTCTGACAACACTTTCATTAGAACAACCATCCAGGGTTACCATTACCATCTTTCTAAATTCCTTATGTATGTGTTAGTATACTGTATTGGTGTTTTTCTTTCTGGCTTACATCACTCTGTATAACAGAAAAGTCAATGTGTAGTCAGGCATCAGACATGGGTTGGTCCAGAATGTTAAACGTTTTCATTAGGACTTGATGTCTCTCCACCAGGGTAACCAGGAGTCCTAGTCTGAGAGAATGGGGAGGATGAGGGGTTTCCCATCATGGGAGACTTTTAGTGCCAGAGTTTCAGGCAAACCAGGACCAGTTAGCACTCAAGCCTCAGAGCATCTTTACAACTAACAATTTCAGTGGGAAAAGAATGTCTCTTTCACAATAGTTTCATTCTCAGGTAGTATCTCACTGGGCTGGCCTGGATCCCAGGGCAATTCCTGAGCCAATTCCCATGGCCAGGTGAAACGCGAGGCACTGACTGATCAGGCACGGGACACACAACCTTTCCGGGACTCAGTTTTATAATCCCACCAAAATCAACAAATTGTGTTTGAAATAGAGATAGGTCCCCAGAGGGAAATCAAATTGCTGTCATCAGAAGAAAAAAGAATCGAGTGTGGGCAGGCAAAAACAGTGTCCACCACAAGGAGGGATGTGGCAGAAAGAGCACTGGTCTTGGTGTCACACAGATTTGAGTTCAAATCTCAAATCTATCATTTTCTGGAGCGACTCTGCTGAGCTGCCAGAGTTAATAGGAAGCTCTTAGGACTGTGGGAATTAAAGGCATTAGCTGTTGAAAGTAACTGACAAGGAACTTTGCCAACTGGTAAGTGTGGTTAAAGTTCTGCTCACCATATTTACCTAGAAATAAACAGTTTTAACCAGGTGCCCCCAGTGACAAAACCCAATGGCACCTTTTATAATATGTAATTCAGTAGGAAATGTTTCTTTTTCTGTCTTAAAGCAAGTATGATTCTGGAGTTATTTTGAAAGCATTAGCATTCAACACTTCTACTTACCCTGAGATCCTGGAATTAAAACAGAATCTCATTAAAAAAAAAACTCATTATTTTTTTAAATACATGAGATAGGATATGAAAACATTGATTTTCATGAAAAGCAGTTTACTTCCCCCAGAATGCTTAATTAGGCCAGTCCTCTAAAGATTCTAAACTAGTCCTTCACACAAGATTTTCAACTCCCAAATCTGAGAAAGGTGTCTAGAGCTAGCCTCATGAAAACTTTGCAAGAGTTTGGAAAGGATGGAGATTAAATACCAATTCCTTCTACAGTCCACTTTGTACTTGAGATAAGTTATTATTGAGAAGAAAGGTATAAGAAATGTTCCATCCCTCAGATACAGAGTTTTTAGAGGATCTTTGGACATTTTCTGATCCAACCTTACTTCACCACTGTGATGGGCACGAGTTTGAGTAGGCTCCAGAAGTTGGTGATGGACAGGGAAGCCTGGTGTGCTGCAGTCCATGGGGTTGCAAAGAGTCGGACATGAATGAGTGGCTCAACTGATACTTTACTGTTACATAAACCAAGTCCATATTTAGCTATAAGTACTTCAAATGACTTACTCCCTAGAGTTTCCTCATATGCTTTTACTTTTGTTTTAAATGTTCACAGACCCCTTCTTCATATCTCTATAAAAGGTCTTCTTCCTTCACAATTCAGCTTAAGGTCACCTCCATGACACTCTTTCCCTGACACCACCCACCCCATGTTGAATGAGGTGGCTTGTCATAGTGCACTCCAAGTCATAGTGTACGGTAATCCCTGGTTTTATAGGCTCTCTTGGTCAATCGTCACCTACCACCCTCCCACCCTTATCTCCTCATGTGAAGAGTCAATGTATCACTCATAGCTGAATCTCCAGTATTTAACAAAGGGCTTGGGGCACACCAAGCTTCAGTCCTTGTGTGTGCTTAGTCGTGTGCTTAGTCACTCAGTCGTGTCCAACTCTTTGCGGTCCCATGGACTGTAGCCTGCCAGGCTCCTCTGTCCATGAGCCTCTCCAGGCAAGAATACTGGAGTGGGTTGCCACGCCCTCCTCCAGGAGATCTTCCCAACCCAGGGATCAAACCCAGGTCGCCAGCATGGCAGGCAGATTCTTTACTACCCTAGCCATCAGGGGAGCCCATCAGTCCTTGCTTGTTGTCAGAGACCAACCTGGCTGGATCTATTTCATAAGCATGTGGCAAGCCAGGGTACTGCCACTTTATAGGACAAATTTGGGGATAACAAATAGGTAATGGGGTCCAGTCACAAAGATAGAATGAGGCACTTTATATTTTTCTAGCCACAGAATTTGGCAAAGGATACACATTTGTCATCTTGAAAGAATAGACAGTCAGGTGCACAATTTAAGAAGCATACAGAGTCAACAATAACAAGAGAAAAATGACGTAAGAAAGGAACAGAAGAAGGTTCAGAGAAGGGCAGGTTGCTTCTGCCCAGCAGTATTTCAATATAGATAGTAGAGAAAAGGGGCCATTTTCAGTGGAGAGAAGAGCATTAGCACAGGGCTGGAGGCACGGAAGTAGATGTAAGGATGGGGGAGGAGAACATAGTGATCAAAAAGTTCACTGCAAAATAGGTCATTGGGACACCTTAAGAAAATATGATGTATAAACTACATGGAGAGAGGGAGATGGCTTACACTTTCAAGATGGACCAGACAGTATTCCACTTTACAGACCAGGCTAAGGATGATGTTGGGTGAGATGCCAATTACTATGGAGTTAAATAATAATACACTCACTAGACTGCCGGGGTCCAGCCCCGGTGGATACAGGGTAATTCGAAGGGGAGATGGAATCGGCGTCCTAGGAAAAAGCTTATTTAATTACAGATATATATAGAGATTAGAAACGGATAGTGTAGTAGGAAATATTAGTGGAGAAAAAGATGCTGACTAACTTGGTTTACGTGGGATACCAATAAAACTCCAAGACAAGGTATTTGCACCATCTACATTGGGCCACCATTTGAATATTGTTGGGTGCCCGTTTGAATATCGGAGGGTGCCTCGCTTTGGGCTCCCTCTCTCACGGATCTTAGAAGCCAGGGCAAGTAAGTAGACGTGGTGAGTACCCACGCTCCAAATGGGAATTCAGCCAGAAAAACGGGGAACAAGAAAGAACGACACAGGGGAATCAGTCTTTCCAGAAACTGATCCGATTTCTTTATTTTTTAGGTTTGCTTATATACCCTTTGTTACACATAGAGACAAATGGAAATTTTAAAGTCACACAGGGGTCAGCAGTCCTGACCTTTATCAATATCAGGTGCTTCACATAAATGTATAAAAAAAGGTCTTAGGGGCTTTATATCATCTTATGGCCATGAGGCCTGCTGACATTTTATGACCCTTTCTTTCTGATAATGGTCAGTTAACCAGAAAACTTATTTTTTCCAAGGGTGTTTTTTTCTTAAACCAGGTGCCACCCTCTGAAGGTACCAGATAAAGTTGCATTCCTATAGGGTGAGGGTGTAGTGGGTTACAACTAAGAAAGGAATTTATTTAACCTAAGGTTAACATGATTAATCTTAAAGGTTAATACTTATTTCTCCTATATGCTAGTTATATTCATTATATGGGCAGGGAATATGGAGATTTAGCAGCAAATATTGGCTCAACAAATGAAAAACCCTTCACCAATATAATTTCTAATCAACCCACTATACTATACTGATAATTTTCTAACTTCTCAAAAGAGTCTGTATTTAGAAAGTTTTAAAGCATCTCGTGCCTCTCACGGTTGGGAGGCTGTAAACAATCACATGTGGCCGGACGAACCTATTCAGGCAGGCTAGAGAACCTTCAGAGGAGTTTGTAAGTTGAAACACTCTTGTCACACCTAGGAATTTTTATTAACTGGAGCTGCAAGTTAACTCCTCCTCCGAGAGAAATGGTGATGGGGGAACAGCCCCCTGTAAAGTCAGAGGTGTAGGTGAGAGCATAATTAAAGTAGGCAGACTCTGGTTTTGGGGGTAGATGCTCAGGAACAGGGGGTCTCCTGAGGCTCGATCCCACCTTTGCATATGCCGAAGCCTCCTTCCTTATGACCTTTGCCATGGATGGAGTTCCTCACGTTGGCTCCCAGCACTAGACCTTACATACCTCAAAATCTTTTTCATAAAATGTGTGGGTTATGCATCTACCCCCCTGGCTGTGCTCAGAGGCCACACATGAAGCACTGAAAAGAAGCCAGGCATTGGATTAGGCAAGTCAGTATGCAAATTTCAGCTCCATCACCATCCAGATGTGTGACCTTGCGTATCTGACATAACTTAACAAGATAAAATGAAGCCTGTTTCCTAGTCTGTGATGCCTATTTCACTGGGTTATTCTGGAATGTAAATGAGGTTACATATAGGAGAGTTCCTGACACAGCAGCTCACACCGCACCTGTGAGTTCACCCTTCCTCTTAGCATCTTCCCATTGCTGGTGAGATGAGTGAGTGGTGGTGGTGATTTAGTCGCCCGGTCATGTCCGACTCTTGCAACCCCATGGACTGCAGCCTACGAGGCTCCTCTGTCCATGGGACTCTCCAGGCAAGAATACTGGAGTGGCTTGCCATTTCCTTCTCCAGGGATCTTCCCAACCCAGGAATCGAACCCCAGTCTCCCGCACTGCAGGCAGATTCTTTACCAACTGAGCAACAAGGGAAGCCCAGTACCCAAGAGAAACCCACATCCAAGTTATTTGTGTTTCCCCAGGTCTTAACCTAACCTTCTTAGCTGTTTATTGAATGAATAGTTGAAGGAGTGAATGAATAGATAAATAAATAAATTAGGTTAACTGACACATGAATGAAGAAAAAGATAATGAATAAATTATTCTCTCACAGTGAAAAAAAAGGATCTTCCCAACCCAGGGAACAAACCAGGTCTCCCGCACTGCAGGTGGATTCTTTACTGTCTAAGCCACCAGGGAAGCCCAAGAATACTGGAGTGGGTAGCCCATCCCTTCTCCAGCAGATCTTCCCGACCCTGGAATTGAAACGGTGTCTCTTGCATTACAGGTGGATTTTTTACCATCTGAGCTACTGTGCATGCTCACTGGCTCAGTCGTGTCTGACTCTTGGGACCCCACGGACTGTAGCCCACCAGGCTCCTCTGTCCATGGGATTTCCCAGGCAAGAATACTGGAGTGGGGTGCCAATTCCTTTTCCAGGGGATCTTTCTGACCCAAGGATCAAACCCGCCTCTCTGGTGTCTGCTTTGGCAGGCAAGTTCTTCACCACTGAGCCATCTGGAAAGTCCAGCTGAGCTACCAGGGAAGTCCAAATATGGGATAGCAATACCAAGAATAGCGGGAAGTAGGTGCTATTTTTTGTTATTGATATTTTACAGATGAGGGAACAGAGAGAGAAAGGGTCCAGAAATTTGCCCAAATCCCTACATTAGCATGAGGTAACTGGGGTTCTAACTAAAGCTTTTTTATTCTGCTAAATGTGTGTAGGGGACAGGAATAGGTAATGGAGGGTGAATGTCAACTATGGGATGCCATGACATCAAAAATCTGCCCCCCAAAATCAACTTAATTCTTTATTCAAATAACCAAACAAATTGTGAAAATATTGGGTAGACACAAAGATCCTTCATCTCAGAAATCACAATTGCCACCCGTTGACCACTGAGGGCTCACTGGGTACAATGGTAGACATTTCACATACACTATCCTATACAACAAGTTCCCAAGGCAAATATCTTCATTTTACGTATGAGGAAACTGAAGCCCCAAGAGCTTAATCATTCGCCCAAGGAGGCAAGTCAGTAGCAGACCCAGGATTTGAAGTTATATTTGATTGTTTCTATGACAACATGCCTTTTCATTGTCATTTATGAATTAATTCTTGGTACTGTAGGCTTGCCAGTAGTCATGTATGGATGTGACAGTTGGACTATAAAGAAAGACGAGCGTTGAAGAATTGATGCTTTTGAACTGTGGTGTTGGAGAAGACTCTTGAGAATCCCTTGGACTGCAAGAAGATCCAACCAGTCCATCCTAAAGGAAATCAGTCTTGAATGTGCATTGGAAGGACTGATGCTGAATCTGAAACTCTGATACTTTGTCCACCTGATGCGAAGAACCGACTCATTGGAAAAGATTCTGATGCTGTGAAAGATTGAAGGGGGGAGGAGAAGGGGACAACAGAGGATGAGATGGTTGGATGGCATCACTGATTCAGTGGACATGAGTTTGAGTAAGCTCTGGGAGTTGGTGATGGACAGGGAAGCCTGGCGTGCTGCAGTCCATGGGGTCACAAAGAGTTGGACATGACCAAGTGACTGAACTGAATTGAACTGAACTGTAGGCTTGCAGTTTGTTATATAAAGATGATGACACTAAGTGGAACTTTGGGGAAATGTGAGTTTTTATTGGTCACAGAATCCAGAGTCATGAGCAATGGCAACTCAGAAGCAACATAGTAAACTGCATTTCTCTTTTCTACCCTTTTGGGAAGTGGGGTTCTCTGCCATGTTTTTCCTATTCTTGCATCACAGTTCCTGCTGGTCAGGAATCACCTTTCATGCACGTTCAGTCTTGGTTTGCCACTAAATGAGGCTCAAGGCTAGAGGCTAGATATGGGGACAATCTGAGTCTTTCTCCATCTTTATCTGTTTCTTCACTTCTTCCAGAGGGAAAGAAGGGCTCCCCTTGGACAGAAATAGGACCCTTTGTCTCCCTCCTCGAATGAAAGAAAAAACACTGCTTTATCTCCTAGGAAGGAAGAAAGTGAAGCATTACTCTTATCTGGCTTTTGTCTGGTACTTTTATCTGTTACAAGTAGTATACATATATCTCAGGATCCCTTATGATCTCTGAGGATTTTTATAAACATATATTTTGAAATCAGCTGGCCAGACTTTAAATCCCAGGTTTGTTCTTTACTAACTTACTATCTTATAAAATATAGGACATGATGCATACATCACTGGGCTGTCACAAGAATTAGACACTCAGCCAGGTAGGTGGAAGTGCCAGCCTATAGTGGAGACATGGAGTGAATGGCCAGCCGAAGAGCCCACCTTGCCTTGACTGTGAGAGGGGTTAAGAGAGGATGTTAATCATGGGAGCAGAGCAGTGTTATAAGACTGTTTACAGGAAGTGGTATGCAAGGAAATTTGAAGGCTGGAAAAGACATTGTTAGTGTGAGTTTCTCAGTCATGTCTGACTCTGTGACCCCATGGACTGTAGCCTGTGAGGCTCCTCTGTTCATGGACTTCTCCAGGCAAGAGCATTGGAGAGGGTTGCCATTTCTTTCTCCAGGAGATCTTCCCAACCCAGGACAGAACCTGGGTCTCCTGCTTTGCAGGCAGATTCTTTGTAGTCTGAGCAGCCAGGGAAGCCTGTTAAGGTGTCATTTTTAGTCTTTGCGGTGTGAAGGGCAGAGAGGCAATTTAGGCTCATTGGAGAAACTAGAGACATCCCTATTCCTTCTCTGATTTACTCTGAGAATCTATTTTCTTACTATTTTCTTACCTGTCTTCTGGACTATCACATCATAGACTCTGAGGACAGGTTCAGATGGCTCAAAGTGAAGTGAAGTGAAGTCGTTCAGTCATGTCTGACTCTTAGCGACCCCATGGACTGCAGCCTACCAGACTCCTCCATCCATGGGATTTTCCAGGCAAGAGTACTGGAGTGGGGTGCCATTGCCTTCTCCATCGGATGGCTCAAACATCAGTCCTACCAGGCCTTGCCTGGAAGTGTTGGGAAAACCCCTCCAATATGTCTGAGCTCAATTTATTCACCTGTACAGGTTGAAAGTGAAAGTGGAGAGTGAAAAAGTTGGCTTAAAGCTCAACATTCAGAAAACGAAGATCATGGCATCCGGTCCCATCACTTCATGGGAAATAGATGGGGAAACAGTGGAAACAGTGTCAGACTTTATTTTGGGGGGCTCCAAAATCACTGCAGATGGTGTCTGCAGCCATGAAATTAAAAGACGCTTACTCCTTGGAAGAAAAGTTATGACCAACCTAGATAGCATATTCAAAAGCAGAGACATTACTTTGCCAACAAAGGTCCGTCTAGTCAAGGCTATGGTTTTTCCTGTGGTCATGTATGGATGTGAGAGCTGGACTGTGAAAAAGGCTAAGCACCAAAGAACTGATGCTTTTGAACTGTGGTGTTGGAGAAGACTCTTGAGAGTCCCTTGGACTGCAAGGATATCCAACCAGTCCATTCTAAAGGAGATCAGCCCTGGGATTTCTTTGGAAGGAATGATGCTAAAGCTGAAACTCCAGTACTTTGGCCACCTCATGGGAAGTGTTGACTCATTGGAAAAGACTCTGGTGCTTGGAGGGATTGGGGGCAGGAGGAGAAGGGGATGACAGAGGATGAGCTGGCTAGATGGCATCACGGACTCAATGGACGTGAGTCTGAGTGAACTCCGGGAGTTGGTGATGGACAGGGAGGCCTGGCGTGCTGTGATTCATGGGGTTGCAAAGAGTCAGACACGACTGAGTGACTGAACTGAACTGAACTGACAGGTTAAAAACACCTACCTTGGAACATAATTAAAAGATAAGAAATGCTGTTCATAAAGCACAGTTTTATGTAGGCCTGGAAAGCAGCAGATACCCCATCCACAAAATGATTTTTCACTAGCCAGGAGCATGCTAGCAGCTACTGAAAGAACCATATGGACAAGTCAAAATGAATTAATTAAATTGAGTATAAATTGAATCCCTTCCAATTTGTCCTCATTTGAGCAATAGTCATAAATATTTCTGTAGAATCTCACATTTTTTCAAAGTACCTGTCTCTAGTTCTCTGAACAAAAGTACCTGCCAAAGTACCTGAAGTGGGTTTAGTTGGGATATTTAAAACTAATATTTAAACATTTTGGACACAGTGTGTAGTTCTCCAGAGGGATCTCAGCAGGGCCTATCCCTACTATTCACAATCATGAAAGTCTCCTACATTTCAGAACTACATGGCTTTAAGACCTTCTCATCTTTACTCATGTAGTTCCTTCTGCTTAGAGTTTCTTTCTCCTTTCTTCTTTTTCCATCTACTTCCCACTCCCTTTCTTTCCCCTCAAGCCACAGTGAACAGAATTGAACAGCAGACCCTAACTCCACCCCATGCTAGCTAAAGGATCTTGTGCAGATTTCTGGGTCTTTGCCAACTTGATTTCCTCATTTGTAGAATGAGAGCAATAATGACAATAGTGCCTGCTTCCCATTATTCTTGGTATTGCTGTTATCTCATCCTTTCAGACCCAACCAGAAGGCTTTACTCACTGTTTTCTTCTAGCAGCTTAAGTCCAGTGCGGTCTGCCCTTTTCAGTACTCTCATGACCCCCAAACTTGTCTCTGATGTGGTGTGAATTAGACCCTTTAATTCACCAGTTCCACTTTCAGGAATCTAGCTTAGTGACCCACAATCTGAAATGAACTCAGCACTTACACATAAAGACGTCCACTGGAGCACTGTTTACTGTAATAATATTTGCAAATAAGCTAAATGCCCAGTGAAGGCCGTGGTCGCTGACAAGGCCCATTACAAGTGTTGTGTTTTCATCCTCCACCAAGACCCAGATCATGTCTGAGTCCTCTTTAGCCCCAGTGCCTCAAAAAGAGCCTCAAACAAAGTGACTGCTCACTAGACGTTTCCATTTGTGTATTCAAGAAGAGTTATAACACCTATGGTGAAGCAGTAACTACCGCACTACACGCTTTCTGTTCATTATTGTATTTAATCTTCCCGATACTCCTTGTGGTAGGTGCTGTTTCTACCCCAATTTAAAATGGAGGAAACTGAAGCTTGAAAGGTGAAGTCAAACCTAAGTTTGCTGGACTTGACTAGGCAAGTACTAACCACTTGATGAATCAATGAATTATCTCTGATAAGATAATTGCCCACCAACACAGTAAATGCACATATGAAGTTCTTGGATGAAATCTCTTAATGTCCAGTTCAGTTGCTACTCTGAAAGGTCAGAGTCTAGAACTATTATTAGTTCAATTTTATAAATGTGACTCACTTATCTGAGTCACAGAACTGATTTCTAATAAGAATCATGTCACCTGGTCTTTTGTCCATGGCTCTACCCAGACTCTTAGTCCCAACTGGAGGCAGATGGCTGCAATTCAGAAACTGATGAAGGACTGGTCTTAGAAGAAAACATTGACCAAGAAGAATAGCAGCTTCTGGGGGGAAAAGATCTTTGCAGAAGGTCTTTGTCAAAGAGAAGTCCATTTTCATAATTTTGTTCCACGGTATTGTCACAAAGCATGAGCAATTAACATCACCCAAGACTCTGAGATCAGTTATCATGTTTGTGCAATGTGTGCTTCGTCCCTCAGTCGTGTCCGACTCTTTGCGACCCTGTGGACTGTGGCCCACCAGACTCCTCTGTCCATGGGATTCTCCAGGCAAGAATACTGGAGTGGGTTGCCATGCCCTCCTCCAGGGGAATCTTCCCAACCTAGGGATCAAACTCGGGTCTCCCACATTGCAGGCGGATCTCCCACATTGCACTCGGGTCTCCCACATTGCAGGCGGATCTCCCACATTGCACTCGGGTCTCCCACATTGCAGGCAGATCTCCCACATTGCAGGCGGATCTCCCACATTGCAGGCGGATCTCCCACATTGCACTCCGGTCTCCCACATTGCAGGCAGATCCTTTACCGTCTGAGCCACCAGGGAATCTGTTGTTAATCCTTCTTATGGCCTGTGAAACATGAAACATAACTAATACAAAGAAAGCCTGCTCTAGCTCCACTTTTCTAGATATACCATCTTGACTGCCTAAATATTGCAATACTTTCTACCTCACTTCACAAGGATCATGACCTAGTTTTTCTGGATATAATTTCTAGAAATGTCTGCTTCATGATATAGTGAGGGTCTAAAATGTCTTCAGCGAATTCTATCAAAGAAAAACCAAGTTGAGAGTTAAAGTAAGCACAGCATCTCTCCAGTAATAATAGTCATAGTAGAACAAGGTTAATAAGTAGTTTAAATTAGCTAAAAAATCTATTTTTCCCAATTCCTCAAGAAATTGTTAGATTCTCCTCTTTACTTGGAGCTGTGTAAATGTAGTGTACAATGGATCAGAATCTTTTAAACGGAGAATCTTAAATGGGTGTTGCCTCAAAGTCACCATTTAGCAGTGCTATTCAAGAAGGAAAATAAAGATGAAGTTGTCATGGAAACCTCTGTAACACCTGGCATAGCACCTTTGACTCATACAGCTGTATTTTAAAGAAACACAGACATAAGCTGATGCTTTTACTCAATCCCCAGGGCCAACTGTGACTTTCTGATGTACAGTGTCAGGACATTTACTGGTGTACATCAATCTTTTTGTAAGGAAGCAGTTAGAGAACAATACAGCCTCTCATAGACCAAATGCATTTTCATCCTACCCCAAATGTTTACTGTATTCCCAACTTGAGAAAATCTATTTCTTGCTCCACAAATGCTTCTGTTTCTGGCGTAATATAGGAGAGATTTGTCCCCTAAGTTCAATCTTTGCAGCTTGCAAAGAGAGTTGATATGGGAAACAGGTGACAAGTTTAAATATATGGGCAGTCAAGTTTGTAAGTGTGAGCTGCACAGACAAGACACGTCAGGAAGGATTGCCTATTGGAAATCTGGCTGTGACTCTTTGCCATTATCTGGTTACATATCTGTCTTCTCTGTCAGCATCTTCATCAACTACATTTATTAGCTATGAAAATACCTACATCACCAGGTGAGTGTGAGAATTTCATTAGATCATTGGAGGAGAAAATTCTTTTTGTAAACTGCAGACAGAACTGTCATTTTCTGGATGCCTATTATATCTACGCACACACAAGCAACTAAATATTTTTAAGTGTAAAGTACAAAGTGAACATGCATCTGAGATGAGGCTGTCCAGGTCAGCAAGATGAGGTCACACAGGACCTTGAATATCAAACTAAGAGTGTAGATTTCATAATATAGGTAACTGAAAGCCTAAGGATAGATTTTGAGCAACAGAGCTACACAATTGAAACTGCGTGCTAGAAGAGTCTTTTGTGGATAATGAGGGTAGATAGAGACAGAAGGACTGGAGTGAGAACAGCACAGAAGTTATTGCATTAATCAAGAAAGAGATGGGGAGGCCTGAAAAAGAACAGTGTAAGTAGAGATAGCATCTTCATTTATGCCTGTGTGAGCAAGATGGGGTGATGTGGTCAGGATAATGGTCCAGGAGATGAATTAATGTCTCTTAGTAGTTCTTATGGGTTGAATTGTGTCACCTCAAAAGATGTATTGAAATCCTAACCCCAGGAATGGGCTTCCCAGGTGGCACTAGTGGTAAAGAACCCACCTGCCAATGCAGGAGACATAAGAGACATGGGTTTGATCCCTGGACGGGGAAGATCCCTTGAAGGAGGCATCCCGCTCCAGCATTAGTGCCTGGAGAATCCCATGTACAGAAGAGCCTGGAAGGCTACAATCCATAGTGTTGCAAAGAGTCTGACATGACTGAAGTGACTTAGCAACCCCAGGAATATATAGAGTATGAACCTATTTGAAAGTAGAGTCTTTGAAAAGGTAATCAAGTTAAGAGGTCATACTGAATTAAGATGCAACTTAACCCAATAACATGTCCTTACAAAAAGAGAAAAATTTGGACACAAAGACATATGGGGAAAATGCCATGTGATGGCAGGTGGAGATTGGAATGATGCATCTATCAGCCAAGGAACACCAAGGATTACCAGCAAACACTAGAAGCTAGGGAAAAAAAAAAAAAAGTGGGAAGGATATTCCCCTAGAGACTTTAAAGAGAGCATGGCCCTGCCAACACTTTGATTTTGGACATCCAACCTCCAGAACTGTGAGATGATAGGTTTCTGTTGTTTTAAGCTGCCAAATATGTGGTACTTTGTTACAGCAGCCCTAGGAAACGAATACAATTACACAGAGAGAAAAAGAATTCAGCCAATATTTTCTAGCATTTCAAATGATGTTGCAATCATTAAGAAATGCCCCCACATAGTGGCTACTGGGGCATACAGAGTACCAGGTGCCCTCTTCAGAACTAAGGTACTCATTGTCCCCTTCTGGGAATGGTGACTCCTGTGGGCTCATAGATATGTCCTTCCCTGGGAACTGCCCTGAAATAAAGCAGCCTGCCCTGATATCTTGTCCTGCTCCCTGACTCAAACCATATCTAAATACTGGCTGATGTCAGGGTACAGAGACCACTTGTCTCATTTGAGGATATCTCTGCAAGGTCGTCCTTGCTTCTGAGATCCTCATGGGATTTACCTAAAGCCTCTGTTGTAATTGTATCACATTCCAACTTCCTTATAAGCCCAATTCAGTTTCCCTCACTTCCTTGGAGATTTGCTCCTGAGAGCACTGACCAGTATATAAACTTCTCTGTCAGAGTTTTCCTCCAGGGACCTCAGCCTAAAATATCCCACAATATTATTTTTAGCCCCAAAATAGAATGTTGATTTTAACCACAGTCTCAGATTTGCATCTGAAAGACCTAGAGGGCATTTTTGAGCAATCAAATATAATCAAGATATGTGAATTAAAGACAAGGCTCTCTCCACAAAAGTAAATTTCCTTCCAGTTTTTCTCATATGAAAATAAATCTGGTTCCATTTATATTAAGAGAATATTGGGAAATACCTTCTACACTCCAGTTTAGAGCAAGGAATAGTCCTGCAAGCCATCATTTTATCCTCTTGAACCACCAGCCTTAGGAAATATAATAATCAGTTACAGACCCATGGAGATATCATGATTTGGCCAACCCGAGGTAGTTGAAAGAATTCAAATTTATAATAATAACAAAAATAAGCTTAGTGAGAATGAAAAATAAGAAAAAGCTTATTAAATTTCCAAAGACAAATAGAATTTGAACCACACCAAAAGGCAAGAGGAAGAAAAATATGAAGAAATGTATTAGCTCCATTCTTCTGGTCTGAGTCACCAAATCTCTTTATCAAGAAGAATTTGATTTTAGTGACAAGAGGCAAAAGATGAGACAAACGAAAGTCAGGACTTGGTGTTTTACTCTTAGGAAAATTCAAGTGTCTTCATGCACGCTCAATCCAAATAAGTCATCACTTCTCCAGTCCTCTCTCAGTATCCACGAAGGACTGGCTCTGAGTCAGCATCCGGGGATGCTCAAGTCCCTTATTGAAAATGAAATGGTGTAATACCATCAGCCCTCCACGTCATCAGGTTCTGCATCTGCAGAGGCAGCCAACCATGAATTGGAAAGTTTATTGAATCTGGGCATGCATAATACAGATATGGCGGGCCAAGTGCATAAGTGCAAAACTACAACTGCCTCAACTGTTTATCAAGTGGTTAACATGTCAGAGATTATGCTAAACACTTGCACTGGTTTCACTCATTTATTTCTCATAAAATACTACAATTTGGATTCTAGTAAGATTGCCTCCATTATGCAGAGCTGGGCAGTGAAGCAGAAGAAGGAAAAGTAACTCCCCAGAGGTCTTACTTCTTACTTTTTGGGGATTGGAGCCTGGGGCAGCCCAGCTCCTGAGCTACCCTTCAAGCCCACATTCTGCTCAGTCAGAGATCTCTCTCGAATCCTTCCTTTTATCCACACTATTTTTATCCTTTCTTTTTTTTTTTTTCCTGTCTAACCTCCAGGCACATCCTTTTATTGGTCTACCTTCCTCTTCCTTTCTCTCCTTTTAATCTACTTTGGAATTTGAGACCATCTGTGGAGAAAGCCTCTCTTCCTGACTAAGTTGGGAACCAAGTAATTGAGGAAATAAGTTCACAAGTCAGATAGAGATAAACACATGAGCTTTGTTCCTGATAAAAGCTAGGCAGAGCAATCTCAATTTCAGTGACCCTCAAAACTTCAGGGCAAATGGTGAGAGTGTAGTCTTTCTTGGCAAGTTCACCAAAAAGCAGAGAGTAGATAAATAGTGTGCTTTTCCTGCAGACAAGCAGATCTGAACAGCAGAAAGAGAGAAAAAGTCTCTACAGGGCAAAGGAATAAATGCTCCACTCTAGCCCACTTCCATGTAAATTCAGTTCTAAGTGTGTCTCTCCCGCTTTCAAACCTTGGCTGTTTTCTTTTCCTTTGAGATCAAATCCAAACTCCTTAGTACATATTTCCTCCCAATGGTGGTCATTAAAAGCTATTCACCAATGTTTACAGCTCACCTTTGGGGACTACGGGAGGATTGTACTTTCCCATTGTCTTCAAGTTAGGTGTGGCCATGTGGCTGGTTTGAGCCAATAAAGTGTGAATGAAAGTAACGTGTCACTTCTTGATTTGAGTCTATAAAATCCAGTTCATCATTTTCCTGTCCCCTTCCCACAAGTTAATGATGATGATCCAGGTAGCAGAGGGTCCATCAGGACAACATGAAGAAAATCCCAGTTGATCCATGATGGATTATTAGCCCAGGTGAGAAACAGTGAAGTCTGTTGTGTTAAGTCACTGAGATTTAGAAAGAAAAAGTGAAAGTGAAGTTCGCTCAGTAGTGTCCAACTCTTTGCGACCCCATGGACTATAGAGTCCATGGAACTGTCCAGGCCAGAATACTGGAATGGGTAGCCTTTCCCTTCTCCAGGGGATCTTTCCAATTCAGGGATTGAACCCAGGTCTCCCGCATTGCAGGCAGATTCTTTCTAGCTGATCCACAAGGGAAGCCCAAGAATACTGGAATGGGAAGCCTATTCATTCTCCAGCAGATCTTCTCAACCCAGGAATCGAACCAGGATCTCCTGCATTGCAGGTGGATTCTTTACCAACTGAACTATGAGGGAAGCCCAAATTTAGAAGCAGTTTCTTATTGCAGTATCCTAACCCATCCTGACTCTGCACTCCTGGATTCCCATTCTGTCTCCACTTGATATGATTTCTGTACCCACAATGTTACCATTCAGCTCCAGGCTTTTGCTCATGATGATCACTCTCGGTCTTTATTCACATACCCACCAACATCCAACCAACCCCCAATATCTCCCCCAAACCAAGATCAAATATCACCTCCTCTATGAAGGCTTCTATGTCTCCTGGAGGCAGAAGTTAACACACTCTTCTTTGAACTCAATTCAGAAGACATTTCATGATGACTGAGTTGGGGAGGAGATGAGGGGAGGATCTATGGCCAGATGTGACTTATCTGCCATCTTTTGCTATATTAAGGATTCTCAAACAGTGTAAAACCTATAGCCCTTTCTTTTTCATTATAAATTATGCCATTTCTCCCTGCAGAGTAAGCAGAAACATGTGAAAAATGCTACCTATGCACTTCAGGATGCCAGGTTTAGCTTTACCCTGACGGATGCACTTAGCATTTTCCTCTAGACAATCAAGAAACATGCTGAGCATCTTGCTTCAGGATCTCCTGGAGGAGCTGGAGAGGCACAAGAGAGCAGAGAAGAGGAGCCACATGGTGTGGCATATGGTGGCAGTGGCACCTTGCCAGAGATGGCAGAGCTTACACTGGCCATGGGAATAGCTTGGAGAATAAGTTACACTTGTGCAGGGGACAGTGCAGGAGACAAAATGGGACTCCAGCGTTGTGCCGAGACTGTGGTAGAACTGTGCAGATGGACGGCCCGTCTGTCCAAAGCAGTGGTTCTCAACCCTGACTACACATCACAATTTCCTGGGGAGTTTTTTTTAAATGCAAATGCCTCGGCAGCACCCCAGACAAGGTAGGTCAGAATCTCTGGAGGTGGGGCCCAGGTATCAGCATTTTTCAAAACTCTCTATGTAGTCATGTGCCACCAGGGCTGACAGCCACCACTCTTGGGCACAGCCTTTTCATGGTCTTCCCAGCAGACTGATGGTACATGTGGCATGAGTTTATCCTGCTTCAGTTCTCACACCCTTAGCAACACTGATATTCTCTGAAATTGCAAGAGATGGGTTAGTATTTACCAGGTGCCTGCTATTTTCAAGACCTTGGTGGTACACACCTTACATAGTATTTTTTTATTTAGTCTTCACATCAACTCCATGGAATGGTAACCTCCTTTGAGAAATGAGAAAACGGAGGTTTCAAGCAGGGAAAGCTTGCTCATATAGCTAACCAGCAGCAGTCAGGATTCAGTTCAAGTGAGCCTTTTGCTCTGTGCCAGTGGTTTTCAGCCTACAGTGGTGTCTGAGGTGGTGAAGAAGTCTGTACAAATGTCATTTTAAAATGTATGCTTACAATTTTCAAAGCTTTAACACAGAACACAGTGAAAGTGTTAGTCGTTCAGTCGTGTCTGACTCTTGACAAAGCCTGCCAGGCTCCTCTGTCCAGGGAACTCTCCAGGGAAGAATACTGGAGTGGGTATCCATTCCCTTCTCCAGAGGATCTTCCCTACCCAGAGACTGAAGCCAGGCCTCCTGCACTGCAGGCGGACTCTACCGTCTGAGCCACCGCCCCGGGCACCCGCCAGCAGCACCCTGAAGCCTGTAAGCGCTTTGCTGTGCGCGGCTCTGTTAGCCCAGTGATGCAGACCTCCAACAAAGGATTCTGCACTTCAGGGCTCATCATTGAACATCTGGAAAACAGGTTCACTGATTATAATGATTAGAAGTGCTCTTTTTAAAAAAAATCAGATTGACCATGTTTTTGTTGCTTATTGCTTAGTTACTAAGTTGCGTCCAACTCTTTTGCAACCCCATCCATGGATTGCAACCCCATCCATGGACTGTAGCCAGCCAGGTTCCTCTGTCCATGGGATTTCCCAGGCAAAGATACTGAAATGGGCTGCCATTCCTTCTGCAGGGGATCTTCACATTTACACTTATGAAAAATTGTTCAAATGAGTATATTATGGAAAAATATGTGTGCAGCATCCTTGTATACATGCTGAATATACCTGCTAAGTGCAAACACTCATTAAGGTGTCAAACCAGCTGTGTGACACCAGGCAAAGACTTACATGGCACAACACATCCATGTACTTCTGGGACAACTGTAGGGTTTGCAGCAAGGTTGGGGACTATCCTCCAAATGTGATTAAGTTCTATTGGACAGGTTGCCACTGCATGTAAAGGGCCCACAATGAAGCTGAACTGTAAAGTTGCAGTCCAGTATGCAAAGCACGAGAAGTTGGCAGCACAAGGATGACTGTTACACTAACAATGAAATCATGTCATAAAACGCTAGTTAATGGGGATTCTATTAGTACATTGACCCAAGAATCTATGCACTAACTTTCTTTGAGTTGTGCAATTGCAGTTCAGAAATGGTTGAGCCTCCCAGGTGGCACTAGTGGTAAAGAACCCGCCTGCCAATGCAGGAGACATAAGAGACACCGGTTCGATCCCTGGGTCAGAAAGATCCCCTGAAAGGGGAATGGCAACCCACTCCAGTATCTGCCTGGAGAATCCCATGAACAGAGGACCCTGGAGAGCTACAGTCCACGGGGTCACACAGAGTTGGACACGACTGAAGATACTTAGCACAATATGTAGTCAATGATTCTATGCCATGTTTTCACGTAGCTTGATTGGTTAAATTTGACAAGTATCCTGAGATTACTTGCTGAGCTGTTGAAAACATCTGCAGGTAGCAGTAACGGTGGTAGAATCAGCTGGGTCTCAGTTGGAGGCAGCAGCCCCAGGAGCCTGAGGTGGAGCTCAGAGCTGGTGGAGCCCTAGGCAGGCCCTGGTCCAGGCCTTGCGGCTTCCTCCAGGCCCACCGATGCACCCTCACGGCCGGCTGGGGCTCAACAGGGTAGAGTCAGGGCTGGGTCCAGACTTTGAGGACAGTAGGAGGTTGATGCTATCCATCTCTTTCACCTCTGAAGCAGAGTTTGAAGCTGTGGTTAGATATTCAGAGGACATTATCATGAATGATGACTTCCAGTTGTTGCAGAGAAATACCATGGACAAGTACTACCAGGAGCTTGAGAAGAGGAGGACAATCAGCTCACATATATATCTACTTTAATGACTATAATTCTTTGCTAGAAAAGTATACTGAAGAGAAGCTGCTGGGACGGATCCCCATATTCAACACAGCGCCTTCACAGCAGCATAGAGCCCCACAGAGATGAAGGAGCTGAGGACATACTCAACATGCTGCTCCCATTGATAGCTGACCCTTGAACAGCATGGGTTTGAACTGCCATCTCCACTTGTACAGGGATTTCCTTCTATAAATACATACTACAGGACTACAGGATCTGTAGTTGGTTGGTTCCTCAGATGCAGAATGGAGGATACAGAAAGTCAACTGCAAAATTATAAGTGGGTTTTCAACCCCTAACATCCATGTTGTTCAAGAGTCAACTGTACAGATTTTAAAGATTTTATAGACCTGTTTCTGGACTACAGAGCAGCAGGAGAAGGCCAAGGAGTAGGCTTCAGCAGCAGTTCAGTGGAGAGTTCCTTGTGCAAATCATCTTCATGCCAGCTTCCTAGAAAAATCTGTGGCACCAACTCCCACCTCCAGGCAATGGGATCACTCCAGACATCATTGGCCCAATAGGCTGGGAAAGGATTTGGCTAACGGTGGCAGGAGAATACATCTTGGAGAGACAGACTCAGTGCTGCAGCTCTTCTTGAATATTAGTTATTGATGAGTCAAAAATAAAGTTACCTGACCCTAAAACACCTTGTCTTCAGTATTCCTTCCAGAGCAGACATCTCTCTCAGCTGCTTCTGACTCAGATTTCTGGGACAAACTGAGCATCCTTGGACAAGGATATTGAGCATCCTTCAGCCAGCACACATGTTGGTGTGCTAAAAATATGGGCTAACCCACCATCATTGACGCCCCCTTCTTCCCAAATAACACAGCAGACTTGGCACAAACTTTCTATGTATTCTCAGCTCTTTACTTGGGTCAGAGGCTCAGCCTTTCAGTTCCAATGGCCCAGCTATTTGAGAACAGTTTGGGAGTGTTTATATAGGATGTTACTCAAACAAACTGTCCCTGTCTTGAGAGTTTTGAAGCTTCTATTATCACAGCTAGCCTTGGATATGGGAATAAACTAGATGAGATGTCCTTTACTGAAAAGCGCCACGTGACCATCACTTCATGTTACATTTGCAGGCCTCTTATCACTTTGTGTTCTGCTAGTCCTGATGGAGTCTGTTTCTGGAAGCCTCTTTTAAGCTTTATTTTTGAAAAAAAAATTTTATAGATGAACATTCAGGTTAATCTAATAGATCTATTCTTGGAATTACCTTTATTATCCCCTTAAAGATCAATGTATTATACACCATGTGCTTTTTAGTTGTTAGTGCTGTGAAGGCAAAAATGCTTTCTACATTGGCTTTCTTATTCTACTGGGTGCCAATGAATGTGCTATGCACTGCGACTAGACTAAAAAATATCCTTTACTTAGCCCACATTAGGTGTGTTCAGGTTTGTTTAACATCCTCTTCATATAATTCAGTTTGTTAGATTTTCTGTTGGGGTGGTGGGTGTGAGTTTGGTTTTAAAAAAAGATGACTGCAATTTCTTAGTCATTTCAAAATCTCTCTTACCAATTTGGTGTTCCAGTGGCCTGGCTCAGCATGACTAGGGGGTAGGGCAGCTTTACCAGTCACCTGCCTTGATTCGGTTTAATACAAAGTTTGGTAGAAAGAGAAAACATGTCTGTATCTCTAGAAAGAAGAAAAATATTTAAAGTCTGCCCTTTGTAGCTATTTCTATACATGGATAGAAACTTTCTCAGCACTGATTGTTCAGTGTTCAGATTGACTAAACAATAAAACAAAATACAGGTCTACGCAGGATGTTGAGGTTAATATGTAGTAACCACTCACGAGCCCAGTTCAAATTGTGAACTCACAGAAACTACCTTGCTGTCTTCACTGACTAACTTTAACACAAGGAATTGTTATCATTTGAAACTGGAAAATGAAAATGAACGAACAAAATACTAGTTGTGTGTTTTCTATGTGACCATTTTTTCCTTAAAAACTCCCGTTTTCTTGAGAGTGCTGAAAATTTTTAAATCACTATCCTATGTTAGGTTACCTTCCTAAATTTAATTAATGAGAATTGAAATCACCCTGTGGAAAGAAAAATAAATAACTTATTGATTAATTTATGAATTTGTGTGTGCTTAGACTCGCATAGATTCATTCACATGCACATACGTACGGCACACACTCATCAAATTACAAATGGTGCTCTGATATAACCACGCCCTTCACATGGGGTGTTGGTTAAGTGAAGAATATGATACAGAAGCAAAGTCAGTTCAGTTCAGTTCAGTCGCTCAGTCGTGTCCGACTCTTTGCGACCCCATGAATTGCAGCACACCAGGCCTCCCTGTCCATCACCACCTCCTGGAGTTTACTCAGACTCACATCCATCGAGTCAGTGATGCCATCCAGCCATCTCATCCTCGGTCGTCCCCTTCTCCTCCTGTCCCCAATCCCTCCCAGCATCAGAGTCTTTTCCAATGAATCAACTCTTCGCATGAGGTGGCCAAAGTGCTGGAGTTTCAGCTTTAGCATCATTCCTTCCAAAGAAATCCCAGGGCTGATCTCCTTCAGAATGGACTGGTTGGATCTCCTTGCAGTCCAAGGGACCCTCAAGAGTCTTCTCCAACACCACAGTTCAAAAGCATCAATTCTTCGGCACTCAGCCTTCTTCACAGTCCAACTTTCACATCCATACATGACTACTGGAAAAACCATAGCCTTGACTAGACGGACCTTAGTCGGCAAAGTAATGTCTCTGCTTTTGAATATGCTATCTAGGTTGGTCATAACTTTCCTTCCAAGGAGTAAGCGTCTTTTAATTTCATGGCTGCAGTCACCATCTGCAGTGATTTTGGAAAGTAAAGAAATGCTCAAAACTCTCCAAGCCAGGTTTCAACAGTACATGAACCATGATCTTCCAGATGTTCAAGCTGGATTTTAAAAAGGCAGAGGAACCAGAGATCAAATTGCCAACATCCGCTGGATCACTGAAAAAGCAAGAGAGTTCCAGAAAAACATCTATTTCTGTTTTATTGACTATGCCAAAGCCTTTGACTGTGGATCGGAACAAACTGTGGAAAATTCTGAAAGAGATGGGAATACCAGACCACCTGATCTGCCTCTTGAGAAATATGTATGCAGGTCAGGAAGCACAAGTTAGAACTGGACATGGAACAACAGACTGGTTCCAAATCAGGAAAGGAGTACATCAAGGCTGTATATTGTCACCCTGTTTATTTAACTTATATGCAGAGTACATCATGAGAAACGCTAGGCTGGAATCAAGGTTGCTGGGAGAAATATCAATAACCTCAGATATACAGATGACATCACCCTTATGGCAGAAAGAGAAAAACTAAAAGCCTCTTGATGAAAGTGAAAGAGGAGAGTGAAAAAGTTGGCTTAAAACTCAACAGTCAGAAAACTAAGATCACGACATCTGGTCCCATCACTTCATGGCAAATAGATGGGGAAACAGTGGAAACAGTGACAGACTTTATTTTTTTGGGCTCCAAAATCGCTGCAGATGGTGATTGCAGCCATGAAATTAAAAGACGCTTGCTCTTTGGAAGAAAATTTATGACCAAATTAGACAGTATATTCAAAAGCAGAGACATTACTTTGCCAACAAAGGTCTGTCTAGTCAAAGCTATGGTTTTTCCAGTAGTCAGGTATGGATGTGAGAGTTGGACTATAAAGAAAGCTGAGTGCCAGAGAATTGAAGCTTTTGAACTGTGGTGTTGGAGAAGACTCTTGAGAGTCCCTTGGATCTAAAGGAGATCCAACTGGTCCATCCTAAAGGAAATCAGTCTTGAATATTCATTGAAAGAACTGATGCTGAAGCTGAAACCCCAATACTTTGCCCACTTGATGTGAAGAACTGACTCATTAGAAAAGACCCTGATGCTGGGAAAGATTGAAGGCAGGAGAATAAGGGGTGACAGAGGATGAGATAGTTGGATGGCATCACCGACTCAATGGACATGAGTTTGAGTAAACTCTGGGAGTTGGTAATGCACAGGGAAGCCTGGCGTGCTGCAGTCCATGGGGTCGCAAAGAGTTGGACATGACTGAGCGACTGGATTGAACTGAACTAATGATACAGAAGAACTCATGGTACTGCCAAAGCCTGAGTTCTGACCTCTTTCCTTTGCCTGATTCTGACATCCTCTGAGCCACTTCAGCATCCCACTCTGACCCTTGTCCCACTCTTATCCACCCAACCAATCATTTTCTTGTATGGAGCTAATATATTAATTGTATAAGAATATCAGTGTCAGTAAGATTTTTGATTCCTTAGAGTTCTTCATAGATTCCACCTGCTTTGAAACAGTGTATTTCTTGCATGCTCTTTGTACTGTTCTACCCATGTCTGTTCCTGCATGGACTTGTACAGCTCCCTGGCTGCAATGCTCTTTCACACCATCTCATCCTGCAAATGCAATTGCCAAAGCCATGCTGAGAATAAGTTTATCCTATGTGACCAGGCCACTTTTGACCCAATCTAATAGCTTAGTGACGGGGCATTTTAAACTCTGGTCCTGCCACTTACTAACTGTGTATCCTTAGGCAAATCATTTCACATATCTAAGCTCAACCCTAAAATGGAGAGAATTCCTGCTTTGTAAGGTTGTTGTGAATACTGAATGGATTATGGAGGCAATGTGCTAGACTATAGAAATGTTTGATAAATGTGTTGTATTCCTAATGTGTTCAATTTTCAGAGAAAAATAAAGCTCAGCTCTTTCTTTCAAACATTATCAAGTCAGTTGGGATATTTTGCTTCCTCTTTAAAGTTTTTACTTTCTATCTTAAGAGGCAAGTAAAAACACTCCATGATTACTTACTTACTAAAACTTTTCTGATTTCTTTCTTGACAGGTAACATTATCAAAAGTCTACCATTCTGGATGCAATGTTTAGAATACCTGGTACTTTTTTCCAGCTAACAGAGTAAATTTGAGGTTGTTTTGAGCCTTTTATCATCCATTCTCCCCCTTACGCTTTTTAATAATACCTTTAAAATAAAATTTTGTTCTTCCCTTCTTTTTTATGTTCTTACCTTCCAGCTTGAACACATCCTTCAGCAAGCTTCTAGTCCCACCTCAGGCCCAGAGATGGAAATGAAAGTGGGAACATATGGAATTTAGAGTCAGAGATGGGCTTTCTCATGTGGTACATTTGCTGCATCTCATGAGTAAACAAGCACCTAGCTCTCTGCTGTACAAAATGAGTCAACATACCCGCTGCCCCAAGGGCAGCTGTGAGGAAATTGTGACAGTCTGGGGAAGAAATGGAGTCTGGAAATTGTGATGCTCTCCACACGCATTCTTCTGTACTTTCCTGGGAGGCCAGAATAGTAGGCAGAGAAAAATAGGGTTTTACTCACAAGCATAATGCCAGAAATGCAGGGCCTGCCTGCCTTTGGTGTTTATGGGAGGACGTTTAAGGATGGAGCTTTAGCTTTGCTCCAGAGGCAGAGCCCGTGCTCAAGTCACACTCCAACAGTCTCCATGCCACAAACAGGGAATCAGTTTACACTGAAACAAGTTAGGCTGGTGACCCAGCGGCTGCCACAAGACAAGATTTTTATTCACACGTTTTCTGAGCCTCTGCTTTGGGCCAAGCCCTTGGGCTGGCATGGCGCTACCAAGAGGAAAGACCCAGGCACTCAGTAACCTCATCCTCCACATATTTGCGGAGCACTTCCATGTGCCAGGGGCCCTTCCAGGTGCCAAGGACACAGTGGAAAATCAGGAAAGGGGTCCCTGCTCTCATGAAACGTACATTTTCAGAGAGGAGAAATACACAGTGAAAGGGAGAAATATTTTAAAGGTAACTTTAGAAAGTGAAAAGGGCTATGAAGAAAATCAAACGGGGTAATAAGACATAAAGGGACGGGGAGCAATTTAGATGGGATGGTTGAGGATGGGCTCCTTCAGGAGGTGACATTTGAGAGATGAGGATGAGTACGAGCATGAGTTAGTGATACTCTCAAGAGTTTGGGTAGAGGATTGGATATGGGGAAGTAATCCACCCTTTAAAATCATCTACTGTGTGCCAGGGACTGTGCTGGCTAGCAAACTTCCAATAATCTTTATGAGCTACCATGGCAGCCACTGTGCAGACTTTGGTCACCAGTACCAAAGGCAATATAGACATCATAGATGAGGGTTTGATCCCTGGGTCAGGAAGATCCCTTCAAGGGGGGACATGGCAACCCACTCCAGTATTCTTGCCTGGAGAATCCCATGGACAGAAAAGCCCGGTGGGCTACACTCCACGGGGTTACAAAGAGTCAGACACGACTGAAGCTACTTAGCACACGCACACACTGAGGGTAATATATGGCAGGAGTACTCTAATTAGAATGAATGCAAACATGGATGAATACATTAGAACTTATTGATTTTGTTTTTTAAATAAGGAAATGGAGGCTCTAAGAATTTAAATTCCCCAAGGCCACAGAGCTACAAGCAGTAGAACTATAATAGGTAATCAAGGCTTTCTCCCTAAAATGTCTGATTTTTAAAATTTTAGTTTATAAAATAAGAATTCAATTAAAATACTTTTTTCAGGTTATTTATAAAAAACAAAGTAAGCCCAGCAAGACTATAATTTTTTTGTACCGAACTACTCTTTTTAGTTTGACATCAAAGTCATTTCAGGCTCACTAAATATACTGATTTGCCTTTCCCATACTGCTACACTCTAGAGGTTATTGTACCAAATAGGAACTACCTTTTAGTTGAATATCTGGTCTGTCTTACCTTCCAGGCAGTTGCTTATTAAAGAGCAAGGGTAATTTTAACTATTACTAATGTTAGTGTATAAGCATGTGGCCCCTCTGGGTTAATGCTGTGCTTTTAGTCGAGCATAGACAAGTGAAAAATCAAGTTCCTTCTTTCTGAATCCTTTTTTAAAACAGTTCAGTTGAGTCGCTCAGTCGTGTCCAACTCTTTGCGACGCCATGAATCGCAGCACACCAGGCCTCCCTGTCCATCACCAACTCCTGGAGTTCACTCAGACTCACGTCCATCGAGTCAGTGATGCCATCCAGCCATCTCATCCTCTGTCATCCCCTTCTCCTCCTGACCCCAATCCCTCCCAGCATCAGAGTCTTCTCCAATGAGTCAACTCTTCACATGAAGTGGCCAAAGTACTGGAGTTTCAGCTTTAGCATCATTCCTTCCAAAGAAATCCCAGGGTTGATCTCCTTCAGAATGGACTGGTTGGATCTCCTTGCAGTCCAAGGGACTCTCAGGAGTCTTCTCCAACACCACAGTTCAAAAGTATCAATTCTTCAGCGCTCAGCTTTCTTCACAGTCCAGCTCTCACATCCATACATGACTACTGGAAAAACCATAGCCTTGACTAGACGGACCTTAGTCGGCAAAGTAATGTCTCTGCTTTTGAATATGCTATCTAGGTTGGTCATAACTTTTCTTCCAAGCAGTAAGTGTCTTTTAATTTCATGGCTGCAGTCACCATCTGCAGTGATTTTTGGAGACCCCAAAATAAAGTCTGACACTGTTTCCACTGTTTCTCCATCTATTTCCCATGGAGTGATGGGACCGGATGCCATGATCTTAGTTTTCTGAATGTTGAGCTTTAAGCCAACTTTGTCACTCTCCTCTTTTACTTTCATCAAGAGGCTTTTTAGTTCCTCTTCACTTTCTGCCATAAGGGTGGTGTCATCTGCATATCTGAGGTTATTGATATTTCTCCTGGCAATCTTGATTCCAGCTTGTGTTTCTTCCAGTCCAGCGTTTCTCACGATGTACTCTGCAAAGAAGTTAAATAAGCAGGGTGACAATATACAGCCTTGATGTACTCCTTTTCCTATTTGGAACCAGTCTGTTGTTGCGTGTCCAGTTCTAACTGTTGCTTCCTGACCTGCATACAGATTTCTCAAGAGGCAGGTCAGGTGGTCTGGTATTCCCATCTCTTTCAGAATTTTCCACAGTTTCTTGTGATCCACACAGTCAAAGGCTTTGGCATAGTCCATAAAGCAGAAATAGATGTTTTCTGGAACTCTCTTGCTTTTTCCATGATCCAGCGGATGTTGGCAATTTGATCTCTGATTCCTCTGCCTTTTCTAAAACCAGCTTGAACATCAGGAAGTTCACGGTTCACATATTGATGAAGCCTGGCTTGGAGAATTTTGAGCATTACTTTACTAGCGTGTGAGATGAGTGCAATTGTGCGGTAGTTTGAGCATTCTTTAGCATTGCCTTTCTTTGGGATTGGAATGAAAACTGACCTTTTCCAGTCCTGTGGCCACTGCTGAGTTTCCCAAATTTGCAGGCATGTTGAGTGCAGCACTTTCACAGCATCATCTTTCAGGATTTTAAATAGCTCCACTGGAATTCCACCACCTCCACTAGCTTTGTTTGTAGTGATGCTTTCTAAGGCCCACTTGACTTCACATTCCAGGATGTCTGGCTCTAGTCTAGATTATAGGGGACTGGAATGCAAAAGTAGGAAGTCAAGAAACACCTGGAGTAACAGGCAAATTTGGCCTTGGAATACGGAATGAAGCATGGCAAAGACTAATAGATTTTTGCCAAGAAAATGCACTTGTCATAGCAAACACCCTCTTCCAACAACACAAGAGAAGACTCTACACATGGACATCACCAGATGGTCAACACTGAAATCAGATTGATTATATTCTCTGCAGCAAAAGATGGAGAAGCTCTATACAGTCAGCAAAAACAAGACCAGGAGCTCACTGTGGCTCAGATCATGAACTCCTTATTACCAAATTCAGACTCAAATTGAAGAAAGTAGGGAAAACCACTAGACCATTCAGGTATGACCTAAATAAAATCCCTTATGATTATACAGTGGAAGTGAGAAATAGATTTAAGGGCCTAGATCTGATAGATAGAGTGCCTGATGAACTATGGAATGAGGTTCATGACATTATACAGGAGACAGGGATCAAGACCATCCCTGTGGAAAAGAAATGCAAAAAGCAAAATGGCTGCCTGGGGAAGCCTTACAAATAGCTGTGAAAAGAAGAGAAGCGAAAAGCCAAGGAGAAAAGGAAAGATATAAGCATCTGAATGCAGAGTTCCAAAGAATAGCCAGAAGAGATAAGAAAGTCTTCTTCAGCGATCAAAAATGCAAAGAAATAGAGGAAAACAACAGATTGGGAAAGACTAGAGATCTCTTCAAGAAAATTAGAGATACCAAGGGAACATTTCATGCGAAGATGGGCTCAATAAAGGACAGAAATGGTATGGACCTAACAGAAGCAGAAGATATTAAGAAGAGATGGCAAGAATACCCAGAAGAACTGTACAAAAAGGATCTTCACGACCTGGATAATCACGATGGTTTGATCACTCATCTAGAGCCAGATATCCTGGAATGTGAAGTCAAGTGGACCTTAGAAAGCATCACTACGAACAAAGCTAGTGGAGGTGATGGAATTCCAGTAGAGCTTTTTAAAACAATGACCCACTTAATCAACTAATACTTAACCAACCATCTATTAAAAGTTAGGTGCTCTTCTAGGCACCATGGGTACAGCAATAAACACACAGGGGGAAAAAAGAATCCTTGTCCTCATAGAACTTATATTCTAATGAAGAGAGAACAGAAAAGTACATAATACAGGCTATTACAAGGTAATAATACTCCACCGAAACAAAGCAGAGAAAGGAGATAAGAAATGTGAGGCAGGGAGGAGAGATGCACTTTTATATAGGTAAGTCAGAAAGGGCCTCTCTAAAAAGTTGACATGTAGGTAAAGATTTGAAAGAAGGAAGTACTGCAGAGAGGGAGGAAAGGCTTATGCAAAGCTTAGAAGTGGGAAAGGCATGTGAAGAGCCTAGAGGTGTGTCACATGGGAGGAAGAACAAGGAAGCCATAATAGCTGGATAAAGCTCAACAACAGAGTAAGAGAATCAGATGGGGTCAGAGAAGCAATGGAGACCAGATTCAATGGAGACCAGATTTTGTCCTTGAAAGAAATTTGACTTTTACTCTGAGCTAGAAAGCAATGGGAGGTTGTTGAGTAGAGGCATGATGATATTTGATATGTTTTAATGGGATTACTCTGGCTTCTGTGTTGAATAGAGAATGAGAATAATCTTCAAGAGATCAGTGAAGAGGCTATTGCTGCTAACCAGGTAATGACAATTATGGCTTGGACCTTTCCAACAAAGTGGAAAGGAATGGAACTGGCCAGATTCCAGCCATATTTGAAGATTAAGAAATAGGCTTTGCTGATACATCCGAAGTAGAATACATATTGGAGACAAAAAGACTCCAATATTTTTAGCTCAAGCAATTGAAAAAATCAAATTGTCATTAATTTAGATACAAATTCATTTCAATTAATTGACTAAGAATTCCATAAGTTAGCCAGTCAAATGGAGATATCCAGTATGCAAATGGATATTGGAGTTTGGAGCTTAGGAAAGAGGCCTAAGCTAGAGATGGAAAGTTAAGCTTCATTATCTCCAGATGGTGTATAAAGCCATGACATGAAATAATACAACCAAAAAATGATAAAGAGCATGGCAGGGGGTACCCAAGGAGTGAACCCTGGAGGACTCCTCATTAAGAAGCAGGACGTATCAAGAGTAATAAGCAAAGAAGACCGAGGAAGAGTGGCCAGCAAGAAAGGAGAAAATCAATACACTTTGCTCTACTGGAAGCAAATGAACAGTGTATCAAAGCAGAGGAAGTGATCAACTGTGTCAAATGCTGCTGGTAGATCAAAAAAATCTGTAGATCTTGACCAAGAGACTGGAAGATGGAGAATTAGCACTGGATTTAGCAATGAAGAGACCATTAGTGACAGAATCAAGAGAAGTTTTATTATAATTGTGGGAGCAAAAATCTGATTAATGTACCTTCAAGATATAACGGGTGTAATTAGCCCTCTAAGGCTGCCATCACAAAATAACACATATGGGTGACTTAAACAATAGAAGTTTATTTTCTCACCGTTTTAGAGATTGTAAGTCCAAGATCAAGGTTTCTGAAGGTTTGATTTCTCCAGTGGCCGCTCTCTATGACTTTTAGATGGCTACCTTCTTGCTGCGTCTTCACCATTCCTTTGCACATATATACTACCGGCGTCTCCTCTTCTACTAATAAGGACACCAGTCTTATCATATTAGAGCCCCCCATGGTATAACTTTATTTGACCTTAGTAATCATTTTAGAGGCCCCATCTCCAAGTACAGTCACATTGGAAGTTAGGGTCTCAACATATGAATGGGATGGGGATGAGGAGAAGAGGGAGCCAGAATTCAGTCCATTGCAATGGAAGAGAAGCCACCTCCTCTTGTGGTGGCCAGAAGGGGTGCATGATTCAGACAAGGATGAAGTTGGACAAGATAGTCAAAATAAGCATTTGGGGGCACTGTAAATTGGCCAAGGGCAGATAACAAGTTGAAAACTATCTGTTGTTGCAAAACTGCCAAGAGTTTCAGGAAAGAACAACAGGAGTCTATTCTCAACCTTCTTACATGAAACTGTACCTATCCTCCACCTGCCAGCTAAGAGGGTAAAAGAGTGGTTTTACCAACACGGAGTTGGCCTTGAAACTCAACAGTTCTGCCACCAAAAGGAAGACTTCATTTAGGGTAGAGTGAATAAAAAGCCCTGTGTTCTTGCCAAGTAAAAATGGTAAAATTGGCCGGGAATGAAGAGAGAACACATTTAGCTTTGCTAACCCAGAGTTGTGATTTCAGTGGGGTGAGTGAGTGCTTGACCAGCCTATAATTCTGGAATCAAGGAAGTTATAGAAGGGTTCAGATGGGCTTTATACATTACTGGCTGATGGGAATACTACACATATGTCCAAGAGAAACCAAAAGAGCACAGAAGAAGGTGAAAAACAGGATGAACTTGAGAATTACCTGTAACTTTTGAGTGCATTCCCCAACCCACACACATATCAATTAGCATATATGAGGGGCTTTAGGGTTTTAGGGCATTTGAGCACCCAAATCATGGACCACTCAGTTATGCAGACACAGAGCTTCCCCTGCAAAGCAAGGCTAATATACAAAAATAAGAACAGAAAATTGAGGAGAGATATCAGTGGGGGCCCACTGCAGATGAGATGGATTCCACAGCTTAGGTCCAAGAAAGTTACTTTTAAAAATTAAAAAAAAAAAAATCCAGTTATATAATATTTTATCTAAAATGCTTAGTTTCAACCAAATACTGAGATGTGCAAATAATAGCAAAATATGATCCCTATTCGGGGAAGAAAGTAGTAAGTGGAAACTTACTTTAGATGTATTTACCATATTAAGATATCTCAAAAGCTACTATTAAAATGTTCAAAAATTTGATGAAACTACATACAAAAAACTTAATGGGAAATATGATGACAATGGCTTAACAAATATAGAATTCCAGTAGAGAAACAAAAACTATCAAAAAAAGGTATAATAATAAAGAATTATTATATTGGCTCAAAAATTAGATGTGAGATGGAAAAACAAAGAATCTGTAAATTTAAAGAAAGAATACAATCTGAAGAAGAAAAAAAAAAGGTTAAAGATAAGTGACCATCATCTCAGATGTTTGTGAAAAAAAGAAATGATGTATCAAAATCCCAGAAAAGAAAAATGAGAATGAAACAGAAAAAAATTGAAGAAGTAATTCCCCAAGTATCCCAAAGTTGATGAAAAATGTTAATTTGTATATCTAAGAATCTCAATGAGCTTCAGGAAGCATAAATACAAAGAGGACCACACTGCTGACAGCAAAAGGCAAAGAGAAATTCTTGACAGTAGAAAAAACTGAATAACAATATAATTAATGGCTGACTTTTTATCAAAACAAAATGAAGAACAAAAGGATCCTTAATACCGTAGAAACAAAATTAAAAACTGAACAGAGGCATCGATATTTCTATAACTTGTGAACTTTCCAAATGAAAGGGAAATAAAGACATTCTCCTCAAAAAAAGCGATTGTTGCTAGGAGACCTATCCTTTAAAAATACTAAACGAAGTTCCACGGGCTGAAAGAAAATAACCTGAGATGATAACTTAGATGCACAGGAAGAAACAAAGAACACTAGAAATTGTAAATATGAGAATAAATATAAAAATACTGTGCATAGACTTTTCTTCTATAATTTCCTTAAAACGTAACCCTGCTTAAAGGATTAATTACAGCACTTTATTGTTAAACTTGTAGATCATTTCATTAATATACACGAAAATAAACATACAAAAAAAGAAGAGAAAATGGAGCTCTTTTGGAGCAAACTTGCTATTGGAATTGTCAGTATTAGACAGATGTAGATTTCAATAAATTAGAGATGCATATTGTAATCCCTCTAGTAACCCCTTGAAAATAACTCCAAAATATAGCTTAAACATCAAGAGAGAAATTAAAATGATATGCGCACACAAATTTCTGTTTAGCACAAAGGAAAAGAGTACAGAAGAAACAAGGAACAACAACAACAACAATAAAAGCATGAGATAGAAAAAAATGAGAAATTACAGGTGCAAATACATCAGTCATTATTTTCAATTGACTAAAAATTCCAAACAAAGACAGAGCTTGCCAGACTAAATAAAATATGAGATCCAACTATATGCTGTCTATATCTAGTAGATGCAAAAGTTGAAAGCTTAGGCTGAAAGTAAAACAGTATGGAAATATTTATTATGTAAGAAGTATCCTTGATAAACACTTCTCAGGTGGCTCATGGTAAAGAATCTGCCTGCAGTGCAGGAGATGCAAGTTGAATCCCCGGATCAGGAAGATCCCTTGGAGAAGGAAATGGAAACCCATTCCGGTATGCTTGCCTGGGAAATTCCATGGACAGAGGAGGCTGGCAAGTTACAGTCCATGGGGTCGCAAAGAGTCAGACACGACTCAGCAACTAAACAACAACCATAATAATCCTTAATAAAGTGTCAGCAAGATGGCACACTAGGAAGCTTCAGGTTCCTATTCCCCCATGAAGACATCAAATTAGTAATAATTCACAGACCAAAGTAACTTTGTGAGAACTCTAGAAACAATTTAAGAATCCGAAGAAATTAAGGGAATCCCTAATCAAGAAAAACAGTAGATAAAACTTCACTCAAAACAGTAGGAAATTTTATTGCATTTTTCTTTCTCATGCCTCTCCTCGTATCCAATGGCACCCCACTCCAGTATCTTGCCTGGGAAATCCCATAGATGGAGGAGCCTGGTAGGCTGTAGTCCATGGGGTCACACAGAGTCAGACATGACTGAAGTGACTTAGCAGCAGCAGCCTCGTATCTTGGCACAGAGTGGCATTATCAAGAGAAAACCACTCAACTTCTGGATCCTCCCTTAAGCTAGAAAGGAAAGACTAAAACTTAATTGTAATGCTCTGATTTGTCTGAAGACTACCCAAGAGACTCATTTCTGTCTCACCTGACTTGGAGCACTGATAGGAACAGTGGAATAGTTTGGATACCAGATTGGAAAGCAGTAAAGGTTATGATAGCTCTCAGGGTTGCAAGTATCTACAGCCCAGGAGCAAGAGATTATGGCAAAGATATACAATGGAAACTCCAGGCTTCTGAGAAGGAGCACCGGCAAGACTCAGGTAAGAAATTTAAAGTAGTCTCCCACGTTTCAGGCAGATTCTTAACTATCTGAGCACCAGGGAAGTCCACCACTAGACTTGCTCTACAATAAATGCTAAAGAGAGTTCTTTGAGCTGAAAGAAAATGATGCTAGAAACTAACTTGAAGCTTTATGAGAGTATAAAGCTCTATGATAAAGGTTAATAGATGGACAAGGATTCAAACTTGTAAAAGACAAAATCATTAAATAACTATCTATCTATGTTCCTGAGTGTACAATATAAAAATATGTAATTGGGTGTCAATAACAAAGTAAGGGGAATGAAGATATAACAGAGTAGATGTTTGTGCATGCAATCACAATTAGTTTACTATCATTTTAAAATGGGTTGTTATGACTTCAAGATGTTTTATGTAATCCCCATGATAACCACAAGGAAAAAACTATATAATGCCCACAAAAAGAAATGAGAAAGGAATCAAAGCATGCTATTACAAAACATTTAAACACATAGCAGGGCAGCTAAGAGGAAATGAGAGATGAAAAAGCTACAAAATATATGAAAAACAAAATGGCAATGGGTAAATCCCTCCCTAGCAGAAATTACTTTAAATACAAATGGACTACTTCATTAGCTGAATGAATTTTTTCAAAAAAGGAATCCAACCATATGCTGTCTACAAGAGACTCAACTTTAGATCAAAGGAAACACATAAATAGGTTGAAAATGAAAGGATGGGAAGAGCTATTGCATGCAAATAAGAAGCAAAAGGCAGCAAGGATGGCTATACTAACATCAGATGCAATAGACATTAAGTAAAAAACTGGATCAGAAACAAAGAACATTCTCTTTGTGCTTCTTTTACATATTTAGGAGCTCTGATATATTAGTGGATTGATTCTTATCATTATATAATCATTTATCATTACATATGATCATATATATGACAAATATGATCATATGGAATGACAAATGATATATGATGTGATAAATGATATATGATATGATCATAATATATCATCTATGTGATAAACATATGATTATATGTAATGGTAAATGATAATATAATAATTATATATAATAATAAAAAGAATCAATCTTTTCATTCTTTTTATATAAGAGCTCCTAAATATGTAAAACAAACCCCACAAATATTGAAGGGAAAAGTAGGCAAATCTAAAATAATACTGGGAGACTTCAATACTCACTTTTAATAATGGATAAAGAGACTAACAGAAGAAAAGTGGGAAAATACAGGCCTACACAATGCTATAGACTAACTGAACTTAACCCGTCACCCAACTGCAGCATAACACACATTCTCCTCGAGTGTACATTAAACTGTCTCCAAGATAGGCTATGTTTGGGGTCACAAAACTAGTATTAATAACTCAATAAGATTGAAATAATGCAAAATGTCTTTTTTTTTTTAAATTTATTTATTTATTTTTAATTTTTACTTTACAATTCTGTATTGGTTTTGGCATAGATTGACATGAATCCACCACAGGTGTACATGCGTTCCCAAACATGAACCCCCCTCCCACCCCCCTCCCCACAACATCTCTCTGTCCAGTCCCAGTGGAATGAAATTAGACTTCAGTGGAAGGAAAGCTAGAAAAATCACAAATATGTGGACATCAAACAACCAGTGGATCAAAGAAGGAATCACAAGAGACAACAGAGCATATCTTGAGACAAATGAAAACAAAAACACAGCATACCGAAACTTATGAGACACAGCGAGGAAGTGCAAAGAGAGACATTTAAAGCTATAAACATATTATGAGAAAAAAGATTCCAAGTCTATGGCCTAACTTTACAACTTCAGAAACCAGAAAACAAACAAACTAAATGAAAAACTAGCAGATAGAGTACAAATAATAAACGTCACAGCAGAAATAAATAAAATAGAGTACAGAAAAACAAGAGAGAAAAATAAAAGAAATAAAAAATTCATTCTTTGAAGGGACAACAAAATTGACAAAACTTTGGCTAGACTGATCAAGATAAAGAGATGAGGCTTGAGTAAGTAAGGCATGAAAGAGGTGACATTATAACAGATTTTACAGAAGTAAAAAGAATTAGAAAAAATATTATGAATAATTGTATGTCAACAAATTTGGCAACTTTGTGAAATGGATAAATTCCTGGAAACATACAAGCTACCAAGATTGAACCAAGAAAAAATCTGAACAGATCTATAATTGGACCACTCTCGAGCTAGCAGAATTGGTAATTAAAAATCTCCCCACAAAGAAAAGCCCAGGACCAGGTGCCTTCTCTGGCAAATTCTACCAAACATTTAAAGAATCAACAATCCTCCTCCAACTCTTCCAAATAATTGAAAGAGAGAGGGCACTTCCAAATTCATTCTAGGAGGTCAGCATTACTCTGATCCATAAGCTAGACAAAGACTCTACAAGAAAAGAAAACCACAGAGCAATATCACCTGATGAATCTGATGCAAAAATCAACAAAATACTAGCAAATAGAATTCAACAGCATATTCAAAGCACTGTACAGCACTACCAAGTGGGTTTTCTTCATAGAATACAAGGATGGTTCAACATACAGTAACTGATCAATGTATTAATAATACACATAAGAGAATCAAGGGAAAAGGCACATGATCATTTCAGTTGATGAAGAAAAAGTTTTTGACACAACCCAATACTCGGCTTTCTGGTGGCTCAGAGGTTAAAGCATCTGCCTGCAATACGAGAGACCTGGGTTCGATTCCTGGGTTGAGAAGATCTCCTGGAGAAGGAAATGGCAACCCACTCCAGTATTCTTGCCTAGACACGACTGAGCGACTTCACTTTCACTTTCAATACTCTTTTATGATAAAAACATTTAACAAAACAAGGATAGAAGGACATTTCTTTAACATAATAAAAGCTATATATGAATAACCCACAGCTAACATCATACTCATGGGCTTCCCTGGTGGCTCAGAGGATAAAGGGTCTGCCTCCAATGCAGGAGACCCAGGTTTGATCCCTGGGTTGGGAAGATCCCCTGGAGAAGGAAATGGCAATCCACTCCAGTATTCTTGCCTGGAGAATCCCATGGAGAGAGGAGCCTGGCGGGCTACAGTCCACGGGGTGGCAAAGAGTTGGACATGACTGAGCGACTTCACACACACACACACACACACACACACAACATCATACTCAATGGTGAAAGACTGAAAGCTTTTCCTCTAAGATTAGGGATAAGACGAGGAGGCCTACTTTTGCCACTACTCTTTAATGTAGTACTGGAAGTACTAACCAGATTAATTAGGCAAGAGAAGTAAATTAAAACCTTACAAATTAGAAAGGAAGGAATAAAATAATCTATCTATTTCATAGATAATATACTCTTACATGCAAAATACTCTAGCCCATACAATATCAATTGGAGCTAAAAATTCAGCAAACTTGCAGGATACAAAATTAACAGCCCCAAATTTGCTACATTTCTATACATTAATAATCAACAATCCAAACAGAAAATTAAATAAATAATTTTACTTGCAATAACACCACAAACAGTAAAATACTTAGGAGTAAACTTAGTCAATGAGGCAAAAGATTTACACATTAAAAATTACAGAATCTTGTGGATGGAAATGAAAGATGACACAAGCAGAAAGACATTCTGTGATCACAGACTGAAAGATAATGTCAACAAGATGTCAATACTATTCAAAGTAATCTACATTTTTAATACAATCACAAAAGACCTCAATGACATTTTTTGAGGAATTAGAGAAATCAACCTTAAAATTCATGCAATATCAAGAGACTTAGGAAAGTTAAAAACAATCTTGAAAAAAAGAATACATTGGAGATCTCATATTTCCTAACTTCAAAACTTAATGCAAAGCTACAATAATCGAGACAGTATAGTACTGACATTAAAAAAAAAAAAAGACATAGATACCCAATGGAATAGAATACAGAACCAAGAAAAGAATTTGTAGATATGATCAAATGGTTTCTGACATTCAGAGGGTAAAAGACAGTCTCTTCAAAAACATGGTGTTGGGAAAACATCAGTTAAGTTCAGTCGCTCAATCGTGTCCGACTCTTTGCGACCTCATGAATTGCAGCACGCCAGGCCTCCCTGTCCATCACCAACTCCCGGAGTTCACTGAGACTCACGTCCATCGAGTCATTGATGCCATCTACATTTTTAATACAATCCCAAAAGACCTCAATGGCATTTTTTGAGGAATTAGAGAAATCCACCTTAAAATTCATGCAATATCAAGAGACTTAGGAAAGACACTTGGGAAAACATAGAGTGAAATTAGACCTTTGCTTAACACTGTATTCAAAAATTAACTCAAAATGGATCAAACACCAAAATCTAATACCTGAAACTATAAAACTTCCAGAAGAAAACATAGAAGGAAACTTTATAACATTGGATTTAGCAAGTGTTTCCTGGATAGGACACCAAAAGCACAGGCAACTAAGTAAAAATGAGACAAACTGGACTACATCAAAACTAAAAACATCTGTGCACCAAAGAATACAATCAATAGAGTGAAATGACAAAGAACAAACTAGGGGTAAAAGTTTGCAAGTCATAAAGCTGATAGTAAGTTAACATCCAGACTGTATAAATAACTCCTATAGCTCACAAACAAACTAGTCAATCCTAAAGGAAATCAATCTTGAATATTCATTGGAAGGTCTGATGCTGAAGCTGAAACTCCAATACTTTGGCCACCTGATGCGGAGAACTGACTCATTAGAAAAGACCCTGATGCTGGGAGAGATTGAAGGCAGGAGGAGAAGGGGACGACAGAGGATGAGATGGTCGGATGGCATCACCGACTCAATGGACATGAGTTTGAGCAAGCTCCGGGAGATGGTGAAGGACAGGGAAGTCTGGCGTGCTGCAGCCCATAGGGTCACAAAGAGTCGGACATGACTGAGCAACTGAACAACAGCAATAAATAACTTGTACATCTCAGCAATAGCAAAACCTGATTCAAAAATTGTCAAAGAACTTAAGTAAACATTTCTCCAAAGATGATACACAAATGGCCAACATGCATATGAAAAGATGCTCAATATTACTAATTAGAGAAATGCAAATCAAAGTCACAATAAGATTCCACCTCACACCCGTTAGGATGGCTACTATAAAAATAAAAAAAAAAAGGAAAATAGTGAGTGTTGATGAGGATGTGGAGAAATTAGAATCCTTGTGCATTATTGGTGGGAATGAAAAATGCAGATGCTATGGAAAATAACATGTAGGTTTCTCAAAAAATTAAAAGTAAAATGACTATGTGAGCCAGCAATTCCACTTATCAGTATAGACAGAAAAGAGCTGAAAAGTAGGATCTTAAAAGATACTTTCACATTTCTGTTCATAGTAGTACCATTCACAACAGCTGAGAAGTGGAAGCAAACCAGGTGTCCATTAATGAATGGATGAATAAATAAGGTGTAGTGTGTACATACACACTAGTAAAGTAATGCTCAAAATTCTCCAAGCCAGGCTTCAACAGTACATGAACTGTGAACTTCCAGACGTTCAAGCTGGATTTAGAAAAGGCAGAGGAACCAGAGATCAAACTGACATCAGCTGGATCATCAAAAAAGCAAGAGTTCCAGAAAAACATCTATTTCTGCTTTATTGACTATGCCAAAGCCTTTGACTGTGTGGATCACAATAAACTGTGGAAAATTCTGAAAGAGATGGGAATACCAGACCACCTGACCTGCCTCTTGAGAAACCTGTATGCAGGTCAGGAAGCAACAGTTAGAACTAGACATGGAACAACAGGCTGGTTCCAAATAGGAAAAGGAGTCTATCAAGGCTGTATATTGTCATCCTGCTTATTTAACTTATATGTAGAGTACATCATGAGACATGCTGGGCTGGATGAAACACAAGCTGAAATCAAGATTGCTGGGAGAAATATCGATAACCTCAGATATGCAGATGATACCACCCTTATGGCAGAAAGCAAAGAACTAAATAGCCTCTTGGTGAAAGTGAAAGAGGAGAGTGAAAAATTTGACTTTAAGCTCAACATTCAGAAAACTAAGATCATAGCATCTGGTCCCATCACTTCATGGCAAATAGATGAGGAAACAGTGGAAACAGTGACAGACTTTATTTGGGGGGGGCCTCCAAAATCACTGCAGATGGTGAGTGCCACCATGAAATTAAAAGATGCTTGCTCCTTGGAAGAAAAGTTATGACCAAACTAGACAGCATATTAAAAAACAGAGACATTACTTTACCAACAAAGGTCCGTCTAGTCAAGGCTATGGTTTTTCCAGTAGTCATGTATGGATGTGAGAGTTGTACTATAAAGAAGAATTGATGCTTTTGAACTGTGGTGTTAGGAGAAGACTCTCAAGAGTCCCTTGGACTGCAAGGAGATCCAACCAGTCCATCCTAAAGGGAATCAGTTCTGAATATTCATTGGAAGGACTGATGCTGAAACTGAAACTCCAATATTTTGGCCTCCTGATGCGAAGAACTGACTCATTTGAAAAGACCCTGATGCTGGGAAAGATTGAAGGCAAGAGGAGAAGGGGATGACAGAGGATGAGATGGCTGGATGGCATCAGCAACTCAATGGACGTGAGTCTGAGTAAAACCTCGGGGAATTGGTGATGGACAGGGAGGCCTGGTGTGCTCCAGTTCATGGGGTCGCAAAGAGTCGAACACAACTGAGTGACTGAACTGAACTAAACTGAGTGTATACACACAATGGAATGTTATTCCCTCTTAAGAAAGAAGGCAACTCTGTTCATGCTACAAGGATTAAGCTTAAGGACATAATATTAAATGAAATAAGAAAGCCACAGAAAGACAAATATCATATGATTTCACTTATATGAAGTATCTAAAGCAATCAAACTCAGAAACTAAAAGTAGAATACTGGTTATCCCAGGGCTGAGGGAGAGGAAAACAGGGAGCTGTTGTTGAATGGGCACGGACCTTCAGTTTTGCAAGATGAAAAAGTTCTTGAGGTCTGTCTCACCGCCATGTGAATATACTTAACAATACTAAATCGTACACTTAGAAATGGCTAAGATGGTACATTTTATGTGTTTTGGTGGCTTCTCTGGTGGTCCAGTGGTTAAGAATCCACCTTGCAATGCAAGGGACACCAGTTTGATCCCTAGTGTAGGAAGATCCCAGCTGCCACGGAGCAACTAAGCGCAGGTGCCAGCAACTGCTGAGCACATGCATTCGGGCCTGTGCTTCACAATAAGAGCACACCTCGGGCCTGTGCTTCACAATAAGAGAATCCACTGCGGTGAGAAGCCCCGCTTGCTGCAGCTAGAGAAGGCCCATGTGCAGCAATGAAGGCCCACCTCGGCAAAAAATAAATACAACTTTTAAAAGATTCATGTGTTTTTATCATAATAATTAAAAAAGACTAAAGAAGAAGAAGCACTTCCTCTCAGCCACTGAGATAATGAATGGCAGAGACAAGGTTCAGATCCAGGTGTGGGATTCAGCTAAGGGGTTCCTTCTACTGTACAACAGAGTTTTCATTTTGCAAAAGAAAAAAAAATTAAGAGATTTGAAGTGGCTATTAATATCAAGCACAATAGATTTTAAGGCCAGGAGTATTACTAGAGACAAATACTTCACAATGATAAAAGGATCTAGTCATCAGAAAGATATAACAACTATAAATAGATATGTACCAAAAGAGAAATAGATAATTGAATATTTTTACTTGGAAATTTCAAGCTTCTCTCTCAGTAAGTGATAGAACAATGAGATAAAATTGACCTAAGGACACAACTAGAACATTCCACCCAGCAACAAAATGTAGCTTTTTCAGTTTCACAGGGAACATTCTTCTCCAGGATAGACTATACGCTGGGCCATAAAACAAACTTCAGTAAAATTTAAAATTTGAAATCATACAAAGTATATTAAGTATCCTTTCTGGCCATAATGAAATTAAACTAGAAATTAACAACAGGAAGAACCTAAGAAATTCTGAAATATTTGCAAATTAAACAACAAAGTTTCAAATAATTCATGAGGCTAAGTTACAAAGAAAATAAATAAAATAAAATATAACATAAAAAATATGTAAGATACAGTTACACAAATGATTAGAGGGACATTTTTATCTTCAAATATATACAGAAAGATATCAAAAATCTAAAGTTCTACCTCAAGAATCTAGATAAGGAAGAACAAATCAAAAATAGTATAAATAGAAAGTCAATAGTAGCTGTAAGAGCATAAATCAATACACTAAAAAAGCAGAAAAATAAAATGAAGGGAATCAATGAATTCAAACATGAGTTCTTTCCAAAAATCAACACACTTGATGTACCTTTGGCAAGAATAACTTAGGGGAAAAAATTAAGAACACACAATTACCAAAGTCAGCAATAAACAGAACTCACTACAAACCTACAAAAAAAAAAAAAGTTAACAGAACATAATAAAGAAATTTACACTGACAAAATAGACCTAGATGAAATAGTTAAATTCTTAGAAACACACAAAAGTGACTCAGGAGGAATAGAAAATCTGAATAAACATTTATAAAGTGAATAAATTAAATTAGTAATTTAAAGTCTTCCCACACAGAAAAGCCCAGCCCCTAATAGCTTCACTATCGAATTCTACCAAATATTTAAGGAAGAAAATACTACATAAACACATAAATAGACAAGAAGGGAAAACTTCTCAGTTAATTTACTTAGGTTGGTGCTACCTTGATACCACAAAAAGATCAAGACATCATAAGAAAGGAAAACTATAGATTAGTGTCTCCCATAAACACAGATACAAAAAAAAAGTTTTTTTTTTTCATAAAATATTGTCAAACTGACTCCAGCAACAAATAAAAAGGTATGTTCTGCAGACTGTAGCTTCCGGTTACCTACAGACCTAGCAAGACTCTAGTTTTGACCACTTGAGACACCTTGTAGCAGTGTTGTTGATGTCCTGAATATTCCCCAGTGCTTTTCCCGTAAACACTGTTGGACTTCTCCCCATAAAGACCTACAATTGTAACTGCAACCTTCTTGTTCTACTGTAGGTTGCAGGATCATGGGAAATGGCACCCATGGGGACATCCCTCATGCATTCATGGACAAGAACTCATGGTAGATACACCTGCTTTCTTTTCCATTGATTAAGATACGGTGGGGCATACTTTACAGTTCCCCAGGGCCACCTGTGGGTCAGTAACAGACATGGTAACCAGCTCATACATGCACCCTGCATGAGCTTCTTTCCTTTCCCTGTCTCATTTCCCTAATTCCCCACTGAGGCTCCCTTAGGGTCACCTCCCTAAACTATGTATACTCAGACCCTTGTGTCTGGTTCTGCTTCCAAGACACACCTATTGGCCAACTCCTTTCTTTCTGCTGTGGCACAAGCTGAGAATAGAGCAGGAATGTCTCCCCCAATTTTTAATGAAGTTGTTTGGATCGAAGCCAGAAAGACAGATGGCACCTCAGATTATAACTAATTTTTTTCTAGGAACAGCTTGAAAAAAATTAATTTGGGCAGAGAGGAAATTTCAGCAACAGAAGGAATTGGGTCGCCTTTGGCATTTGGGTTTTCATCTCTCAGTAAGCAGAGTTGATGTGGTTATTGCAGAAATCCAATCCAATCATCATCTCCATTATAACAAAGGTGCTGACTTCACATAGCAGGCACAGTGAGATCAGGAGACTTTACCCCATTACCTTGGCGACTTACCTGAGTGAAACAATGCTCACCTTGCAAGGCAATCTACACCCCTTATTCCCACCCCAAGGCCTGGCTGCCCAGTTCTGTACCAGATCATCCTTTATGCAGAGGGAAACACAGGATGAGAATTAGGATCCAAGAATGTGAGTCCATTCTCTTATCTCTCTTTTACACAAACTCACATGTCCATGTGAATGAAAGCTGCAAAGGTATGAAAACAAAAGTCCTATCTGGGATTTTCCTGGACCTCTTTTCACTAGATTCACTCTTTCTCCTTCACCTATTCAACAAATATTTATTTTGCATCCTCTATGACCCATCGCTGTGACAGAGTGTGGTGGATACATTCTGAAGTGACCTCTCCTACTGAGTCCCACCCTTGTATAACCTCCTCCCCTCAAGTGGAGAAGAACCTCTGACTTGCTTCTAACCAACAGAACATGGCAACTGTGACAGGATGTCACTCTGTAACTGTGTAAGACCTCACTTTAGCAAACTGGAGTGGAAGAAACTCTCCCCTAATGCCTTTGAATAAGTAGGCTACCGTGTTGAGAACTGATTCACACAGTAGCAACCGAAGTGCACCATCAAGGCACATGGTGGCCTCTAGAGGCTGAGAACACCCCTGGCCGGTGAGAAACAGGCACCTCAGTCCTTAGCCAGAGGACATTCATCTGCCACTTCTGAGTGAGTGTGGAAGTGGATTTTTTTCCCCAGTTGAACCTCCAGCTGCCAGGGTCCAGCCCCGGTGGATCCAGGGAATTCGAAGGTGGGGACGGTGTCGGCATCCTTGGAAAAATACATATTTAATTACAGATATAGAGAGAGATTAGAAATGGATAGTGTAGTAGAAGAATTAGTGGAGAAAAGGAGGCTGAATCTAGATGAGAATTCAGCCAGAGAAATGGGAGCAAGAAAGAAGCGACGTGGGGGAATCAGTCTTTCCGGAAACTGATCCGATTTCTTTATTTTTGGGTTTGCTTATATACCTTTTGTTACACGTAGGGATGAATACAGAGTCACGCGGGGGTCAGCAGTCCTGACCTTTATCAAAATCAGGTGCTTCACATAAATGTATAAAAAAAAGGTCTTAGGGATATTACATCATCTTCTGGCCATGAGTGAGACCTGCTGACATTTTATGATCCTTTCTTTCTGATAACCAAAACACTTATTTTTTCCAAGGGTGTTTTTCCTTAAACCAGGCACCACCCTCCAAATAAAAGTTACATTCTTATAGGGTGAGGGTGTAGTGAGTTACAATCAAGAAAGGAATCTATTTAACCCAAGGTTAACATGATTAAAATTACAGGTTAATACTTATTTCTCCTATATGCTTAAAGGTTAATACTTATTTCTCCTATGTGTTATATTCATTATAAGGGCAGGGAACGTGGAGATTTAGCAGCAAACATCAGCCCAACAAATAAAAATTCTTTCACCAATGCTCCCCTTAAGATCTATTTAGTCTTAAGATAGTGATAAAGTTACATTTTTACATAGCAAGGACACAGTGATTTATAACAAAGTACAGTGATCTATTACAAAAGAGAAAATTAATTAACTCAAAAAGTCTAGTATTGCTAACATCAAAAACTACTCTATTTCCTTTTCTATAATCCAAATACATTGATTAATATATTCCCAGGAGGCCTGGTGGCAATTATTGACTCAACAATGAGAAAAAGCCCTATGCTAATTAAGACTCTCAAAATACTCCAAAACTCTCTGTGCTGTTTATGGTTGAGAGGTAGTAAACAATCATGTGGCAGGAGTATGGATAATCCTGTCACACAAGCTAGTCTGTCAGCAGAGAGGTCTGACCTGAGACATCCTTGTCCCACCCAGGGGAGGGAATTAGCAGCAATTATTGACACAAGAAATGAAAAACCCCTTCACCAATATAATTCCTAACCAACCCACTATACTAATAATTTCTAACTCCCCAAAAGAATTTGCCTTTAGTAAGTCTAAAACATCTCGTGCCTCTCAAATTTGGAGGCTGTAAACAATCAATCACATGTGGCTGGACGAACCTATACAGGTGGGCTAGATAACCTTCAGAGGAGTCCTTAAGCTGAAACACTCTTATCACGCCCAGGAATTTTTATTGCCTTGGAGCTGCACGTTTACTCCTTCTCCGAGAGAAACGGTTATGGGGGAGAGCATAAAACAGACTCTGGTTTTGGGGTAGATGCTTGGGAACAGGGGTTTTCCTGAGGCTTGATCATGCCTTTGCGTATGCCAAGCCTCCTTCCTCATGACCTTTGTCATGGGCGGAGTTCCTCACGCTGGCCCCTGGCATACCAGCTAGGAATGCATACCAGCCAACTTCTTGATTACAGCCTTGTAAGATCCTGAGCTGAAGATCAAGCTAAGCCATCGTTGGATTTCTGATTAATCTATACTTTTACTAAATAATAAATGTGTGTTGTTCAAAGCTGCTAAGTTTCTGATAATATGTTACGCAACACATAATATACTCAGAGCTTGGGATACTTCTTTGTTCTCTCACACCCTTTGGATTTAGACCGTATTTCCCCATATTTAACCTCAGTCATCTTCCCCGATACCCTGAATTGGATGTATCACTCAGGCTCCAGTTCTGGAGGATCAGAGTATCTGATGGATGCCTGGCAAAAGGAGTACCACTCGTGGCCTGAAATGACCAAATCGATTTGCAGCTGAGCTGCGCTAAGGAAAGGGGAAGGGGCCAGTGCAGCTGCAGCTTCCTGGGGGTCAAGACTGCTAATGCTCACCAGGGTCTGAATTCCCACCTTCTTCCTGAGCACAGTACTGAATTGCATTTCCCAAATCCCTTGCAATTCACGCCCTCACTAATGGAATATCAACTTCCCAAAGTGCTACTGCTAAGAGTGAGGCTGCCTTCTCTGTACTTTCTCTCTCTTCTCTCAACCATCAGCTGAAAAATTGATAGTGGAGAATCTTGAGGCCCTAGAAAATGGCAGGAAAATGACAGAAGACTCCTGGATCCTCGAAGGACTACATGGCGTTGAACCCCGACCCCGTCCCTGACCTTTATTGGACAAAGTCTATCATCTGGGGCTCAACCAGAGAAAAAGAACCCCTTGTATCTGCAGACAGTCCTATTGTTGGGCATGCTGAGTCACTTCAGTTGTGTCCAGTTCTTTGTGACCCTATGGACTGTAGCCCTCCAGGCTCCTCTGTCCATGGGATCCTCCAGGTAAGAATACTGGAGTGGGTTGCCATGCCCTCCTCCAGGGCATTTTCCCGACCCAGGGATTGAACCCACATCTCTTACATCTGCTGCCCTGGCAGGCAGGTTCTTTACCATTGGCACCACCTGAGGGACCAGCAGTTCCCGGGGGTATCAGCAGAGTGGAGAAGGACACCTGAGGGGTCTCAATCTTATATATGCAGTCTGTGCTCATAATTATTTTGATTACTTTATGGATCATATGTGCTTTACCAAAAAACAGCTACTAACTGAATAATAGGCAAAATGTCTCATTCTTGTTTAGTCTTCAATATGTGAAAAACAGTCTACAGAAAAATAAATCTGACATCAAATGAATTTTACCTGGTTGCTTTAATCTCAGTAAAACCCCTTAAGAGAATGGTAGATGTTGATTGCCTGTTGAAAACAGCAGGCAAGGAGATATATATTAAGATGTTTATTGCAAAAAGTTGGCTCACATGACCGTGGGGCTTGGCTATACACATCAAAAATCCTTAGAGGAGGGTATCAGGAAAGGCAGGGTGGAACTTTCCGGTACAAACCAAAGCTTCAGTCCACAGGTGGAACTTCTTCTTCCACATAGAAGTCTTAGCTCAGCTCTTAAGGTTTTTTAACTGATCAAATCAGGGTCACTCAGAATGTCTAGGATAATCTCTCTTCCTTAAAGTCAACTGATTTGGGATGTTATTTACATCTACAAAATACCTTCATAGCAATACCTGGATTAGTGTTTGAATAACTGGACACTGTAACCTAGTCTAACCTAGTCAAGCTGAACATAAAACTGACTTTCACAACAGTGACATTAGTGAATACAACTGTGATAAGCCACTGATGTTTGAGGCATTTCTATTATAACAGAGTCAGCCTTGACTAATATGATTTTGCTTATGAAGAATGGAAATAATATCTAATTCCTGGGGATGTCTATACCTTAATTAATAGAGGGAGCCCTCAAGACCTCTGCTACTGCTCATTAGGACACAGGTAGGTGTTCCTCTAATCAGTCTTTGATTTAACTAATTACTCTGAATCTCAGTGTGTCATAGCATTTCCATGGCTATGACCCTGCCCCATATCAAGCTGCTTCATCCCTCACCTGGGTCATGACACCAGTCCTAAATGGCTCTCCACTTTGAGTTTATCATTTGTACTATTACAGAATGAAATTTTTATGCCCAAATTTGGCCATGCCATATCTCACTAGTTATTTCCATCATTCTTTTTTGCTTGTATGTATAACTCAAAACCCTTATCTTAAAAGACACAAGACCTTTACAGCTTATATGTTTAGCTTCACCTTCTATCACCAGCTTCTCCAGCTTTGGGGTACCTTGTCTTACACTCATTCTATCCACACACAAATCTACTCCCTTTTCCTGGTAACACTTTACACTTTGTATGCTTTTATTAAAAATTATTTTGGTCATTTATTTTGATGTTCCTGACAACAAATAATATGCATTATTTCTTTCAATTTTTACAACACCACTTTGAGGTTGAAATACTATTACTGCTAGGAAGAAAGTATCAGATCAGGCATTCAAATGCAAAGCAATCTACCTCCAAAGCCTAAACTCTTAACCACCATACTAAACTGCTCTCAAGCCTTCATACTTTTTGTTCTCTGCTCGGAATTCCCAGTCTCACCTCCCTAGCTCTTACCTCTTCCATTTGGGAAACTCTTTCTCACCCTTTGTGGCTCAGTGCAAGCATCATAGTGTCAACAGAGCTTTTCCTGCTCATCACCAGGCTCTATATCTCATCCTCCCACAATCAGCTGCGTCTCCTACTCTAAGAGCACACGTCACACTAACACGGCTTCTCTTTTCCTGACTGGACCTGACTTAATACATATCCTATCGTCATAACAAAGACAGCTAGAGCTCTGATATCTCTCTATGGGTCCATGGAAGGTTGATGAACAGACCGGCCAACTAGACTGCAGATGCTTCATAAACCACCAAGATGTCTAATGTTTATCACCCAGGTTCTCCTTCTTATCCAAAGCCAATAGGTCGAATGAATTTTAAAATTACATAAGTCCTACATGTAAACCAAAGAGAGACAATGATAAATATTGAAAGGTGATGATAGGCGTGAAGGTCATCGATGACACTGCCCTGTTACATGGTCATAGAAGTTAAGGGGTTTAACAGTGCCCCAAATAGCTGAGAAATGCTAGTCAAATAGACAATTCTGTTATCTCCTTTAAGAAGATCTCAGCCCTGCTTCTCAAATTCCAAAAACATATTTCTCAAGAGAGACATTGGAGGGAGAGAGGCCAAGTAGAAAGCTATAACTCCTGTCCTGAAGAGAGAGAAATGTCTTTTCATAGAGTAATGAGAATTTTGTATTACAGTTTGCCCAATATTCTGATTTCCCTCTCACCCATGGGGGAATCACATTTCTCCATCCATACATATATCTGCATCCTGTTAAATAGAGGGGTGTCCACTTAACTTGCTTTTGATAGTGAAATATGGACAGAAGTGGTGTTTATCACTTCAAGCAAAAGTTTTAAGAATCTAGCATGATCACTCATGTCTCTTTTCCCCTCTGCCACAAAACTGCAATTGTCCCTTATAGAGGCTGCTCATCACCTGGATATCAGAATGAAGATGTGGCTAATCCAGGATAAACATGTTGCAAGAGCAGGTAATTAAACTTCCTCATGAAAAGCCACTGAGAATTTTAAGTCATCTGTTACACTGCCAAATTCTCAGACTGTTCTGCTAATAAAGAGATTGGTTCCAAGACTGGGGTTTCTTCAATAAAAGTCTAAAATATACGGCTTTTGAAACTGGAAGGATGGCAGTCCATGTAATGTTTTGGTGAAACACATGATAAAACCTTCACCTGCCATAATTTAGAAAACATGCAATTCCCTTATGAGCTTGTGCTTATAGTCTAAAATAGAATTTTAGTGAGGTGCCTTGGTTTCTCTTTCTAACATGTGACAAAATAATACAAGAAAGAGATCAGAGAGAATTGGCATGTTTTTGTTTTGTCAAGACAAAAACCTGATAGGTAGTCCAGAAACTCAAGACTTGGTACAATTTAGGCTTATTCTTAAGCCCAAACAAGAGAAGATAAAACTGAGGTCTCTCACTGGCTAAAGTTGATTAAAACTTAGCCTCATAGGAAGGGGAAGCTCAAGAATGTAGCCTTCAGACATCACATTAAATTAAGTTGGCATCTGTGTCTTTTTATTAAGCTGGCATGTATGCACACAGGTGTACTCTCCTTGAGTGTGAGCAGAAACAGAATATGATGGGCTATCACTCTGATCTATTTTTGCTTTATTGACTATGCCAAAGCCTTTGCCTGTGTGGATCACAACAAACTGTGGGAAATTCTTCAAGAAATGGCAATACCAGACCACCTGACCTGCCTCTTGAGAAATCTGTATGCAGGTCAGGAAGCAACAGTTAGAACTGAACATGGAACAACAAACTGGTTCCAAACAGGAAAAGGAGTCCATCGAGGCTGTATATTGTCACCCTGCTTATTTAACTTCTATGCAGAGTACATCATGAGACACACTGGGTTGGATGAAGCACAAGCTGAAATCAAGATTGCCAGGAGAAATATCAATAACCTCAGATATCCAGATGACACCACCCTTATGGCAGAATGCAAAGAACTAAAGAACCTCTTGATGAAAGTGAAAGAAGAGAGTGAAAACGTTGGCTTAAAGCTCAACATTCAGAAAACTAAGATGGCATCCGGTTCCATCACTTCATGGCAAATAAATGGGGAAATAGTGGAAACAGTGACAGACTGTATTTTGGGGGGCTCCAAAATCACTGCAGATGGTGAGTGCAGCCATGAAATTAAAAGACACTTACTCCTTGGAAGAAAAGTTATGACCAACCTAGACAGCATATTAAAAAGCAGAGGTATTACTTTGCCAACAAAGGTCTGTCTAGTCAGGGTTATGGTTTTTCCAGTATTCATGTAAGGATGTGAGAGTTGGACTTATAAAGAAAGCTGAGCACTGAAGAAATTATGCTTTTGAACTGTGGTGTTGGAGAAGACTCTTGAGAGTCCCTTGGACTGCAAGGAGATCCAATCAGTCCATCCTAAAGGAGATCAGTCCTGGGTGTTCATTGGAAGGACTGATGTTGAAGCTGAAACTCCAAAACTTTGGCTACCTGATGTGAAGAACTGACTCATCTGAAAAGACCCTGATGCTGGGAAAGATTTGAGGGCAGGAGGAGAAGGCGATGACAGAGGATGAGATGGTTGGATGGCATCACCAACTCAATGGACATGAGTTTGGGTGAACTCCGGGAGTTGGTGATGGACAGGGCGGCCTGGCATGCTGCAATTCATGGGGTCACAAAGAGTCGGACACGACTGAGTGACTGAACTGATCACTCTCATGATTTTCACAAACCATATGGCAAAAGAGATTTTCCTAGTGTAATTAAGGTTCCTAATCAGAAGACTTTGAGTTCATCAAAAATATTTTCCTCAGTGAGCTTGATAATCAGATGAGCCCTTACAACAGGTTTGAGAGCTGTGAAGAGAGAGAAATTCTCTTTTTGGCTTTGAAGAAGTAAGTTTCCATGTAAGGATTTGAGGACAGACTCTAGGAATTGAAAGTAACTGCTGGATAACAGCCAGCAAGGAAATGAGAAGCTCACCCCTACAACCACAGGAACTAGATTCTTCCAGAAACGACATGACATTGGAAGAGGACCCTCAAGCTCCAGAAAGGTACACAGCCCTGCTGAAACCTTGATTTCAGCCTTGTGACTCTAGGCAGAGAACCCAGCCACACCACGCCCAGACTTCTGACCTATAGAATAAGGAGATAGTTATGTGTGTTACCAGCCAACAATATTCTGGTAATTTGTTAGGCAGCAATAGAAAACTAACGCAGCATCTAAATCTCGACCCAATAGCTCAGGGGAACGATCCTAAGGGTGTGGCAGGAAACTGCCTATATTCATGGAATTCTCCAGGCAAGAATACTGGAGTGGGAAGTCATTCCCTTCTCCAAGAGCTCTTCCTGACCAAATGCAAGTCTCTCGCATTGCAGGCAGGCTTTGTACCATCTGAGCCACCAGGGAAGCTCCAGTAAACTCAAGACACACAATTAAATATTGAGAGAAAGTCACATCTCAAAAAGAATTGTGGCAGCTACTGGCGTCTGTTGACTGAAAGATACCCGCTAAGGTTTTGAAAGAGTTTTAAGTGAGAAGAACCATAATTATCAGCAGGAAAAGATTGGACAGTGCAAGACTTAAAATGACCTGTAGAAGGAAGCAGGTGAGAAAGCTACTCAGCATCTGATTAGAATATATTCTTCAAATTCCTCTTAGTTGCATCTAAAAACAGATAATGTAAAAGGAAGGACATATCAGAAAGTGAAGGAGCATGAGGGACAAAGGCTGTCTTATCCCCAACTAGAACCCTCATGCTTGTCATACAGAATTACAGAATTGCTATGGACAAGCATAGCAATGTGCCTCCCAATCCTTCCCTTTCCAAATAAGCATATTTGTTAAGATTATCCTATCCCTGTTCCACCACTGAATTTGTGGGTAGGAATAACAAATAACATGTATTTTTGGTTCATTGATGTGTGATGCTGTTGGCATTTCGTCCCTCGCCCTTAACTCTTTAGTCCACACCTACCAAATTTGAACTATAGTTTAAAATTTTGCCTGAGGACTTTTTCTGCCCAAGTGTCAATCCAGAAATTCTGAGGAATCAACCCCCACCCTGGGAGCAGTCCTCAAACAGTAACTAATGAGAGTCGACATGTAAGTACCCAAGGTTCCTTGGCCCTCAGGTGGGATAATCCTGAGGAAAGTGACTTCTCCGGCTCCCATAATTTCTCCAATGGGATATATCTTTAGCTGTCCATGTCTTTTATTGGCTGCCTTCTGTTTTTAATCTCATTTCCCCAATCTTCTATTACCTTTTCCTTCACGTCCTGGAAAACTCATTTGCACTGAATCCCTATCCCAGGGTCCCATTCTAAGGAAACCCAGCTGTAACAATTGCTCTCTGGATCCAGGAGTTACATACCTGCAGAGACCAGGCAGAAATTACGACACATCCTGCAGAGATCCTGAACTTTGAGTCTGAAGCAGTGACTGGGTCAGGGGTGGGAGCACTCTTGAAACGTGTCCCTTAGGAAAGAGTGGAATGTTTCTGTTTGAGGCACAGTAAAGGAACTGAATACCCAGCAACTACTGTGAACCTTCTCACTCTGTGCTTCCCTTTCCTGTACGTCTCACTCTGTTGAACTTAGAAGTAAATCGTGTGATGTTTTTGGCCCATGAAAGTAGAAAGAAAGTAATGAGTCATTTCCTGGGGAAAGTTTTTAGAGTCAGCACATTACTGCTTTTTCTTTCTGCTATATAACTGAGAATGTTCCAGACAGAGGCTTTTCTATCAGCTGGATCTCAGAGTAAAACTTTGTAGAGCCTGGCTGATTCACGATAGATAGTAATAAACCATTCTTCTTCTAAGACACTAAGATTTCAGGATGAATTCTTACCATGATACAATCTAGTCTGTCTTGGCTGATACAGTGTTCCCAAACAAGGATTTTGGGAAAAAATGAAGAAGACACAAATACCTATGCAAACCTTCACATTCTATTCTCTGAAAATGAGGAGATTTCGAAGAGAAACTGCAGCTCTTGTGATTTGGAAAGAAAGACAATCTAGTATTCCATGGCTATTTAGAGGAGCAACAATCATAGGAATAAGAGGGCAGAGCAAAATTATGCAAAGGCCATCACTCAAGGAATTCAGGAGGATTTTTTTCTCCCCACAGATGGAGTTGTAAATAGCCAGAATATATTATCACGGGCAATCAGAAAACTGTTGTCAGTAATTTTAAATGGAACTTTGGTGAGTGAAGTGTTGAAAGAAGAAAAATCATTATGAAAAGCTCCCAGCTATCCCTTGTATGTTTTCCGGGAGCCCAGGATCAGGAACCTGTATAAGATACTGGCTACAATTTCAACACACACACACACACACACACACACACACACACACACAAGATTTGTTGTAAGAGGATTGAATACCTCTTGCTTCCCAAAGACGGCTGGAGAACTGGGTATAGTTGCTATATAGACAAGGACAATTTCTCCAAGTCACTGTGCACTGTTGACCCAGTAAATATGTCAATTCTTAGCAGCCCCACTACTAAGAAGAGACTATAGCTTACACTGGCAATATTATGGGTCATGATATTAGAATTGGAACTTGGATGAAGCCACCATTACTACAACCCATCACCACCAATGATTTGGCATGATCCTGCCTTTTTAACTTTTTTTCTCTAGCTTATAATTCAAAGTCTAGGGTGTGGTTCACTTGAAGGACAAATCCAGTAGCATGGAGAGCCTAGAAAAGGATCTGGCACTTTCATTTCTTTGTAGTGAAAGGTGTATTCTGCCCCCAAATGAGAGAGTCTTCAGACAGAGGAAGGAGTTTAGATGTTAGCTGAAAAAGAATAACAAGCATCTACTGTGTGACAACAACCTTTAGCACGGAGAGGCACTGAGGTGAAAGTGTGTGAAAAGGACATGTACTTGGAGTAAGTCCCTATAGGAAACTTCTCTTCTCTGGGCCTCAATGTTTCATCCATAAAATGGGTGATCACTATCTGTGTGATTCCTATTCCTATCTATCTATCTCTCTGTCTTTAACATATGCAGGCATTACTTGATCATATCTTCAAAAGTCACAAAAAGTTACCATGGACAGGTGGTACGCCACAAACATGTTCTGATTGAACCATCATGCTTCTTAAATGTTTGAATTAATTACAACACTTAAAATATTAAGAGACACTTGGATTTATTTTTTATAAGTTGAAATCAGACATTCTGATTTTTTTCTTATATATATATATAAAGTGTATCCACTTTCACCGTACACTCCACATCCAGCTTTCCTGAAAACATTTCCTTACCTTTTCTATCTGCCAATGTAACTTTCAAATCTATGACACAAAAGGAAGCTTCGGGGGGGGTGGGGGGGGGCTTGAGCTTGATTCCTGCACCTGTCACTTTCCAGCTGGGTGAACTTGGGGCCGTAACTTTTCTAAGCTTCAATTTCCCCATCTTTCAGAATGACCATGACTACCCTTTGTAGCTGAGCACAATACCAAGGAAAGGACACCACAAACCCTTTGTTATCAAGCCCTCAGGTGTCCCCATAAGCCTTGCCTCCTGCCACTACTTCCCTTTTTATAATTTGAGTTTTAGCAGCACTAAATGAGGCTCTCTCTTACATGGCCATATCTTTGCGTATGCTGTTCCTGCCTTCTAGGTTATCTTGTCCCTTCTTTCCTCAACCTGTTTCAAGTGGCGCCTCCTCCATGAAGTCCTCCATGATCTCCCTAAGCTACGTTGGTTGCTTTCAATATCATCAACTCTCTAATTCCTTATGCCTTGCTACCATTTATCTTTTATTTTATTTATTTATTTATTTTACTTTACAATATTGTATTGGTTTTGCCATACATCAACATGAATCTGCCACGGGTGTACACGTGTTCCCAATCCTGAACACCCCCCCACCTCCCTCCCCATACCATCCCTCTGGATCATCCCAGTGCACCAGCCCCAAGCATCCTATACCATTTACCTTATACATCTGTATGTTATCTTCTAATGTCCTCACTAGACTGAGAACTTTTGAAGGTGAAGTCTTTTGACAAGGTCATGGGAAAAACGGATGAACTTATTCTCATTTATAAATGAACTACTTGAAAGAACCTCAAAATTGTATTAGTGAAAAGATGCCACAAAAGAATACATACAGAACAAATAACAGTAATATTAAAATTTTTAAGTGTGCAGATATTTCTAAAATATATATTAAGGAAATATGTGCACATGTGGTAGGAGTAAATGATATGCGTAAGAAAAATAAATGAAAGAAATGTGTAATAAATGTTTCCTGAAGAAGCTAAATAGGACTTGCAATGGAGGGGGGCTGTGTCTTATCTCTCCGAAAGGCTACATCTTTATTGTAATATTTTGTTACTTAAAGTTGGATGGTATATTATTATTTATACCTCTGTTTTCATGTTAAATATCTTTAAATGAATCCTAAAGCGAAAATAAAGAGCATGGCATTTGGAGCTGGAAAGCTCCTATCTCTGCTACTGTCTGGGAGACTCTAGACATGTTATTTTTTAAGCCTCAGATTCTGTATGCACGAAAGGGGAATAAAGAATTGTTTCAAGCATTTTGTAAAAATTATAAAAGATTACATCTATGAGTATACAGCACAGAGTCTGGCATAGATCAAGTGCTCAGGAACGGTGTGTCGAATAAATGAACAAATATTAAGAACCATGTAAGATATTTTAAATGCTTCCCAGGGAGCTTCTTTATTTAGCCCCTTGACATCTTTAACGTAAAACATCCTATCCCCCTCATTTGTCAATACCTCAGTGTGGAGTGTGGAACAAATGTCAAGACCCTGAAATGTTTTCTTTCTCTTCAGAGATCATCTTGAATGTTTAAATATCCAACATGAAGATGAAACATGAGCTCTTCAGCAGAAGGATCACAGTGTAAGGAACAGGAATTTCAAGCAGAAGGTACTGCCTCCCCGGAGCCCCCTCATGCTGCCAATCACTTTCCTCTGCCTTTGATTCAGACTTTGGAAACTCTCAGAGCTTCAGGCAGTCAGCATTCACCTTTTTTACCTACAGTCCCCACTGCTGCTTCTTCCTTCCTCCCTAACCTGTCAAATCTCAGCACCAAGGACAGCTCCCTGGGACTCTGTGTTACTAAAATTGATCTTTAAGAGCTCCCAAGGCTCTTGAAGAAATATTTGGTCATGAAAGCAAGTTGAGGCAGCCAGAAGTAACCTCTGCAGTTCTCTGCTCACATTGGTAACAGGGTCTTCTTAGTGAAACTGAGACAAGCTGGAAGTCATTTCTTGACAGTTCTTGGGAAAATCATGGAAACTTGAATTTCAATCATATCCAACAGTTAATTTAAAATAGTTTTCAACCAGATTGTGTCCTAGGCAATGTTCTACTGAGAAATGATTTTAAAAGTAAACATCTAAATGTATAAATACATATTTTTCAAGAGAAATCAAGGAAACAATCTTGAGATAGATAGAGGGTGACAGGGGAGAAATTTAAGATTGGCTGATCAATGAAAGGCAATCTGAGAAGCTAATATTGAATCTGGACTAAAAGGAACTGGCCATATAAATAGCAGAGGGCCACAGCCACTAAAGATAAACAGTGTGTGCCAAAGTCTAGGGAACGGAAAATTCTGGTCTCTGGGGGCAAAATATTTCCATAAGGTGTAACAGAAAGGGCAACAGTTCTGAAGACAGAATGAGGCTGCTAAGTCTGTGGAACAAAAAGAAAGCAATGCGTGTGGCCTCAGGGCTTTCAACAAGATGAAGATGTGATGCAATGAAGTCAGCAAAGGTGGCCGGGACCACAACAAGCAAGGCTACTAAGGCCATGGTTAAGAGTTTGGGTTTCATTCTACATGTGATGATAAGTGGTTGGAATGACTTAGGCAGGGAAGTGATTTGCTCAGATTTAGGCTTTACAATGGAGAAGGCAATGGCCACTCCAGTACTCTTGGGCTGCCGTCTATGGGGTCGCACAGAGTTGGACACAGCTGAAGCAACTTAGCAGCAGCAGCAGCAGGTTTACAAGAATATTGTTTGGAGAATGAAATGAAATGAGGCAAGTAGTAGAAACAAAGATGTGTGTGAGCTGTCCAAGTAAGAGATGAGGCCAGACTAGACGACAGAAGTGGTTGAGTTTCAGCAGAGTGTATGGGTTCAGGAAACGTTTTGGAGGTTGAATAGATCTTGTTAATACATTGGATGTGAAAAAAAGAAAGATGATGTTTGAAGCTTTTCATATGAGCAATTGAGTGAGTGAAGTTGCCTTTAACTGACTTGGGCAAAATTGATGTGGGGAGGACAGACCAATGAAGCACCAGGAGTTTCATTTTGAGCATGCTAAGCTTGAGAGCTGAGAAGCATCCAAGTGAAGGTATTAGGCAAGTAGCTGGTTACATAAACACGGAACTCGGTCTGAGTTGCATTCATTCAGCATCTTTCATATACAGATTATGCTTAGAGCAGGAGTTCTTATGAGGGGATGGAGATTTTGTCACCAGATGACCTTTGCCCTTTCTGGAGACATTTTTGCCTGTCACACCTGGAGGAGGAGAAAGGTTGCTGCTGCTACTGCTGCTACTGCTGCTGCTGCTGCTGCTGCTGCTAAGTCGCTTCAGTCTGCTACTGATGCTGCTGCTAAGTCGCTTCAGTCGTGTCCGACTCTGTGTAACCCCATAGACGGCAGCCCACCAGGTTCCCCCATCCCTGGGATTCTCCAGGCAAGAACACTGGAGTGGGCTACCATTTCCTTCTCCAATGCATGAAAGTGGAAAGTGAAAGTGAAGTCGTTCAGTCGTGCCTGACTCTTAGTGACCTCATGGACTGCAACCTACCAGGCTCCTCTGTCCATGGGATTTTCCAGGCAAGAGTACTGGAGTGAGGTGCCGTTGCCAGGAAAGATTACTAGCATCTATTGGGTAGACATGAGGGATGCTGCTAAGCACTGTGCAAAGCACATGATAGACCCCACAACAGAGAATTATTCCACCCAAAATGACAATCGTGCCAAGGTTGGGAAACTCTGGCTTAGAGTTTGGAGAGAGATTGTACCATCTAAGGAAAGGGTATTAATAGACAGGAGACGACAGCTGAGGACTACTCAAGATTCCTCTATATGCTACCTGTGTCCTTTCACTCCTACTGTAACATATGCCTCCAAAAATAATAACATCCACGATCCCTGGGCTTGTGACAAAGGGAAATGAGATGATGTTTATCAGAAGTCAGCACATTACCTAGAACCAGGAGGTGCTGAGTAGATGACTACCACTCCTGTATGTGGCCTAACTTTACTTCTGCATTTTTATGAGGCCTCTGTGCTCCTCCCATCTAAAACAACAACAACGATGATGATGACAACATTCTCTTAGCCCAGACATCCATCTGTGAGCACCCCCTTCACACCTTTCTACAGCACATTTTACATCAAAAGCCTCCTACTCTTTATGAGTTTATCCACCTCTGCTAAGTAAGAAGTGGATTTACTCATGTTTCTTGAGCCCCTTATAATTTACCCAGACTCCACGGTAGACACATACAGACTCCTTTACCACTCACAGCAGCCCCAGGGAAGCACTGACTAGTATTTCCAGTTTACCATGGCTGTCAGCAGGGCACAGTTTAGGTATTACACAAATAAACTTCAAACATTTTCCTTCACCACCCAGCCAAACCAGGGCACAGTGTCTGTTTATATCATCTCAGTTCGGTTCAGTTCAGGAGCTCAGTCGTGTCCGACTCTTTGTGACCCCATGGACTGCAGCACGTCAGGCCTCCCTGTACACCACCAACTTCCAGAGCTTACTCAAACTCATGTCCATTGAGTCGGTGATGCCATCCAGCCATCTCATCCTCTGTTGTCCCCTTCTGCCTTCAAACTTTCCCAGCATCAGGGTCTTTTCAAATGAGTCATCTCTTTGCATCAGGTGTCCAAAGTATTGGAATTTCAGCTTCAGCATCACTCTTTCCAATGAAAATACAAGACTGATTTGTATGGACTGGTTGGATCTCCTTGCAGTCCAAGGGACTTTCAAGAGTCTTCTCCAACACCACAGTTCAAAACCATCAGTTCTTTGGTGGTCAGCTTTCTTCATAGTCCAACTCTCACATCCATACATGACTACTGGAAAAACCATAGCCTTGACTAGATGGCCTTTATGGTAAAGTGGTGTCTCTGCTTTTTAATATGGTGTCTAGGTTGGCCATAACTTTTCTTCCAAGGAGTAAGCATCTTTTAATTTCATGGCTGCAGTCACCCTCTGCAGTGATTTTGGAGCCTGCAAAAATAAAGTCTGTCACTGTTTCCACTGTTTCTCCATCTAATTGTCATGAAACGATGGAACAAGATGCCATGATCTTTGTTTTCTTTATGTTGACCTTAAGCCAACTTTTTCACTCTCCTCTTTCACTTTCATCTAGAGACTTTTTAGTTCCTCTTCACTTTCTGCCATAAGGGTGGTGTCATCTGCATATCTGAGGTTATTGATATTTCTCCCGGCAATGTTGATTCCAGCTTGTACTTCTTCCAGCCCAGCATTTCTCATGATGTCCTCTGCATATAAGTTAAATAAGCAGGGTGACAATATACAGCTTTGATGTACTCCTTTTCCTATTTGAAACCAGTCTGTTGTTCCATGTCCAGTTCTAACTGTTGCTTCCTGGCCTGCATATAGATTTCTCAAGAGGCAGGTTAGGTGGTCTGGTATTCACATCTCTTGAAGAATTTTCCACAGTTTCTTGTGATCCACACAGTCAAAGGCTTTGGCATAGTTAATAAAGCAGAAATAGATATTTTTCAGGAATTCTCTTGCTTCTTCAATGATCCAATGGATGCTGGAAATTTGATCTCTGGTTCTTCTGCCTTTTCTAAAACCAGCTTGAACATCTGGAAGTTCACAGTTCATATACTGTTGAAGCCTGGCTTGGAGAATTTTGAGCATTACTTTGCTAGTGTGTGAGATGAGTGCAATTGTGCGGTAGTTTGAGCATTCTTTGGCATTGCCTTTCTTTGGGACTGGAATGAAAACTGACCTCTTCCAGTCCTGTGGCCACTGCTGAGTTTTCCAAATTTGCTGGCATATTGAGTGCCGCAATTTCACAGCATTGTCTTTTAGGACTTGAAATAGCTCAATTGGAATTCCACCACCTCCACTTGACTTCACATTCCAGGATGTCTGGCTAGGTGAGTGATCTCACCATCATGACTATCTGGGTCTTGAAGATCTTTTTTGTACAGTTCTTCTGGGTATTCTTGCCACCTCTTCTTAATATCTTCTGCTTCTGTTAGGTCCATACCATTTCTGTCCCTTATCGAGCCCATCTTTGCATGAAATATTCCCTTGGTATCTCTAATTTTCTTGAAAAGATCTCTAGTCTTTTCTATTCTATTGTTTTACTCTATTTCTTTGGACTAATCCCTGAGGAAGGCTTTCTTATCTCTCCTTGCTATTCTTTTGAACTCTGCATTCAAATGGGTATATCTTTCCTTTTCTCCTTTGCTTTTTGCTTCTCTTCTTTTCACAGCTATTTGTAAGGCCTCCCCAGACAGCCATTTTGCTTTTTTGCATTTCTTTTCCATGAGGATGGTCTTGACCCCTGTCTCCTGTACAATGTCACGAACCTCCATCCATAGTTCATCAGGCACTCTATCTATCAGATCTAGGCCCTTAAATCTATTTCTCACTTCCACTGTGTAATCATTAGGGATTTGATTTAGGTCATACCTGAATGGTCTAGTGGTTTTCCCCACTTTCTTCAATTTAAGTCTGAATTTGGCAATAAAGGAGTTCATGATCTGAGCCACAGTCAGCTCCTGGTCTTCTTTTTGCTGACTGTATAGAGTTTCTCCATTTTTGCCTGCAAAGAATACAATCAATCTGATTTCGGTGTTGGCCGTCACTTGATGTCCATGTGTAGAGTCTTCTCTTGTGTTGTTGGAAGAGGGGTTTTGCTATGACCAGTGCGTTCTCTTGGCAAAATTCTATTAGCCTTTGCCCTGCCTCATTCTGTATTCCAAGACCATATTTTCCTGTTACTCCAGGTGTTTCTTGACTTCCTACTTTTGCATTCCAGTCCCCTGTAATGAAAAGGACATCTTTTTTGGGTTTTAATTCTAGAAGATCTTGTAGGTCTTCATAGAACCATTCAGCTTCAGCTTCTTCAGCATTACTGGTTGGGGCCATAGACTTGGCCCCGTCCCATAGACCTGGATTCCCGTGATATTAAATGGTTTGCCTTGGAAATGAGGCAAATGGTTTGCCTTAAAAAAAATTTTTTTTTTACCAATTGGAACCCAGAGAAAGCTGCCAACTCCCATCCCCATCTGACCTTTCTTTCCACATCTAGAGCTTTGTGGGACTAGGACAATTCGTTCAGCCCTCCCACCTGCCCAGCCTCAGGCATCCTCCTTGGAAATTCAGCCTGCAGACCCCAGGCCAATCATGCCTCAGCTTCTTCCTCTGAGATGGTTTCAACCAAGCCACAGCCTGTGAGCCCTGCAGGGCTTAGCTATTTTGCTCATAACTGAGCACAGAGTGGCTGAGCCCCTGATCATGTAAGAACCTCTTCCCCAGGTCCTGAGGGAGTGGAGGAGCTTTTCAATGCACTGGCTGTCTAGCAAGAAAGAGAGAGGGCCCCAGTATATCGGTTGGACCTCTGATGAGACTTAGAAGGAACCACTGAAAGATACCCAATTTGGAAAAGATCTGGTGGCAGCTTTGGGGAGAGGTAACAAGTGGCCTTAATTCTCTAGCTTTTGCAACTCAGTTTCCTCCTTAAAAGCATGGAAATGGAAATAACAGTCGCTTTCTTGCAGGACAGCTGTAGGATTTTCAACAGATACCATATATGTACATAGATGAATTACCAAGAGTTCATCCATAAATATAGATTCTCTGATCTTGTTTCATATTGCACAATACATAAACACATGGTATAAATGAATGGCTTTTTACATTCATATTATTAATATCATCATGGTCTCATTAAAGGGCTATTAATCTAATAAATTTGTCATTAGTCTTTGAAGAAAAAATACATAAATATATGTATAACACAAGAATTTCTCTCTACAGCAAGACAATATCTTTTGGAAAAGTTTGACAAAGTATATCATGAATTCAGATTTACCTTAAAGCCAAGAATAGTTTAGATAGGAAAAAGAAACCTGTTTTGATCTCAGGTAGAAAATAGTTAGATTGTTTTAAACTGTTTTAAAACTTGATCTATTCTGTTTAACTAAAAATGATTTGGGGCTTCCGTGATGGCTCAGATGGCAAAGGGTCTGCCTGCAATGCAGGAGACCCAGACTCGATCCCTGGGTCAGGGAGACCCCCTGGAGAAGGGCTACAGTCCGTAGAGTCATGAAGAATCAGACGAAACTGAAGCGATTTAGCATATGAAAGTAATTTGGGAAATTATGACTTTGCTTTACTTGTTGGTAATTGCACTATCCTTCTCCTAGTCTTTGTAGTCAACTTTCAGAATCCCATTTAATTCGATACTGAATGCTGTTGAGAAGCTGGTTGGTATTTGTCACCTTTATTTAAAAACTAGCCTCTGCAGAGTTCAGTTCTGTTCAGTTCAGTCGCTCAGTCGTGTCTGATTCTTTGCGACCCCATGAATCGCAGCATGCCAGGCCTCTCTGTCCATCACCAACTCCCGGAGTTCACTCAAACTCATGTCCATCGAGTCAGTGATGCCATCCAGCCATCTCATCCTCTGTCATCCCCTTCTCCTCCTGCCCCCAATCCCGCCCAGCATCAGAGTCTTTTCCAATGAGTCAACTCTTCCCATGAGGTGGCCAAAGTACTGGAGTTTCAGCTTTAGCATCATTGCTTCCAAAGAAATCCCAGGGCTGATCTCCTTTAGAATGGACTGGTTGGATCTCCTTGCAGTCCAAGGGACTCTCAAGAGTCTTCTCCAACACCACAGTTCAAAAGCATCAATTCTTTGGTGCTCAGCTTTCTTCACAGTCCAACTCTCACATCTGTACACACTTCGAAGCTATTAACATGGATTGGTTTGACCAATAACCACTGATTGATCTTTACAATTAAAATTTGTAACTAAAGGAAAAAGAGCTAACATATAGAAAAATCATGCTGTATCCTGGCCAGCACATGTGCGCATACACATACACACACACACAGCTTGACAAAGAAGGCCCATCATAGCATATTCTATTTTATTTTATTAAGCAATGTGTTCACTGAAGAAAAATTAGGTAGTGCTGAGAAATACAAAAAGAAAAACACCAACCACAGCCTGCCATCCTAAGATAATCACCAGGAAGCTTTTTAAGAGGACCTTTAAAACGCCTGTTGATGCATGCACCTGTGTGTGCGTCTATACTCTCAAAAGTAAGACCAGGTCATTAGCAGAGGCTGTTACCATAAAAGCAGAAATGTCACATTTCCCAGAGGACCCGTGGCATCCATGCACATGTGTGTGATCTTCTCTTTGCCTTGTACCCTTGTGAGAGTTGCCATTCGACAAAACAGGAAAGTATCCTCCAAAGACAGAATTCCCTGCAGATGAAGCTACCTGAACACCGAGGTTCATGCCACATGAGCTGCAATTAGAACGACTCTTATAGGTTTGCTTGGACTGGGTTCCTTTGAAAGTAGGTAATCTTGAAATGCAGTTTCTCACGTGAGCTTGGGAAATTTGGAGGAGCTTTGGTCTTCCCTGCGAGTGAGATGTGGGCGTTAGGAATCACTCATAGACCAAGAGATTAATATTTATGAACACTTACTATGGAGACACTTGCTTTCCTGCTTTATGTAGCATTTGCTCATTTAATCCTTGCGATTTTATGAGGTTTACAGATGGGAAAACGGAAGCATGGAACATGAAGGGAACCCTAAGCCTGACTTCCTCCGTGAATTCCCCATGGGACCTCTGACAACTCACTTAACTTCTCTGAGCCTCTGTTTGTTTGGCATTGAAAAGAAAGGTGATAATTCAACCTAAAAGTACAGCCTGTTGTTGTTCAGTTGCTCAGTCGTGTTCGACTGTTTGCGACCCATGGACTGCAGCATGCCAGGCCTCCCTGTCCACCTAGGAAGACACAATGTCTGTGCCGTTCTCAGCACAGAAAGAGAATTCAAAACATGTTGGTGCATTTTCCTTTTCTCTTTCAAAAAGCCCTTGGCAAAATTTTAACTCCACTTCCCACCCTAGCCTCCCAGACTAGAAATGTAATTTAATCAATTTAATCAACCAGTCGTTACCTCTCATCCTGACCACACATGTGTTTCTGTCTCTTGTAGCCTCATTAGCAGACCCAAGGTGACTGGGCTGCGACCACGCCAAGAGCTGTTAAACGCAACAGCCCACAGATCCCGTGGCCTTGGAGAGGACCATTTCCTGGTTAATTTCCACCTGTCCCCAGAGGGTTTCAAGTTCTGGGGAAGCAGAAAACTCACAGAACTCCACCAGAGATTCAAAGCAACCAAGAGCTCATCTGTGTCAACCATTTCATGTATAAATTGGGAGACTGAGGCCCAGAGAAGGACCTATTACTTTAACATTGTAAATTTGAGGAATTTATTTTTTTAACAATTATTTTCCCTTTATAGGCTCCCAGAAATTCTGGATGGATAAAAGAAGGTGCTATAGTTATGAGGCCATGGAGCAGGGGAAAGTCCACAGCCTTATAGCCATTCACCTCCTTCATTTCCAAGCTAGAAGGGACCCCAGAGTTTTCATGGGGTGGGGGGTGCTTGCTTCCCTTTATCCCTACATTATCATGTGATGGTGAGAGGGGAATGGAGAAGCAGAGTTCTGATGGAAAATGTCTCCAGCCCATCCTCTACAAATGAAAGCCCCTCTTATCACAATCTACATTTATCCATGGGATGAATGCTCTGAGTTTGTGAAGCTTTGACCATGTGGAGGGTCTACTCAACAGAAAATAGAGCAGTTCTCTGCACAGAACCAACCTGTCATCCAAAAGGAGAGACCACGTCTCATTCTTGCCATCCGTTACCTAGGGAGTAAGAAGGATCTTCAGAATGAAATAGGGAAAGCTGTCCCTGTGAGCACACTGCCTGGGTTCTCCAGGCTGATTTTCCTGGATGTTTATCAATGTGCCTGGACTATCTCTGCAAGCTCAGTGGACACTGGGTGGAGGTCTGCACTGGGTGGACGCCACAGCATTAAAGGGGGCCAGTGGGGTCAGAGCCAGAGACACCAGTGGTCAAGTCCTTTGGGCTCCTGATTCTCCCTGCTGAGGGCTCTTGCATCCAGAGGCAACCTTGTAGCATTGGAGGTTTTCTTTTGTTGAAAAAAAAAATGTATTTTCCTTTACTCTCCCAGGAACTGAATGTCTGTAACAATAAATGAAATAACTCAATGCTGAATAAGAGCCCTGGGTTAGAGGTGGGCCAGTCAATACAGGTTCCCTCTTTACTCCTTCTGGAAATATTATGTAACCAAACATATCACGAGTTATAGAGAAGGATCCAGGCAAACTAATTACCTTTGGTAAAAAAAAGAACTAATAATAGGTAAGAAGAACTGTGTACTCAGGGATGACCCACATTACCTGCACTGTCTAATTTAACCCTCGCTAGGTAGGAATTCCTAGCATCCCCATTTTACAGATGAGGAAAACAAAGCCCAGAGTTGAAGTGGTGGTCCAAGGTCATCCAAGGCACAGCTGAGATTTAGAAGTCTCACTCACTTCCAACTCCATGCTACACCTCCTCTGTGGGACACAAGATGAGAACCCCCAAAGCAGCATCAGTCATCTGTTTCACCCTCACATGGGGCCACGTCAGAGAATGTGGACCCCAAGCAGGTTGGTGAGACCAGACAGAAGCCACTACAGCCAGCTGCCTGTCCTCCGCATCAGCCTGAGCCTTTGTGCCTGCCAGTGGGCAGAAATATCGCTGGCGCCTCTTGGCTCACACACATCAGCTTCAACCTGCCAGACGAGTGTGGGTGGCGACAAGCTAGCTACAAGCTCCAGAAAGTTACGTTGCCTCCGTTCCAAATCCAGCACCGTAACCCCAGGCATTTTGCTTTTCATCTTCATTTTGCAAACTTAACAGAAGCAGTGTTGGCAATAAATCCCTGCCACCCGCACTGGTCCTGGGAGGGGAACAGCCAATGAGAAAGCAGGACAGAGGGGCCAGCGTGGCTCAGCTCACCTAGCTGAGCCTGCTACGGTACCCTGTCAACCGGCAATCTTGGCCTCCAGGCCTTGGCTGGGAGGCTCCCAGAGCCTCCTACCTGGACCAACCTAGGCATCTTTGTGCCCAGCTGGGAACTCAATGTCTTGTTCCACAGACGTAGGAAGGTGATCAGTTTATGGCCTCTGGGCAGACAAAGCTGCTGGGAGCCTCAGCTTGATTTTAATTAGCTGTGTGGTCTTGGAAAACTGCTTCAAACTTCCAAGCAAGAATTCCCCTCATCTGCAAAATGAGGAAGGTAATTACACCTAACAAAAATGAAGTGACCTGGGTGGGGGTGGGGTGGGGGTGAGGTGGCACAGAAAAGTGAGATGATGTCTGGCATGTAGACCACACTACTCAGTTCTGCTGCAATAACCATGATACGTCAGCTCCGTCCAGTCCCTCAGTCGTGTCCGACTCTGCGACCCCACGAATCGCAGCACGCCAGGCCTCCCTGTCCATCACCATCTCCCGGAGTTCACTCAGACTCACATCCATCGAGTCCGTGATGCCATCCAGCCATCTCATCCTTGGTCGTCCCCTTCTCCTCCTGCCCCCAATCCCTCCCAGCATCAGAGTCTTTTCCAGTGAGTCAACTCTTTGCATGAGGTGGCCAAAGTACTGGAGTTTCAGCTTTAGCATCATTGCTTCCAAAGAAATCCCAAGGCTGATCTCCTTCAGAATGGACTGGTTGGATTTCCCTGCAGTCCAAGGGACTCTCAAGAGTCTTCTCCAACACCACAGTTCAAAAGCATCAATTCTTTGGTGCTCAGCCTTCTTCACAGTCCAACTCTCACATCCATACATGACTACTGGAAAAACCATAGCCTTGACTAGACGGACCTTAGTTGGCAAAGTAATGTCTCTGCTTTTGAATATGCTATCTAGGTTGGTCATAACTTTTCTTCCAAGGAGTAAGCATCTTTTAATTTCATGGCTGCAATCACCATCTGCAGTGATTTTGGAGCCCCCCAAAATAAAGTCTGACACTGTTTCCACTGTTTCCCCATCTATTTCCCATGGAGTGATGGGACCAGATGCCATGATCTTTGTTTTCTGAATGTTGAGCTTTAAGCCAACTTTTTCACTCTCCTCTTTCACTTTCCTCAAGAGGCTTTTGAGTTCCTCTTCACTTTCTGCCATAAGGGTGGTATCATCTGCATATCTGAGGTTATTGATATTTCTCCCGGCAATATTGATTCCAGCTTGTGCTTCTTCCAGCCCAGCGTTTCTCATGATGTCCTCTGCATATAAGTTAAATAAGCAGGGTGACAATATACAGCCTTGACGTACTCCTTTTCCTATTTGGAACCAGTCTGTTGTTCCATGTCCAGTTCTAACTGTTGCTTCCTGGCCTGCATACAGATTTTTCAAGAGGCAGGTTAGGCGGTCTGGTATTCCCATCTCTCTCAGAAATACTAATTAATATTATTATTAATAATTATTTGTTACTAGATCACATACTTCTCTTCTTAGCCAGAAGATATCTAATGTTCCTCCCAAATCTGCTCTCCAGGGGCCTACTAGGAAGTAATAACGTAGCACATGGGGTCTCGTGGAGAGTAAAGGCATTCATGAAAGCTTGTGAAGCACCTGCACGGCTGGCACGTTTGTGCAAGAGGCAGACGTGAGGTCTCCCGAGAAGCAGCATCAGTCGCAGTCATGAGGATTTGCTCATCAGGATGTGGTCTTACTAACCAGGTGGAGGCATCTCCGCGACACCTGGTTAGTAGAGTTGTTTGGGACAGACAGTGCAGGCGTCCCCTGTACGTCCTCATCCCTTCCCATCACCACGGCTGCTGCCCCTCTGGCTGCCAGTGCTGGCTCTTGCCACCACCAGCTCCTTCCACACACTGCGATCTTCCTGCCGGCTCCTGCTCTTGTCCACAGACATAGCCCCTTAGGAGGGCCTTTATACCCTTCTTTTTTCTTGTTTTCTTTTGCTCTTTTAGATACTGTTGCAGCAAACCTCTTAGTGTGTATAACTTTTTTCTTTCCACTAAGTTACTTCCTTGGAGAGTAAAAAACTTAGATCAAAGGAAGCAACACTGTTTGAATTTTTATAGAACTTTCTACTACTTTTTAAAATGTGCTATGTCCATTCACACCACTCTCCTCAGAAAACCAAGTGCACAGGTTTTTACCACATCCTGACCAGCACTGGGAGTTGTGATTTTCCCATTTATTTTACTTATTTCATAAGTATAAAACAACGCCCCTTGTTTAACTTTGCATGTCTTTGACCACCATGTGAATAATTTCCCTAGTGTGTATTATTTTTATCTCTGTTTTACCTGGGTCTCAACAGCTCAGTATTTTTAAAGGATTGCTTGAATCTGAGTAACTATGATTGGTTAGAGTTGGTGATGAAGAAAGTCCCACTACAATCAGCCATGTTTGTGTGTGGGTGTGTTAATCACTCATTCCTGTCTGACTCTCTGTGACCCCATGAACTGCAGTTCTCCCGGCTCCTCTGTCCATGGAATTCTCCAGGCAAGAATACCGGAGTGGCTTGCCATTCGCTTCTCCAGGGGCAGCCATGTTCAGTTCAGTTCAGTTCAGTTGCTCAGTTGTGTCCAACTCTTTGCGACCCCATGAATCGCAGCACGCCAGGCCTCCCTGTCCATCACCAACTCCTGGAGTTCACTCAGACTCACGTCCATCGAGTCAGTGATGCCATCCAGCCATCTCATCCTCTGTCGTCCCCTTCTCCTCCTGCCCCCAATCCCTCCCAGCATTAAGTCTTTTCCAATGAGTCAACTCTTCTCATGAGGTGGCCAAAGTACTGGAGTTTCAGGGCTGATCTCCTTCAGAATGGACTGGTTGGATCTCCTTGCAGTCCAAGTTGCCTGGGTTTATATTAGCCTGAGTTATGCCAGCAGAATGGTCTATGTCTGTAAGGGCTAGTTCCCTTGCCTAAAGCCCTTTCCAGATCCTTTTGGATTCTTACAGTTTCTGTAGCAAGAACCCTGGTGCCTCCTACATGACATCTTGCTCTGAATCCTTCTCACTGCCATCTAGAAACCTAAAGACACATGTTTTTGCACCTACCACAGTCATCTGGGAGAACTTGTCCTAGAGGAGAATTTCTGCCCCATACTCAGATAACAGGATCCCAGAGGGGCTGACACCATTACCATCTCCTCTATGTGAGGATGTAACATGTAGGATTAAGAATCCTGGCTCCAACACCCTTGAGTGACTTTGAAGCTCTCTCATCTGTTTCCTCACCTCTGAAGTAGACACAAAGTACTTACAGCCCAGGGATCTCAAGAGGAAAGATGGTGTGGCCAAAACAAAGAGAAAACAAGGGCAGAAACTTGGGAAGAAGGTGATCTTGGGTTCAGATTCCAGCTCATAATCTGTTCACTGTGAGACTTTGAGCAGGTCTGAACCTCTCTTTTTACATCTGTAAAATGGGGGAGTTATCTTCACTCCATCAGACTGTGAGACAGATGAAGTGCCACAATACTTATAAAGTGTTTTATGCTCTGCCAGGCTCACACATGAGTGATAGATACTAGCTCCCTTTATTGCCTCTTCAAATGAAGTAACTTTTGTGAAAATGACTTTGCGTGCATGTCACTTCAGTTATGTCTGACTCTTTGCAACTATGGTGTTGGAGAAGACTCTAGAGAGTCCCTTGGACAGCAAGGAGATCAAACCTGTCAATCATAAAGGAAATCAGTCCTGGATATTCATTGGAAGGACTGATGCTAAAGCTGAAGCTTCAATACTTTGGCCACAAGATGCAAAGAACTGACTCATTGGAGATGACCCTGATGCTGGGAAAGATTGAAGGCAGGAGGAGAAAGGGATGACAGAGGATGAGATGGTTGGATGGCATCACCAACTCGATGGACATGAGTTTGAGCAAGCTCCGGGAACTGTTGATGGAGACAGGGAAGCCTGGCATGCTGCAGTCCGTGGGGTTGCAAAGAGTCAGACATGACTGAGTGACTGAACTGAACTGAACTTTGCAACCCCATGGACTTTAGCTTGTCAGGCTCCTCTGTCCATGAGATTTCTCAGGCAAGAATACTGGAGTGTTGCTAACTGGAGTTGCCTTTGCCTGCTCTAGGGGATCTTCCCGACTCAGGTATCAAACCCTCATCTCTTGTGTCTCATGCACTTGCAGGTGGATTCTTTACCACTAGTGCCACTTGGAAAGCTGAAAATGACTTTATGAGGTACCAAACATATTACATCTCAGCCACAACAAACAGACCCTTCTGACCTGGTAACTCAGTGAGGATGCAAGTAACTCATTTACACCTCCTGCGTAGCACTAGGAAAGATTCAGCAGAAAGATTCAACACAGGTACTATCCTTGAGAAACTGCCAATCCAGGTACGTAATGTATCTACTCCCTGCCAACAGCAATGATCAACAACAACTTCAAGCACACAAATAGCAGCCAGAGAGCTGGCTTAAAAGAAAAATAAAGGCTACATCCCTAGAGGGTCTGACTCAGTAGGGCTGGGGCCCAGGACTCTGAATTGTTAACAAGGTACTTTTAAGTACACCACCAAGGTACTTTTCACGCAGGTGGTCTGTGGATACCTTGAGAAACTGTTCAAGGTAAAAGGTAGCAGCTTTTCTTCCAAGTCATCCAGCAAATATGTATGCATTGTGTGCCTCACACACACACACACACACACACACACACACACATACTCTCTGAGCTAAGGACAGGGGACCAAGTGATGACCAGGCAGACCCAGTCCTGCCCTCAAGGATTTTCAACTCCTACCAGTGATGGGTGGAAGGGAGTTAGCAGTTAAAAATGCTGATTTCTGCATCAGGGAAATTTGAATTAAAACCACAAGGAGATACCTCTTCACACCTGTCAGAAGGATTATCATCAAAAAGAACACAACAAGTGTTGTCAAGAATGTAGAGAAAAGGGAAACCTTGTACACTGTTGGTGGGAATGTAAATTGCTGCAGCCACTATGGAAAACAGCATGGATATTGCTCAAAAAACCTAAAAGAGAACTACCATTATGACCCAGCAAGTCTATTCCTGGGTATACATCCAAAAATAGCAAAAACACTAATTCAAAAAAAATACATACCCCAATGTCCACAGCAGCAATATTTACAATTGCCAATATGTGGAAGCAACCTGTGTCCATCAACAGGTAAATGGATAAAGCAGATATGGTATTTATATATGATGGAATACTATTCAGGCATAAAAAAGAACAAAATATTGCCATTTGCAGCCACATGGACAGACTGGGAGGATATTGCTCTATGTGAAATAAGTCAGACAGAGAAAGACAAATACTTTGCATATCACCTGTGTGTGGAATCTTAAAAAAATACAGAAAACTAGTGAGAAAAGAAAAAAGCAGACTCATGGATCCAACGAGTAGTGGCCACCAGTGGGCAGGCGGGTGGGAGACAGACAGTGCAGGTGCGGAGACTGTAGGAAAGGGGGCTGACACGGGACCACATGAAAGCATCTTGTGGAGCTTCTGAAAACGATACAGCACTGCAGAACTTAAGGAACCCTTCACTCAGTCTAAATAACAAACAATGTATAATCACCTGGAGGAGGAAAGGGCAACCCACTCCCGGATTCTTGCCTGGAGAATTCCATGGACAGAGGAGCCTGGTGGGCTACAGTCCACAGGGTCACAAAGAGTCAGACATGACTGAGCAACTAACAACAACAATATATAATGAAATAATTTTAAAAAAGTTTTTTTTAATTGCCCTTTTCTGGGGCACAGCCTAGCACTATTGAGCCGGACATTCTGGAGATGGGCTCGGTGCTTGCATAGCTGTAACAGCTCCCCAGATGGGTTTTGTGGGCACTAAAGCTGGAGAAGTCCTCTCCCAGTTAATCACACACAGCCCTGCCCTCCCAGAGTTCATGATCCAGTGCTGGTAGTTGACCAGGGAGCAAGTCCCATACTGGCAGGGATGTATCATGGCAAAGAAGCTGTGAGAATTACCTCCCTGGGGCCTGACCCAGGCCAGAGTCAGAGAAGGCCTCCAAGAGGCTGTGATGCTTGCACTGAGCCTTGCCAGCGACAGGCACTAGCCAGGCAGGGGCAGAGTGGAGTTTCCATGATGAACGAGCGGGAAAGGATGGGACACACGTGGAGGAAGAGAAGGAGGCCCTAGAGTCCTCGGCCGCATCTACTTAGACCACAGGGCGCATGAGGCAGAGACTGGGACAAAGGAGACAACTTCTAGTTCTTACCTGTGCACAAGCCCAGACTGCTTTGATGATGAATGCTGCGGAGAGTGGGTTGATTGCAATCATCTCAAAGTTTTCAGGAAAAAATAAGATATTGCCTCAGGACATTTGTCTATTGCCAACGTCCACTGGATCATCAAAAAAAGCGAGAGAGTTCCAGAAAAATATCTACTGTTGCTTTATTGACTATGCCAAAGCCTTTGACTGTGTGGATCACAACAAACTGTGGGAAATTTTTCAAGAGATGGGAATACCAGACCACCTGAGCTGCCTCTTGAGAAATCTGTATGCAAGTCAGGAAGCAACAGTTAGAACTGGACATAGAACAACAGACTGGTTCCAAATCAGGAAAGGAGTACGTCAAGGCTGTATATTGTCACCTGCTTATTTAACTTATATCCAGAGTACATCATGAGAAATGCTGGGCTGGATGAAGCACAAGCTGGAATCAAGTTTGCTGGGAAAAATATCAATAACCTCAAATACACAGATGACACCACCCTTATGGCAGAAAGCAAAGAAGAACTAAAGAACCTCTTGAGGAAAGTGGAAGAGGAGAGTGAAAAAGTTGGCTTAAAGCTCAACATTCAAAAAACTAAAATCATGGCATCTGGTTCCATCACTTCATGGCAAATAAATGGGGAAACAATGGAAACAGACTTTATTTTTCTGGGCCCCCAAATCATTGCAGATGGTGACTGCAGCCATGAAATTAAAAAACGCTTGCTCCTTGGAAGAAAAGTTATGACCAAAAGTTATGACAGTATATTAAAAAGGAGAGACATTACTTTACCAACAAAGATCCATCTAGTCAAAGCTATGATTTTTCCAGTAGTCGTGTATGGATGTGAGAGTTGGACTGTGAAGAAGGCTGAGCGCTGAAGAATTGATGGTTTTGAACTGTGGTGTTGGAGAAGACTCTTGAGAGTCCCTTGGAGATCTAACCAGTCCATCCTAAAGGAAATCAGTCCTAAATATTCATTGGAAGGACTGATGTTGAAGCTGAAACTCCAACACTTTGGCCACCTGATGTGAAGAGCTGACTCATTTGAAAAGACCCTGATGCTGGTACAGATTGAGGGCAGGAGGAGAAGGGGACGACAGAGGATGAGATGGTTGGATGGCATCAGAGATGCAATGGACATGAGTTTGGGTCGGCTCTGGGAGTTGGTGATGGACAGGGAGGCCTGGCGTGCTGCAGTTAGTGGGGTCGCAAAGAGTCAGATGCAACTAAGCAACTGAACTGAACTGACTAATTGTGCTGAATTTCTCTGCACCATGCCCTTTTACACAGAGTATCACATGTAACCCCGGAAGGCATAGCAATGGTCCCCATTCTAGGAAAGGGCTGATGGAGGCTCAGATTTGTAACAGTGGTCTGTTTGTGACCAGAGAATGGTTGCTATGGGCATGGAGCCTTCACATCATGGCTTCACTACTTCTGAAGGAGTGACCGTGGACAGATCAGTGTGTCAGGCTTCTCATCTGTAAATGGGATTAGGATTGGGGTTAGCTGTACCCCGCTCCTAGGTTGTTATGATGACTGAGCGAAAGTATATGAATGGCTTTGAACAGTGCTGGACATACGGTAATTCCATGTCAGTGTGAGCTACCATGACTATCAATATCAGCCAGCCCTAGAACAGCCCATAAGGTGACTTCTTATTGTTTCCATGCTGCAGAGAAGGAGGCTGGAGAGGTGATATGTTTGCCTAAGGTCACACACCAGGCAAGAGGTAAGGCCAGATGTGGCTGACCTCAAAGCTTACATTTCCTCTCCTTAAGCCCCAGCACATCCCTGGCTAGATCAGAAATGGCCATTTGGGAGAAGTCATCAGTGGGGAGGCAGGAATACAGGCTGTGGAGGCAGAGTGTGGGGTAGGTCACCCTGCTATCTGCTCCCTGGGCATGCTAACTTCCCTTACTTCAGGGTTCTCATGTTCAAAGAGGGATTGTAATATGACTTACCTGGGAGAATTGCCTGAGGATAAGACTAACTGCCTTAGAGCAGGGATCCCCAACTTCCAGGATCTGATCTAATACTTGATGATCTGAGGTGGAGCAGATGTAATAAGAATGGAAATAAAGTGCACAAAAAATGTGCTTGGGTCATCCCAAAACCATTGCCCTGGTCCGTGGAAAAATCATCTTCCATGAAAATGGCTCCTGGTGCCAAAAGGTTTAGGGGCTGCTGCTTGAGAGCACAGAGAAGGTGCCAGCTGCGCAGGTGTGTCCTTCCGTCCGAAACCCTGCCAGGCATGTGCCAGGCTGCTGGGTGTTAACACAGTAACGTGTCTGCATGCCAAACACTGAGGAACAGTGAAGGGGGTTCTGGACCACCTTCCATAATTAAACACACTAACATGTCTGCAGAAAGACATGAATATCGCACCCGGTGAACTAAAGTTGCCTCAGGGATTGCCACTTAAAGTAGGTGTCAGGAAACCCCTCTACAAAGGGCCAGATCGGGACTATTCTGTGTGCTTTGAGGCCACAGGATCTTTAGCACAAATAATTGAGGCTACTGCGTGAGTGTGTGCTCAGTTGCTTCAGTCATGTCCAGCTCTTTGCAACCCCAAGGACTGTAACCCGCCAGGCTCCTCTCTCCATGGAGTTCTCCAGGCGAGAATACTGGAGTGGGCTGCCAGGGGATCTTCCCAACCGTGGGAATAAACCTGCACTGTAGGCGGATTCTTTACTGCTGAGCCACTGGGGAATCAGCCCTTGAGATCACTGACCCCTGGCTTATTATGTTACACAACTGCTCTCTCTTCCCTGGGGATCAGGGAATTTCCTGGAAAGGACTGTGGCCCAGGACTGTCGTTATCTCATCATTCCCTCTGATCCAAAGTTCTAACAAGCTCTTTTCTGTGTTCATAATGAACAGAAACCCAGAAAACAAATGCATTTTTTTAACACTAGTTAATTTAGTAAAGCAAATTTTTTTTCCCAAAAGCATGGTTGCAAAGAGAGGAGGAGTTAGAAAAGGTGCCACAGAGAATTTCATCATGCCAGCCCAGAGCTGAGAACCACCAGGACTGGCAGCCAGATTGCAGGGAAATGTACAATTTCTATCATCTTCAAAGATACTGAAATAGCTATGGACTTTCCTGGCCCTTCCTGAAGGTTCTGGGGTTTCAGCTGCTTTGCTAGTGATTTATATTGTAGGGGAAATTGACTAATCCACAGGTTTTGCCCTGCAACTCCCATAAAAAATCACTTGATATGTGAATCTTGGTATGGGTTTTTGGCAGTAACACGTAATACTTTCTGAGATGGGCACAATGTAATTATCAATATTTCATGTTCATGCAGCTCTGAGTTATCTGAGCATCTTCCTACACTGAACAAAGTACTTTTCATTTCAGAGGAGGATTATGGTAGCGATGCTTGTAAAACTCTGAGAGTCATAGCTGATGAACAGTACGTGCATGTAGAAACCTTGGTTAAAACAAGGGAGGGGCAAGACTGAATTGAGTCCTTGGAACAAAGGAGCTAGCTTTGAAAAAAGATAGAGTGTGCGCACATGTGGGTGGGTGTGTTCTTTTTTGGCATGTACACACAGCCTGTTAGAGGTGCATGGTGCTGTCTGAGAGCCTGTTAAGTTAATCAAAGGAAGCATCTTGAACTTGAACTTCGCTCCACCTCTATAAACCGTGTGACCTTGGGCATCAGTTTCCACAGTTATCAGTAATACTCTCTCTTTAGTTTGCTGTGAAGAGCAAATGACCAATAACTTGTAGAACTTCTCTCCAGGGTCCCAGTCCCTAGCTCATTTCGTTTCATTTGAAGAAATACTCACTTGGTACCTGCTGTATGCCAGGCACTCAGTCAGACTGGGGATCAGGGGATGAGCAGGACAAATGTCCCCTCTTCATGAAGTGTGCTGTTTAGTGGGATCGTGAGCATGAAACACACACATACATCAAAACATCTCAAAATATGAGAAGCACAAAAAAGATTTTTTTTAAATAGGGTAATATGAGAGAGAACCAGGGTGGCAGAGGTAGCAGCTGATTTAGACTAGGGCCCCAGGGAAACTTCTAGAGAAGCAGCAGTGCCCCCAGGCCTGAGAGTAAACAGAAGTCAAACATAGGAGGTGATGACCAAGAGTTTCCTGGCCAAGGGGACCGCAAGTGTCTACATCATGAGGCAGGAAGGTGCCAGAAGGTGCCAGAAGGTCCCAGGACCTGTCAGCACCATCCCTGCAGCCGCAGTGGCTGCAAAGCTTTCCCCCAAAGAGTAAGCAACTTGTCTGCACTTCTCAGCCTGTGGTCAGTGCTCAGCGAACATTATTTTTCTTATTTCTTATGTAGCACTGAACAAATCTCAGCTGTAACCTGTGAATAATTTATGCCCATTTCCATTAAAATCAAGAGCAACGGCTTCATGAAGCCCCAAGATGAACCCACAAAGTCCTTTCAGCTCTTAGGCATGTAGCTGAGCATGTCCCAGGTCATCTCTGGCCTCAGTCTTCCCCTCCCATCACTTCCTGCTTCCCGACCCCCACTCCCAGCCAGAATTTCCCACCTCTCCTCTCACTGTCCTCTTTGCTAGGACTGCCTTTCCTCCTGCTCCTCCATATGTGGACCACTTTCCCTTCAGCACTCAATCTGAGGCCACCTTCTCTTTCAACCTCTCCTGATCTGTCCCTTATTTCTTCCCTCGTCTGTCTAGGAAATTCTTGTCCTTCAGGTTTCAGCACCAATGCCAGCTTGAGAGGGCTCGTCTTGACTATCCCAGCTATTGTGAACTGCATGCTTGAGCCAGCCCTCCACCCCCACCAAATTCATGTGTTGAAAGTGTTCACGTGTTGAAGACCTAACCTTTCTCTTCCAATGTGATGGTATTAAGAGGTGGAGCCTCTGGGTGGTGATTAGGTTATGACCGTGGTGGCTTCATGAAGGGATTAACCATCATAAGAAGAGACAAGAGAGGGAGTTTTCCCCTTGTCTCTATCTCTCTCTGCCTCTACCTCTCTGCCCATCCCATCCCCAGCCTGGTGAAGATACAGCAAGAAGGCAGCCAGTTGCAAACCAGCAAGAGGGCTCCCACTAGAACCCAGCTGTGCTGATATCCCGATCTTGAACTTTCAGCCTCCAGAGCTGTGAATAATAAGGTCCATGGCTGAAGCCCTGACTTGATGGTATTCTGTTCTAGCAGCCAGAGCTGACTGAGACATCAGCTATATTAAACCCCTCTTCCTCCTTTCTAAAAGTGCTGTGTCATTTTCCTCTGTTGCACTTAGCACAATCCAGTTACATAATGATGTGCAGGCTTATTTACTCCTCTGAAGTCTGTCTTCCCAAGACGAGGAGCTCCTTGGGCACAGACACCAGGTTCCTTAAGTTGATGACAGCATTCCACCCAGGGTCTGACACTTAGAGGACCTCGGAAAGTAAGTTCTCCTTAAGCAGCTTCATTTTTCTCCATTACATCACATGAATTTTATTTGTTCTCTTGCCACTAGAATGCTATTTCCATGAGACCAGAGACTGTCTATCTTGTTCACTGCTCTTTCCCCAACACCTCGGTATCTGGCACATAGTAGGTCCTCAAAAATATTTGTCTAATGAATGAACGAATAAGCATCTTCTCTGGGCTCCCACATGAACTCATCACACACAAGATGCTCACAGAATGCCCGCTTTCTTTTCCCTAAGATTTGAGGAAAGTTTTGATGCAATTTGAGCTGTAGCACATGCCTTGTGAAGAGGGAATCTTTTGTCATAATTCTGACCCTGCTCATCCATCAACGTACTTGACAATTACAGTCTGAGGTATTAAGACGGAAATGTGGAGGGGAGGGGGACAGAATATGGACAGACAGATGCAATGATGTGCCCCAGCTCCACTAATGTGCCCCAGCTCCACTAATGTGCCCCAGCTCCA